>NW_028145502.1:1600000-2102500 GCF_977016875.1 Pavona decussata | reverse complement strand
ACATTAAAGAAAATCGTGAAGAAAATTATCTTGAGTCTAAGAAGATTAATTAGATGAAAGTGTCGTTTCATTGCTTATAAAATAAATAAAGGGTCCACAAGTTTTGATCTTTGGAAATTAAGGGTCAAGGAAAAGAAAACAACTTGATGAGCTGCTATATCTGGAAAAGGCGAGTTTGATGTCATTGAAATTCCTCTAATTTGTTTTCTTAGAAACTCCTTCACGTATTGAAAACAATCTGAATGTAGGTGATGAACAATGTACGCGTGTAGCAAAACTGTGCATTTATAGAATTCAATTGACTGTCAACAAGGTAATACCACACACACACACATATTGCTTCTTCCTGTCAGTTGAATTTGTCTTTGTTTTATTCACCTGTTTCATTCATCCTTCGATTGATCATCCTGCCAAGGTCATGATCCAGCTAGGCACAATCGAAGGAATAAGTTTATGATGACATGTTCACAGTGTTGAATTGTTCTCAACTCAGAGCTTGAGTCAGCCTGTCAGTGGATTGTCCTGTTGGATTACGCAGGAAACCCAAAGCTAACCACATAGATGTTAAGTGATAAGGGGGCTTGCATGAAATAGGAAATTAACAATCCCGGGCATATGTTTCTTCAGTAAATGCACTTACGAATGTAAATGTTGATGAAATATGAAGAACACGACTAAACAGTACATTAAGGAAGGAAGTTGGGCCAAACAAAACTTACTACGCCACAACTACATTGTGCAACTTGTAGTTACCGGAATTATTAGGAAGTTTGGGGGCTGCGCTCTTCCTTAAGAACTGTGTAAATAAGATAATACAAGCATATTTCTAAATAAAATATACAAGTAATAGAGTTTGAAGTCACAGGAAGTACTTGAAACTTGGAGAGAGATTCACATGGTCAAAGTTGACTAAAACACTGGCTGACCGTGAAAACGAAAATTTGGCGTTGCGAATTTTTGGTCTGTTTCCATGGGCACAATGCTCATGAGATTTTAAGAATAAAATATTTCGGTGTGTCATTTTTAACTTGGTGCAACGGAATTGACGAAGATAGCGTGATTTGACCTGCACTAAGAAACGTTTTCCAAAGTCGTCCAGTTTCCGATCACGGAATGGATGGAATTCAAGCCAGTGAGGTCAAATCGGAATTTCACAACTGAAACGTGGTTGCGATGTCAGTCAGTATTATTGCCAAGCCACCAAACGGAGGTAACGTCTAGCCGATGATCGTCTAGCCAAACCTGTAATTGAGTTTAGTTGGGCTAAAACAAACGATTTCGAGCCAGCCGGAACTTGATTCCAAATTCCGGGAGGCGATATAAACTCTGACGGACTGTCGAACGACGGAAATTATAATACAATGTATCAACCAGGGGTATTCCAATTTTTCGTTTTTCGCAATATATACTACACTAGCCTTATTGCACTAAAATGTATTTAAAAAGTCTTCTAGGATACGTAGTGATAAGCTTCAGTGATGATTGTGAAATAGTTTCCATACTAAGCTTGGGGAAGCTCGCATCCTTCGTGGAAGAATGCTGGAATATTGGACGATTGTCTCAAATTTAGAACATGCTCAGACGTCTGAGTACACAAGGTTCAAAGTGTAAATTCTAGAGCCAAGCCAGAGCCAAAGAGCCAAGCTGTTGACTTGGTCTACTAGTGGAAAAACATTCATGCAGCCAGGGCGTAATCCGACTGGGACAAAAGACCCACACCTTTGAATTAATGAGTTGTACGTGTTAGTCACAATTTTTTTTACAAATAGAAAGCTTCCAGAATACCCGGTTTAACCTTAGCAATGTAAGTAATAGGTACAACAATACATAAACCAGATTTGTCCCTCTGTTTTCTGTACGTTAATGAGTGTGAAATAACTTGCAATCATATAATCCTTACGAGATTCGGTTGCTTGGCCTGAAACAACTCACCAACTAATGATTGAAACGAGATTTTATGGAGGGGGTTCAACAAGTCAAGGGAGATCGTCGCTTGCAAAAATGATCTCTAAGAGAGATTCAAAAGAGCTTGTATTTCGTTCCAAAGAATTCACGTCCGCCTCAAAAATAGATGACTGAAAAAACAGGATACAAGCACGATGACAAAAGATCAGACAATGGGACAAAAATAGGGATTTACAATCATAACGAAAACGAACACTAATTGTAAAATACAATTAAAGGATTTATTCTACAGAGTCGAGGAATCTATTCAGGAAAGAAAATGTCATACTGAGCCCACAGAAAGGAAATTCTTCTGTTGATAACGTTAAGATGACTCAGCCACAGGGGTTAACTACAGGAGAATTACCTCTCGATTCAAGCAATTTAAACTTAAATTCCTTCTCCCCATGAAACGTCAATTTTTCTTTGAAATAAATTGAAAGGCATTTGTCAGAATTGACAATCATTTCCTTTGGGGATTGTCTTCATCTTCATCTGACAAGCACGTTATGGAAGCTCATGTTGTTATTCTACAAACGTTCATGCAGTATTACATAGAACCTTTGTGGTTGTGAGGGAGGGGTGGGTGGAAGGAATTGTATCAATTCTTTTGAGGCCTTGTGTTATTTTCCACTAACGTAACAGAAAAAAGAGTGACGACAGGTCAGCGAATTGCATGCAATAATATTTCAATTAAAGACTAAAATGTATTCCAAGCAGGTCGCCTTGAAGGCGCCCCACAGATAATACTGAAGATTGACATCTGCAAACATGGCTTGAACAATTTGGCAACGTTCGTGTGACTAATTGTGGAGCTGGGAATATCAGCATACCGAGTGTATCATACTGATAAAAATCTATGCTATACATTTCGTTCGTGAAATAATTTTGCTGATATCCCGCCGATGGGAAATGTTTCGCTGTCCTGTTGGTTACGCATTTGATGCCCCACAAGGAATCATGACCTTGTGCACAATCTGCCATTCTTGAGCGTCCGTTTTGCCCGTAAATTCTATTTTTATCACGAGAATAGTCAGGGTTAGTCCCAACTTTCGCGGCGTCTCAATTTTCCCACACTTGGCAATTAATGTAATGAGAATATACACTAGATTTTTGTTGAGATTAGCCTAATTGACGAGATAGCTGATAAGATAAGTTCGTTTTGGCGTTAATTGTTGGTCTGGATCTCAGCACCAATTTGCGTCTTGTCTTTTTCTCACGGAAAACGACTCCTAGTATTAGTACTTGTGCGGTCAAATGTTATCTATGGCGGCCTGATTGCCAACGTTGAGGCTTTGCCAGCCACTAACAATCTTGTCACATATTTTCCTTTATAGACGTGTCTATTGTGGTTGTCGGAAGTGATCTAACGCTTACCTACTAACGAAAGACTAACAAGAACGCGTGGCTGAGAGTGTATAAAATCACGTCGCAAAATCCAAGTAAAGTAAACAGACAGTTTTGAAATCAGGTTTCTCGTTGATGCAACCACTGATAACCCCAAGAGAAAGAAAGAGCGTGATTGGAGGTTTCAAGGTCATTACGTATGCACAAAACCACATGTATAAGTTTCCTACGGGAAAACTCCGTAGAATTTAAGTTTGGATAGTCGTGTTAGCTTCAATGTGAACCACAGACGTGTAATGTCGCAAAGGATGTTAGATGTCTCGTCCTTTCGACTCCATGCTGTCCACTTGAATTGCGTTTTAGTTTTCTGTCTTCCCAGTCGATCATCTCAAGATGATTAATCCGAGGGGTGTGTCATTAAAACTCATGTCACCGTGTGTGGTCCGCTACATAAGTAAACACGATCTCATCCACCAACCCACATTTACCAGGTGACATTCAGGGATTTCAGAAGATCAGATCAGAACGCCAAACAAGGCATCGAGTTCGTTTCGCAGCCAGGCGGGACGCGTGCCCCTGAGAGAGAGAACTTGTAAATCGTCAATCGTATCAAGGGAATTCAATTTGTTCTTTAGACTGAAGAAGTGTCGCGGATCATCCAGGCGTCATGAAAGGAGGAAGGCTTCTTCGCCAGATCAGTCTGCTCGCCATTCTTTGGTTGCTCAACGCCGAAGGCATCTCAAAATTGACAGAAGCCAAAAGTTTGGTGAGTATGGCATGTCTTTTCTGTGGAACTTAATCTGGTTGTGTATATTAAAGTTTTTAAGTTAAGAGGCGTTTAATGCAAGTGTACACGTCACAGAAAGTACGGGGTGTATCTTGTCTACCTTGAAGATTACGCCGCTTTCGACAAACCAAAGCCTGAGAAGGAAAGCCTGTACAGACCGTCACACGCAATCCCATTCATTCTGACTGAACGTTTTGCAAACCTGCCAAGTGGAGAGCTCTTTGTAAGCAGTGTTAACACAATTAAAATGATTTAACGCTCATGCTTAAGATTTACGCTGCATTTGGTGGGATAATCTCGGTACATGCCACTTGGGCAATTTGGCATCATGGCTTCACGGGGAACTTAGTGGAAATTCCTTTGTTAAACAGCATCCCTCCAATTGAAAAAAGTGCTCCACGAAGCTGACCTTTTAGAATATTTAACCCACGGTAGCAAAAGGATTTTTTTTTGCTATCCCCTCTTATTTATTTTTAAAAGAAAAAAAAAAGATAAAAATACGATTATCAGTTTTCGTGATCATCAGAAGTGGGGTGATCACTGTGAACACCCTTGCAACATCCAAAAATTGTGGGGCAACAAATGGGAATCTTCTCGTCGTTTATTCAGTAATCAAACTATTGACCATGAACTTTTGAAAAGCAATATTGGAAAGCATTCTTTCTCTGCGATTTGAAGGTAAGATTAGCGGTCTTTCGTTCTTCTGGTAGTAGTATATGCCGGACCATCATTGAAGAGGGAATTTTTCCTGCGATCAAAACCAAAGCTGTATTTCGTATCTTTCAAGGATTTGACTCGTTCATTATTTGAACAGCACTGATACAAAATAAGGAAACGGAGAACAATGGAAGTGCTTTGTTTATGAAGCCACTTGTGAAATCTCAGTGATGGCGTGAAAACGTTCACGTTGTTTTCGATTTGTGGAGTCACATTAGTGCATTTTTTCCGCAGTGATCGCAATTTAGTTTTAGTCTCAGCACATTAGGGCAGATGTATCTAAAAATGGCATTTTACTTCAAGGTAGGGAGGTTTTTAGCAACACATGTTGAACAAAATGAGGATTTTAGCATCTAATGGAAACCATATGCCCGGATTGTGTTTGGAAATTACAAATCACTTTATCGGTGGCCAATCAACAGGCGGTATATGACTTGGGGATTATACATTCCCTGGATAGATTCAGACGTCGAAAAGTGCTTTTTCTAGTAAGTCTAAAAGAGCATGGACTTATGCCTACAACCACGGCATTGTGCTTTTAAATTTACTCGCTGCGAGACAACGTGGGCTGAAGGATTGTTTATAATTAAAAGAGCTGCTTCAGTGTTCGCGCATTTCAACGCTAAGATAACAAAATGCCAATGCCAGGGCATATCAAATGGCTGTACGCAGGACGTTCGTCAATCATTTGTTTCATATGCGATATATTTCCTTATTACTGTAAATAGTTTGCCTTTTTAACCAGATATCGTTTGTTCTATTGTCTGTTCCTCTAATACGACTGCCATTCTTCTCTCCAGCGGAAGCAATTCATTCATTTGTATATGCTTTCGGTCGGCGTTTCAAGTCACCATTGGAGATCCTTTTCAAAATTTTAATTTTAACAACCAATCCCTTTCCTCGGAAGGAAACTCGAAAAAAAAAAATAGCATAAGGACGTTCATATTCCCTTGAGGATCAGAGAAGAGCACATTCGGTGACATCTCGAAATTAATCCTGAATTTTTTTATCCGCTACTTGACATCTTAGCTCGTTTCGGACATAAGTCAGAAAGACAATAAAACTGGGTATCTCAACCAGCAAAAGATCAAATAAAATTCTTCAAGAGTTCATCCGGCTCTTGAAGGGTTGTAGCGGATTAAACAAGAGGGATTCTTTAACCTCAACTTTGCTGTTTCCAGGTGTTTCCGACCGTTTTGCCTTGTCGGTTCTACCACACGGACACGTCTTTAGTTCATTTGGCTTGGTGAGCCATGCGGGTAATGGCCGACTTCTTGATAAGCTGGCCCGCTTTTACATTTTTGTTTTGTCCTATAAACATGGACTTTTACGTATTAAAATGTTATCTTAAGCTGAATGGTTGGCATTAGAGGTGTAACAGATAAAGAGTCCGTATATGACAATGGCGGTAAAAAGAAGACTCGAAATTGTCGAAGACTTTGCACCCCAGAAGCCGTCAGTCACTTGGGAAGCGATCTGGAAGCAATTTTGAATTCTGTTCTGAATATCGCTTGGGTTTCTTGTGTTATTTTGACTATTAAATTATATTTAATTATTCTCAATCTTTCCGCTCAGAAATGAAAGCCAGATTGTAACCAGCACTTAGTCTGAGATTCGCAGGAAGGGATCATGGTCCTAACATCCTACTATTTTCCTTAACTTCCTCTTGGAATTTCGTTCCTACTCTCCTTCACAAATATAGAAACTTATATCGAGCGCCCAGAGACGTTCAATGTCGATTTACAGCCATTTAAACGCACTTTTGCTTAAATCTGTCGACGAGGATGTGAATTTTTTTCAAAGAGTGGACGACTTTGATTGCGTAGATTGGATTGGGACATTGAGCTCGTTGTTTAGTTGATGAATATTAAATTCGTCGAACAAAACGTCAAGAATTGAATGGCAATTAGGGATATCAATTAACCGCTCAAAGCTGTGCCTTTCACCGGTTTATTAAAAACTAAAAAAAAAAAATCTTAAAAATATCCTATTCTTCTTAATTAATGAAAGAGGTATCATTTGGAAGTGATTTGTAAAGGTGCCAGAAATCGATTGATGGTTTTGGCAATAGAACTTAAAAACCTCAATATCTGCGTCTTAGTTTAATCTAAATCTTTTGTGACCCTTTTAGGTTTTTCTATCGCCTCGGGGTAGAAATCAATATAAAATCTTTCTTGGGAGGTAAATACCTTTTAGAAGTTTTCCAGCTAACACAATGTAATTCTAATGTCAGTTGTGATGAATAGCGATGACAACTAGGATTTTAGAGACATTTTTACACCACAATTTTGTCAATTGGAGCTATAAACGACCAAGACTTGTAACAAAACTTAAATAACTGTATTTATACAATTTTAAAAGGCACACGTGGGGTCTTCAGTATTGAGTTTTGTCTATACAATGCCATGTATTTGTCAGCCTAAAAGGGGTTAAAATTCAAGAGGCACTGAGTAAAACGTCATATTTAAGTCGTTGAAAAGTTGCTTAAAAATTCTAGGCTCCTATCCAGTACTTTCTGCTCACCAAAAATGCTAGAAGTTTCTAAGGATCCCTGCTATTTGAAATAAAAGAAGGACGCTTGTACATGAATCCTTAACAGCAGGCTTCAATTCACGAGTATGGTGTGTTTGAACTTTTGAAATGCTGGATCATAGAGAGTAAAATAACATTGCGTGGCAATGATGACACATTTCATTTACGAGTTTAGTGTTTCTGTTTCATTTTGCTTGCTTTAATCTCAGTATTGACCACTAAATGCCAGAATTTAAAACAAAAACACGAAGTACTCTATAAATAAAGGTGCTATGAACGTACGTAAGGAATTGGGCAGACGAAATTAAATTCACCAAACAACCATTCATTTCTGATACTTCGACATGGTCTTCTATGTTTGGTTTCTGCCATCAAAGCTTTCAAACGATTGCCCATTTAATCCAAATCATATCACGTTTTTTTGCCCATTATCGCTATTAAGGCAGAAACACGATATGTTCGTGAACCATGGCATCAGTGCACTTGCAAAGTTCAGTGCCATTGAATTGAGCATTCATTTCTGGTGAATTCGGGACATTTCTCGATAAACGTGAGTTCCCTGCAAGTAGCCAGCACTCATATTGACGTGGAAATGATCCGTAATCTCTGCCAGAAAAAAATCCCGAAGGTTACAGTTTCTTTAATTTGTGACGTTGTGCGAGATAATGATGTTCAGACTTTCTGAATTTCCTTCGTCTTTACAATTAAAGCGAAATTTATCAGAGGATAACTAGCATATGGTGGAACCCGGGCTAATAAATGACAGTGGTTTAACTTTTAAGAAACAAAGAACTCTACGTGTAGAGTTTTTTTATTTTGTCCAAGTAACTAGTGTTACTCTCCCAAAGAAGGACGTTACATGATACTTCTCGTGCATTGTAAACGCAGCAGCAAAACGTCTCATTTTATAAGCCACGTTCCCGAGGCTATAATCCGCAGTAATCCACGTGTACCGACATCCTCGTGCAAAACCTTTCTCGTGGTGGTGTATTTTTCTGCTTATTTCCTCCAAAGGCAGGAAATAGTCTTGTATGGGAACTTATGACGATTTCCTGTTGTTTCTATTTATCACCAAATCAACTTTACAAAGGACAAATTACGCTCACGTTTTAGCAAAACACAATGTTGTTTTATTGACATCGGGGAGCTTTCCCATTTATAACAGAGGAAATCTAGTTTTGACCCGCTAATACGTAATTCCTGTCCTTATCTCATTTGTAATTACATAATACTATTAGGAAGTATGAATGCAATATTTCATGTTGGATTAACAATAATCACATTTTGATAAGAACGTCTACAATTCGTGTTTTCGGAGGTCAAACAGGTCTCTGGTTTGCTCGGAGTATTTTTTTTTGCCTACTCAAATGTTTTCTTTGAGACTTAGAACAAAACTGATACAACTAAAAAAGCCTTGAAGCACGCTATACCCAAACTATCGAGTCTAAACCGGAAATACCAAGCGGTTCTAATGCCAAGGAACTTCACACAATGTCTCAGATGCAAAACTCTACGAATGAAGTAAAAAACAACTCGACGGTTTTTGCAAGTAATAACGGTAAAAGGCTTCCGTTTGGAAGGTCTTTCTACGTGTTTCTAGCCTAACAAGCGATTGTGGATGAAGAAAGGAATTACCCAAGGACAAAGGGGATTATTGGTGCAAAAACTTATAGGCGCCTCCCTTTCCAAAACATCCTGAATTCATTTAATGGTTTCTGCTCACTACGCTGAGTTATTCAGGTTTCTGTTAATCGGGAATAGTTGAGAACCCCCAGAATAACAATTATATATGAATCTTTACATATTTGACTGTTCACAGGTAAATTAAAAAGTGATTACTCAAGACCAACGTAATCTAAACAGTATTTCGCTCACAAAAACCGGATAACTCACTCTTAAAGAAAACACTGTTATCTTTAGGATAACAAACCCACGGCTTTTCCACCGAACAGTCAAACAATCTGGAAGTTTTGATTCAAAAAGACTAAGGAAATTAAAGGAAAATAAACAAACATAAAAACTCCCAAAACGTTCTATATTAAGCCATCAAAAGGGAGACGAATTATTGCCTTGTTACAAAGAATTTTGGCACTTGCAGTTAGCCCTTAGAGTCGAAAAACAGAGAAACTTCGTGTCATTGTTGATGCTGTGGTTGAAACTTGTTCAAGTGTGGCCTTGTAAATGAGTTTCCATTAAGCTCTTCAAGGTGTTCTATATGGTAAGCCTGTGGATGAAATCCTAGAGTGAGACAATTCATACGGAAGTTACTGAGAATTACCTTGCTCTGTTTATTTTGCTGTTCAAGGTGACTTTAACAAGGATGAAACCCTAGGGTGTAAGGCTTGGGGCAGACGTTTCCGGTAGTGCTGTCTTTATGTTGTACAAGGCCGGGTTGTAATGTTGAGTCTGTTGGTATAAAATGCAGCGCTGTGACCATGCACTGATATTAATCAAAGCAGATCTGAGAGTACCTTCCTATAGTGCTGTTCATTTATTTCTCAGTATTTTATAATTTAGTTTGGAATGCTTGTTCAATTTTGTCCTTCGCTGACTAGAGAAGCGGCAGCCAAGGTCATCTTGCCTCAACATAAACGGTACTTTTCTCGCATACATCAGGTGAACCGGAAAGCGCAGTAGAGAGTGCCTAACGGCTTGAACTTAAAAGTTTATATTAAATATGAAAAATATATAAACACAAAAGGGGAAAAAACATTGAACAAATCTAATGGAAGATACCAAACGCACACTGAGGAGCATCTCAATAAGCGTTATCCTTGTTTCCAGTACTTGCATGTAATTGTTTTAGTTTGATGCAAGTGTTTTTATTCAAATTTCTCAATCTTCAATTATACTTTGTAAAATGAAAGTGACGGTCTGTTTATCCTTTTTCGTTTTTTTTTTTCCTAATAAATTATACTTCAGTATTGTACTATGCATTGTTGTATTATGTCATAATGTAATTTCACTAGGTTTTTGTTCCGTCGATTTTTTCTTTGTAGATTTTAAGTTGGTATGAGTGAGCCTGAACTAAGCTCATCTAAGGTGGCCAGATTCCAATCCCTCTGACCGTCGTACGAAGTGAAAATTTTATTACTAAATAAAACTAAAATGCGAGTAATTTAGCCATTCCTTTTTCTAATAGCTACTATACGAACAACTCTATCACGTACCGAGGTGCCGTCATCTGGAATCTCCTCTCACCGCTTGCAAATGGCACAGGACTCAAGGCCTTCACGAAGAAGGCTTGGGAATCATCAGATATTAGAGAACTGAACTTTTCAGCCGAGTCGCCTTTCACCATACATTACATATGGACACAGATTTTGAATACTTAAAGTTTTTATGTCTTTATGTCTTATGTCTTACACTTATTTTACCGTTCTCGTTCCATTCATGACTAGGGAGAAATTCATGGTGAATCGCTTGACTGTTTGTTTATTCAGTGTAGTGTACATGCACAAGTTACAAAGTCTAACTGCTGTCTTCCCGTTTGTTTTCTTTGCAGCCTAACGAAAGAGGCGGTTACCTAGACAACGGTGAGTTAAGCGTAATACACAGTAATATTGACGTCACCTCTCAGTCGGATCCAATGCTAGCTGGGCAAGCACCCCAAAATTGGAACTGTTAAAATCACAGTAAGAAGTTAAGCCCAACAACCAGGGCTACACAACGGTTCTGTTCGGATCGGAAGGACTTAATCGCCCAAGGAATTTGGATTGCACTGTGAAAAAAATCTAGTAATTTCATTGGTGTAATATCATATTATATTCACAGCTTGGGAAAATTATTTTTTTTGTTTTCGAAAAGAGAAAAAATGATGACGTTTAGGGTCGAGAGCAAAATAAGGCCACCTAGAATTTTCGGAAAGGCAACAGCAAGCAGCTGTTAAATCCCTTCGGTAAAATTTTCAACTTATTCTGGATTAGAAGTGTTTTGAACTCCTAGCGATCTGATTGGCTAATCTATATTGACAGAAGCCCTTCAGGAGCCAATGACTGGCTGCTATTGAACAGTATACATTTCTTTCATTTTCCGTTGGGTCAACTTGTCGCCCGTGCTCTGATTAAAGTTTTGTTCTTCGATTGTTGAGTTTGTTTGAGGTCAATCGGGAGATTTTCGTACGGCTTGTCAGTGTTGAACGTAATCCAACGATTGTAATGAGCGGCGATTTGGGGCTTTTAGTTTGTACCTCAGTAAACGGAACAGGATTAACAGAGAGATTTAGAATCGCGTTTACGGCAAACGGCAAACGCGAGATTCACGTTTATGTTTTCTTGAAAATATGGGTACATAGATGAGCGTTAAGTGCTAAATAATTCCGGGCTTTGATGCCAACGTAGTACGAGGGGAAAATGCTGGGTTAAACAGGGTCACGTGGTCATTTCTGTCGTTCGCCGTTTGCCGTGGACGTGTTCCTAAATCTATGTAATAACACGATTTGTATGATCCCAGGCACTTTGCTTGGTATACGGTTTAGGGGAAGGTTACAAAAAAAAAAAAAAAAAAAAACATCATAACAAGCAAAGCTAACGGGGTTGGTATTGGACTGGACATATTTCCTTACTAAAAACCGCAAGAGGAATACTTGTGGAACGTTTGTTTCTTTCATTACCAATGTCAGTCCAAGTTTTTTTGCGTTTCCATTGCCAAGGCTGAGAGATGCAAGTGAAACCTTTGTAAGACAGTGTCGTTTCAATCGCCATGGTCAAAAAGCCGGATACCCTAAGGATACGCTATAAAACCGCTGTTGTTCCGATTGCCAAGAAAGGGATTTACTTCAATTCCTCAAGTGGTTTCCAATGCCAATGTGAGAAAGAGATACTCTCTGAAAAACATTTTTCCCAATTTGCCAAGACCGCAAAAGCAGCCACTTATTTCAGCAATTTGGAATAAGGACACGTACAAAATCTCGAGGTACTCCAACTTCTCACCATTCGGACGTTTGCCAATGAACGCTTCAATACCAGTGTCATGTGATCCGACAGTCTTCAGACGTTTTACAATCAGTTTAAATTATTACACTGTGCACAATATGCAATGATATTCTACAAGTTCCGGATAAGTATGCTATCACTGAAAAAAAAAAACGTTCTTGGCAAAAGAAAGGATCGATTGATTCGATCAAACGGGAACTACGGAAAGCGGAGCCACCGACAATAAGTATTTAAAAGAAATCGGATGAACTAACAGGAAATCCAAACAAATGTACAAATCCTCTCTTATGAATTTCACCAAATCGGAAAGCCGTATTAAATTCTTCACTTTAAAACCACAAATGCTTTTCAAACTCGAAAATCTTGTTAAAATTCAAGAATCATTTTGTCGCTTTGTTAACCGTGCCAGTTCAGTTAGCCTGTCTGTCGTCGGAGACTCGGGTGGTAAAATGACCTTACCTCTTGGCGGTTTTTGCAAATTCTTCCTGTGTTCATGAATCCTTTGTCCAAGAGAATGAGTCAAGAATGCCTTCACACGCGCAAACGCAAACGTGCAGTTTGACCACATGTTGTTGAACAATTTTTACATAGAGGTCACGTTAACATCTCCCTCCCCACGAGCTTACCTCTGTGCCCGCGTACAGCCGTACAAGGACGAGTCATGCCTTTAAGATAAGTCTACCGTTCTCTTCAGTCGACGCTTACAAACACTCATTTTATGTAAGATCAATCCCAGCAAGGAATGCATTACCACCTGACATCGTCAAGCCTGGCTCTTACTCGGAATTTATCAGTTCTTTATATGTTCTGCATGTATAATTTAACCTATTATGCGTCCGCTGGCCGCTCCATTGCCGGATTAGCTTTGCTAATGGCAATTTTGCTAATTAAAGATTAAAGATTTTGCGAGATTCGCAGAGTTCAATTTAATTTCACAAGTATTTTGCCAAACACTTACAAAATGAAAGTGCAAAGTGAAGGCACCTAGACAGGCATTGCTACAGCATGCTGTTCAATCCACCGGCGAAAATGATCGCGACTGGGATATTTACCCATAATTCCTAGCGTACGAAAACCCTAAAAATGCTCATAAAAACGCACAGAAAAGTTCTAAAAATTTCAAATCTAGCAAACACAATGTTCTTGGTACAGGGAATAATTTTGCCAAAAATGTGGCTTTGTATGTGCCTATTGGCTGTGTTAGGTTCGCAAAGCATTGTGGAAAAAAGTACAGCCGCCATCTTTTTCCGTAACTGTAATTTGCTGCGGTCACGCCCAGTGGCCGCCATTTTGAATTGAGAAAGCATAGTTGTGAATCCAATAACAATTAACTCCCGTCTGAATCAATTTCCTTAACATCCAACAACGTAAATAGAAGATGTCTGGTTAACGATTTTACTGATCCAGCTTGAAGTCTTGATGCCACACGAGTAACACAATCAACTTCGAAATTTTCCACATCTGTTGTCTGTAAATTTCCTGCGGAAAGGAGACAGAGAAATTTAAAAACGCGATTGCCTACCTTCCACCAAACCTACACTTCTCACATCTGAATGGAAAAATATTTTGTGAAATGCTTTCGGTTATCTGAGTTTGAATTTCTCCGAAATTGATTTTATAGAAATCATCGCTTTCCCTTAGAAACATTGTATTTTGCACCACGCTTTGTTTACTACGATACAAAATGGCGGCCTGCCCAACCACTGACCAACTGGCGCGAGAGTTTGCAAATCGTTTATTTTGCATGTGAAACCGCCTATAAGTAGGCGTACAAAATGTCGGCAAACTGTTTCCCTCTACCTTCAATGCTTTCTATCTCAGCTATATCAAGTTTTATGGCAAGGCAAATAAAAATTGTTTAAAAAAATTGTTTTAAAAAAAAGTTTTACAGGATTTATTTTATTTGACATTAAATTTCTTAAGTTTTCCCGAAAATTACAAACATCGCATTTCGTGCCACGGATTCAAGCTATCGGCTGCTCCTCCGCCCTCGGTTTCCCAGGAATAAGGTTTACCAGGCGACAAATGACTGTCGGATTTATTGATAATCTATAATGATTTGGAGATTTGAGGAAAAACGTTTGCATTGGTTAAGCAGATTTTCAGATTTGTAAAAGCTTTCCGATCGAAAAGAAAAACACTACTAGTGTAACAGCTGAACACGTCACACCAAATGTTCCTTGATTACTTTCATGGTAAACCAGAGAATGGAGTTTTTTGTGTTGCAGTATTTGCTTAGATCCTAAAGTTCGAGTGCAGGGGATTGTTATGTAGTCATTTACTACATAAATGAAAAGACACACACTCTTCCATTGCTTTCTGTGTAATGTCCTTTATTCACTGAACAATTAATTATTTATAACGTGGTACCATCGTTCTCATTTATTCACCAGGCTTAACATATTCCATCACATTATTTCCATCGCGCATATGCCACACATTGATATTCAAATCCTAGCAGTATGCAGGATGTTTGTCCCATGAACCTAGTTTAATGGCCTTAGCTCCCACGAGTCTCCTGTAGCTCAGTGGTAGAGCATCCGAACTAGTAGGGTCTTAGTTAGGTTCGACTCCTGATAGGAGCACGCGGATTTTTTTTCCGAGTATGCCTGTGTCATCATTCTCATCATTATTGTACTTCTACTTAGTAACAGTACAGAACTTTAACATCATGCAGTAGTTTCACATAAGGTAACAGTAATACGTGTCCTTGTTACTATAGTAATCAATACACTACAGGATGACCATAGCAAAGGCGAGCACCCCTCTTTTAACATCCATTCTTTAATTCTATTCATAGGGATTTCTCCGGTTATTACTCAACACCCCGTGGCTAAAAGCATCAAGGAAGGAAAGGGATTATCACTCTTCTGTTCCGCTAAAGGGAAACCAAAGCCTCGCATCAAATGGAAGAGAAATGGACGCACAATCGTGTCTGACTCAGTCAGAATAAGAATTAGAGTCACACCATTCGGCTCGAAGCTGAGAATTCGAGATGCAGTGCCTCATGACTCCGGTGATTATCACTGCATGGCAAAGAACCCCAACGGACACATAAGCTCAATTAAAGCAAGAGTAGAAGTGAGAAGTGAGTATAATCTGTAGCAAGAGAGTATAAAGGTAGAGAGAGTAACACCTCATGCTACATGGCCTTCTCCATAGCATCGGTTTGAGGTTATTTTTCTATTAACTATTGCAAGAAGCGTCATTTGTAGAAACCCAGCGACGGAGGAAGGCAAAAAGGGCCAATGTTTGTGCGCAAAGTCTCCGTCAGTTGCGCAGTTTGACTCTTCGTATGTTCAAACCCGATCCAGACCATGGAAGGGACAAAGCTAGCTGGGGCACATGCGCAGTAAAGTCCGGTTGAGACTAATTTGCATACAACTCGTCGCGGGAATTTGCTTTTTCGCCATTGCAAACAAATTCAACAGCTTATGTAATTAGTAAACAACTTTTGTAATAAAAAAAATTCAGCTAACTTTCCGAAGAGGAAGGGGATTCAAACAGATGAAAACAGCTTCCTGAACTCTCTGACGGTTTTTGAAAAAATTGAGCCAGCGATTTCAAAGTGTTTCTCATCATCGCGCGCATGCGCCTAGGGTGACAAAGTCCCTTTAAGGTCTGGGGCGTTCGTAAATATATGCTCTTTTCTTTTATAGGCTATAAGACATTAACAGTATTTTAATGGGCTTTTTCTTTTATTTCAGGCAAGGGTGGCCCAGTGCCAAATAGGTATGCACGTTTTCACGTAGATTGTTATTAAATCTATATTCAATAGTGTCGCAACGGCGAAATGAAATTGCGAGACAAGTTGCAAGAAAAATTGCCTCGTGTTACAGCGCCTAAAGCTTTAAAGCGATTTTTAAACCAAATTAATACCTCTGGCCAATCAGAGAAGTCACCAATACTGAAAACAGTGAGCCAATCAGAACTCGAGGACGTAACGTAACTGGCGCTAAGCGCAGGAAAAGGCGTGGTGGTAAGTCACGATTGCTTTTGATTGGTTGAAAATGCGGACAAAAGTGAATTTTTTTAACCAATCATTGAGCGCAGTAAAGGAAAACCAAAACGAGCGCAAATTACTTTCAACACGTCACTCGATTGCAAAACCTCTCTATTACAATCAAAAACCAAACAGAAACGCATATCTTTCAATAGTAAAGAGAAAAAGAATGTACACTTTTTTATCAATTAATTTCAACGCATTTTTTATGATTTGTTTACAGTGGAAGTTGCAAGCCATACATTGGAAGCATCTGCTCAAAATACATTTCTCATGATGCCAAAGTCTTCATCCCTCATAACAAATCACAAAAGGAATCAGAGCAGCGTATCCTTATGGCATCTTCAATATTAACAGACTACATGCATCCATCTTGCAAGAATTCGCTGGTAAAAGCCCTCTGCTATAATCTCTTCCGACCATGCCAGATCGGTAAGAATCCCAGACCGCGGGTCTTGTGTAAAGACGAGTGTGACGTGCTCCAGGCCCGCACATGCTCAAAAGAGTTCCGTTTTCTGCGTAAAAGGCTTGGGACCTTGGCTGACGCAATAGTTCCAAATTGTTCTGCTCTGGACTTCGACGCTGGAGATTGCTTGGTTATCGGTAAGTGACTTTAGCCATACCTTCCACTACCCCTCCCCCCCTCTACAGAATTTCTTTGGTCAAAAAACCCGCAACATTAGAGAGGAAAATAAAGTTTCAAACGACAAACTTTATTGTCTTCGCATGGGGGTTGGGAGTGGGCACCATCTTGTAGATATTGCAGATTGTAATTTTAACTAAGGTGAAAAAAGAAAATATCTAATTTATATGCAACATCCAAATCGTTGGTTTTTAAAATAAAACAATATAAGGGACTGACAAAAGAAAGGTTGAATACAAGTACACAGTCGCCAAGTTGCAGTTACAATGTTCGCCCCATCTTGAACCGAGCCATCCTGGTAAAACCTTAAATTCACATAACAAGCATCCACGCGGGGCGTTTGGGGCTGAGTATGAGCGAACAAACAACCCTTTCCCTTTGAACTTTCAAAGGGAGAATTCATCCTGAGTTTTGTTGTGACTAGGTTAAAACAAAACCCAAGGTCAATCGCTATATTGATGTTATGCTGAAACAGCAACAAGCCATTAGAGCATGCTTAAATCCGGGGAAACCGCTCGCATTTCACACTGTGTGACGTCACGGCCGGTTTCTATAATGATGTTTGCTTTCTTGTTTTCATCTTAAAGGAAATAAAACCAGTCCACGACCAGAGTGCCAGCAGGAAAACATTGGTAAGCTTACGACAAATTATTTAAAGAAATTTTCGTTGCAGTGTTCAGGAAATTAGAATAAATGTTACGATTATTGCCAGTTTTTGTTACCCGTACGCTTTGTAATATCAACTTGCATTTCCCCCTAGCTTGCTGTTCTATATACATTTCTTATGGTATTAGGTTGTAGAATTCGTTTCATATTCAAGCCATTTCATCTTTGGTGATCATTTAATTGATTCTCATAACTTTTATGTTTGATTAAGTAGTGATATTGTAAGGAGAATTTAGATGCTGGTAACTATTTGGGGCTTCAAGGGTTAACATTTTGTGATACAAAAATAAACGTGCAATTGAAAGGCGCAGTTAACTGATCATAAATTTCAGTGTAAGTCAGCTGGGTGGTCCACTGTAAGCAACATGTAGGGTCCCTGGCACTTACGATAACTATTCAGTTTGTTTAAGTAGTGAACAACAAAACACATTTCAAAACTTTTCAGGTGGCCATATAAGGTTTTCTTACTCAATGACATCGGGTCAAACAATACCGGTAAAATGCAGACCTGCCAACTCTCCCGGTTTTTCCGGGAGTCTCCACGTTTTTCATCAAATCTCTCGGTCTCCCGGTTAGAGCATCAAATCTCCCTGGAAATACCTACCGTTTTCTTTCATTAATTTCGTTATTTTCGAGATGTCAAAAAGGAAAATAAAATAAGAAGTGGATTTCGTGTTCTTATTTGAGCTGTTCTCGATCGGAAAACGTAAAACAGAGCAATCAAATTGATATATATTTAACGAGTATCGTAATTGGTCAGAAATCAACCAATCAAATTTCACAGTACATGGTAGGTAAATGCTGTTCTAACCAAGAGACGTCGGGAACGCCTTCCGAACGCCTTCGGGTGATTTTCGGAGAGTATTCAGACATTGTGGAAAATGACATTCTTACAATGCAAAGATTTCTAGACGTCTCCAGATTTTTGCACTCCGAGGATTGTCAAGTATGAAAATGTATAAACGCGATGTAAAACTGATGGCTCGAATAACACCACTTTTAATTAAAAAAAGAAATAATTTTAAATAATTTCAAATGTTGAGTTACGTTTTAATGAAGTGACTCGATTATTTCAACAAGTGCTTCTAGCCCTGTCAGCCACAAAATACCTGATCAAACTAACTAAGTTGTTTCTCCTTTTTACAGAGGTACCTGAAGCCATTATTAGGCCGCTGAACAGGAATTACCCCGGATGTAGGGAGGTGATCTCATATTCAAGCTTAATATTGTCCCAAATACGTAAAAAGGTTAAAATCAAAAACAAGGAAATATTGAACCTTTTGAGAAACGTAAAGTCAGAGATACATAGTGGTCGGACGCTGTTATCGTCGCAATCAATTGAACTGTCCACGTATTGCTTCGCAGCCTCGCTTCCATTCAACAACCTCGTTCGTGAGTGGAGCTTTTATTACAAGACTCCACTCCTTCCCAATCTCCAGCGGCCGCGCAGTTTAACAGTTCCCGGATTGACAATTTCAACGCGGAATTCGAGCGTGGATACGATAGTGATTCCTCTTGGGTCAGCGGAAAAGTACAAAGTACATGAGAAGATCGTTCTTAGAAACGCAGAATTTTTCTACCGTTTGCAATCTGGTCATGGGTCTTTCGTTGCAAAAGGAGAGTACAATCTCTGTGGAACTGTTTTCAGTCTAACAGTGGAAACCCTTTCCGACGGAACTGTAAAAATCAGTGGCTTTTCCGACACACCACTCGATGTTACCAACATTGAACCTGACTTTGTCAAAGCAACACCATCAAATGTGCTTGTTGGCGCGATTAGAAAGACAAACTTGTTTGAACTTCGACTGATGAAACCAGTTATGGAAGCCTACATCACGAAAGACTTGATAGTAAAGTTTTCCGGGCAGACATACTTTGGTGCGGGTGCACTTCCGGTTACACTTGAGTTTTTTGGCGGGAAGTTGAACCGTCGTGACGTACTTTTAGTGGGAATTACAAGCCCCCATGTAACGATGAATCAGGCGCTGAAGATGTTCTCTGGACTCACTATTCCCCATTTCAACTTTTTGAAGAATTCATCCGGTGGCTCCATCGTAAGTTGAAAACTGTTTAATTTTTTATAATAAATCGTGTGACAGTGGAGTTTTATACCAAAGCTAGAGTAACCAGTCCCAGCACTGTTTGTAGACAAAACAACGCATTCTGACCAAATAGATTTTAAAAACAACGTGTACGAGGAAGTCACAGTTGATTTGAGTTTTTGGCTGCTAATTGGTTATGAATTGATTAAACTGGTGCGTATATTCTTTTTCAGATCGTGAAGAAAAAGGCTCTAGTTTTCTACCCCCGGTTTATGCTTAAAGACTGAATTTTCACAAACATTTTCTCACCAGCACAAAATTGTGGTTATTGTGGTATATATTTTAAAATTCCTGTCAGTTTATCATTTTAAAACAATACCAAATTCTCACATCTTAAGAGGAAAAATGCCCGTTACATAGTGTGTGCTTAGAAGACTTGCTATTCAGAGGTTGAGACAGAGAGAGTTAGCTATGGTATAAAACTACAAACGTAAACTGAATTGTTTCAATCCTTAACAGGCTGGAATTACATTATCCACGAACGCCTTGGATCTAACCAAGACTCCATATGGTCAGTTTGAGCAGAAACCACTGAACCTCGCATTTGCAGACGCTGTTCCATGGGGTTTGAGCCTGGTAACCAGAGAGAAAATTCCCTCAGAAACAGACAACAGCAGTCAAGTGTATCAACTGTTTCAGGTGAGTTAGGAAGAATGAAGTTTGCTTCTGTACTTATAAGGGTGATTTACACGGTACGACTTTGTCGCATGCGACAAGCTTACGACAAGCCTACGACACGAATTGTTTCGGGTAAATCAAACCTAAAACTCGCTTACGACTGTCGTGTACGTCACAAAAAATGTCATAGGATTTTGAGACAAAGTAAATGCAAGATCAAATACAATTGAAATTACGTGTGAAAGAGTAAAAGCGAAAAGTCAATCAATCAATCAATCAATCAATCAATCAATCAATCAATCAATCAATCAATCAATCAATCAACCAACCAACCAACCAACCAACCAACCAACCAACCAACCAACCAACCAACCAACCAACTAACCAACCAACCAACTAACTAACCAACCGATTGTCCAACCAATCGAAAAACAAGAATAAATTAGTCGAATGATTTGTTTGTTTCTTTTGTTATTTATTTATTTATTTTTTAACATATAGGCTCTATTTGGTCGAGGAAGCGAGTTCACAGTGAAAGCCTCAACAAACTGGAAAGATATCACGCTTACCTGGCATTTCCACAATGCTTCTAGAGGAAGACTATCGTCGTTTGACAGAGTAGAGATGAAAATGAGGGTAAGATAATTGAAGTGCACTAAATTAAACTCGGTGGTTGGAAATAAAAAGTCTGTTATAGCCTGAGAATAAAAGGATTGATCACCTAAGATAAAATTGATGCTTACACAAATTCTATCAAATTGCACCATAAGAAATATTTGGATAACTGTGAAGAGAACATGGATCTTGATAAAAGGCTCCGTAGTAGACCTCGAATTGTAACCCATCGGTTGCACCACACAGGCTTTTCCTATGTAAGTGAACGTGTAAAAGCAATACATAACGTACTATGCGAAAATGTGGTTCGCCGACGAGGACTCGAAGCCCGGTCTCCTGCATTCAAGGCAGACGTGGTAATCGCTAAACCACAGGCGAACCAACAGTGAAAGCGGGCAAAATAACACAGCTTATTCTTATTAGGGAAGTGGTCAAAACTACTATACTCGAACAGGACCCACCAAACCACAGAATAGACGGTGGTCTCTGCCTGCATCCCCCTTCCTCAATCTCAAAAGATGGTGTCCTTATTGCATAGCCACCCCTCCATCCAGCAGTAAAAAAAAGACAATGGGATTCAAAGTTCACTTTTCTTGTTTATCAAGCAATGCAAACTCTTACTAGCTTAATATTTCTGTGTCAACTCAAATTTTAAAGTCCATAAAATTTTGCGCTACAATCTACTGCTCATGAGAAAGGTGGTGTCTTTGATAATCACCCTACACCAGACAAGGTGGGTCCTCTTCGAACAAACGTTTTAAGACCATTTCCCTTACCTCACTAAGATCACGGGGTCGCTTACCCAACACGGAGAATCTGATTTCACTTTCCTTGTAGCGCTAACGTATCTTTTACTCCTCAGTGACAATGTTTTAGGTTCATCGCGCTAACCTTTCATTTACTTTTCCTTTAGACTCCATTCCCGCGGATCACGCCTTTGTCTCATATGAAAATTTCTGTTGATGGTAGTTTGTACAGTAGTGAACAACGCTCCAAGAGCCTGCCATTTAGTGGTCAGCTGACTTACTTGGGTCATGAGTCATTGCTTGAAGGAAGCTTTGTAACCGAGTCTGTATGGCGCAACGCGTTTGGGATAGATTACTTGACTATGCGGAACCTAAGGCTTGGGTGAGAATACATACGATAGTTTAATTAGTATTTTCATACCCAGGAGCGGCAAAACTCAAAATTGGGAGTAATTGAAGTAGTATATTGGAACGCCGGCAAGTCATCCACAGGAATAAAAATGCAATTGTCCGGTGTTTTCATTACTCAACATCGCATGCGTTTTTGATGTGGTTACAACACCAAAAGTTAGAATCAACTTGTAGACCACATCACTTCTTAGTAGCTTTCATTTGAATGAGCACATTATCACGTACTAAAGAAAGTTATCCATGGAGTCAAAAGGTTGGAACCAAATTAGGTTTGAAATATGTTGGATGTTTTAGACTGAACATGGATTCCATAAAGTGCGCAGAAGCCGTTGCAAAAATCTCTCTTGATTTGCGCCTGGTCTTAAACTGGTCAGCGTATCCTACCCCCGATGGATCGATAGTTTTCCTTTCATCTCTGAGGAGATAAAATAATTTTATCTTGTTATATAATTTGTTCTTGATGTCTTAGTAATTCTCCTATGAAATTATCATGTCTCTTTTCTTTTACGCCAGAGTGTCATTGCCAACCAACCAATCACAGAGGAGCAGTATAAGAGGAGAAGCCGATCTTCAGCTCGGCAAAAATTGTCACGCAACTCGTGACAACGGCGAAAACGACTCCAGGGTGAGTGACAGAATCACGCTACATATTCAGACCAGCGGCAATCAAAATAACAGATAAACAAGTAGCTTCTTTTTAACCAATCAGTGGGTTTCTTGGTCAACCTTGAATGTCTCTATAAACGTTTCATAAAGCAAGCATTTCTGATAGAATTTATTGCCTCCCTTTTCTTACTCCCAGTTTTCATTTTTTTTATCGCTTTTCTTTACAGCAAGATTGTGTCACTGGTCATCTCTACTTGGGATTCTCAGACGTGTCCTCTGATCACTTCTTCTATGGGACGCTTTCTCCTGTTAGCTTACAGAAACTTCTGGAAGTTTGGAACATTCAGAACAAACTGCCGGGCGCTATGGCAACAATAGGATTTCCTGAAGGTCTCCAGGTACAAACGCAATATATTTTCAGAAGAAATCTAATTTACAGAGTGTAAAAATAAGCATGACTTTTTATCCAGAACCTTTAGTTTGCAAAAATCGTGCAAAACATTCCCACTTAAATCTTCACCGGATAAAGTTTTCGATGAGTGAAATTTAGTCACACACTGCAATAAAAGCTACTAGTGGCTCTTCTTTCTCTTGATTCATTTCTGTGAGTTTAGCCTTATCGAACCAACTAGAGGTCTGCACCAAAATAAGTGAGCGAAAAAACACTCCACGGCAAAATGAAGAGCATTAGAGTTAGTTCAGGCCATATAGAAACCAATCGTGGTCAATAGTTTTCGAACTTATACTGCGAAACCTCGTTTCGTTTGAATTATCAAGGTTTATAATTGCAATATTAGCCAGGATAGCCGTTTTTATTTAGAGGTTTAGTGTTAGAGGTTAGAGTCAAGTTACGTTAGGATTTATAGGAAATTTCTAATAAATTAGTTCGCGTTTAACCCTAAAAGAAATGTAACTTTAAAAAATAGTGTAGCATATCCTACGTTGTTCGTGACCAAGTACCGCATTTACGAAATAGATGTTCAAAGGGCAACCTTCATTTGGCGAAAACTTGGTTACTAATCGCGCAAAAACTGCATTTGGTTTTCTTTCCATCAGCGGTCACCACTCCTTAAAGGACGAGCTGATCACAGTTTTTAATAAAATTCCTATCCTCTTCAATATTTAAGTCATAGATTGTTGAATTTATCCTCTATACGTATCGCTTCTCCTCAGATGTCAGTATCCAGAAGGACTCATGACCTTCGTGAATTTGGTGGACCTGTTCTAGAACCGGGATTCATTCTAAAGGGGAAGATGAGCGTAATGGGAATTGAAACTACTGGAGCCATTTCCCTGCTTCCAAGAGAGGTTTGTTTGACAGCCAACTTGTACTTCTATCTCGCGCTCCTCTCACCAGTGGGTGCTAAGCCTGGAAACGGATTGCTTGTCAGTGACATCAAGAATTCGCGCGGAATATCAAATGAGGGATAAGCTGAAATGGATTTTTATCCATGAAAATTTTCAACAGTTTCCACCTTTCAAAACGTTCGGCTTATCAGCCAGTTTTTATGGTGAATTTTAGTTTTTATTTTGTCTTTTTTTTACACTCAGTTTCTGATTGACGCGATGATCACGTCAGACGAGGCTTCGCCAACACTCGATGACTTCACGTCCTTATTGTCATCCAGTTTCAATCGTCAATACAACCCTAAACTTTTTCTCAAAGCTCGCTTGGACCCAGTTCCTTTTGTGAAGGTAAATGGCATCTTGTGTTTTAACCTCTCTTTCTGAGTCTAATTCAAACGAAAACAAGAAACGACAAAACGTTGACAAGAATTTAACCCCTTCAATAGCAAATGAGAGTTGATGAGAGAGAATAAGGAGAGGTGATGAAAGAAATTATCACAGTGAAACAGAAAAAAAAAATGTGCTCATACGAGTTGAGTGAGCGAGCGTTTTAATACTCATCAACTGCTAATCGTTCTTGGCTGTTGTCATTAGATTATTGGGTAACCCAAATTTAGAACGACATTTAAGGTCACTTAGAACATATATTTTATGTTAGTCCGTTCAGTATCTTTTTTATACCCATTTATACACTCGAGCCAACTGGCGACTAATCGCTAGCCAAAGATTTGCTTGGTTCCTTTTCTTACAGACAAAAAATGTCTAAAAATCTTTTGTCGTCTTGGCTCTGAAAAGCTTTACTTTTGATTTTAAACTGAGTTGACATTTTCATCTTCGTGTAATGGTCATCTGAACAAATGGGCAAAGGTTGGTAAGATGCAAACAAGCACAAGTGTAGAGACTAGCCTGCATGACTCGCTTTGTGCATGATCGCCGGCCTAACCAAGCACATACGTTCTCGTTTCTCTACAGGCACGGGTTGATGGCTACGCTCGACTGTTTGGCATATTTGAAGAAGTGCGCATGCTCGTTACCCGTGATTCTTTTCAACTCTATCTCACCACTGACGTCAACAAGTCATTCAAAATCAATGTTCATATCACGACCAACTACAGCTCAAACCGCAACGATACGCAGTTTAACGCTGTGGTTGTCTTTGAGAACGGTTTGTCCAAGGTAAGAAATTCACTCGTTGGACGTTTGAACAAAGGAATACATGAACGGCAAAATGCTTAAGATTATTAGCGGTGCTAAACGTAGGACTTTTGAATTTACGGCTATGCATTTTGAAATTACAAAAACTGAGTAAGAGGGCTTCGTTTTTTATATGCCTTGTAATATAACATAGACATTAAAGTAAAGTCAGAAAATACCTTACTTAGCGGCTTCACTTTTGTCTGCAGAGAATTAAAACGCCCATGCGCTGTTTTGCATCGAAGAACGCGCTCAAAAAGAGCGAAAATACCTTGTTGTTACTCTGATAGAGTATGCTTTTTTTAAGCCAATCAGAGAGCCCATAGATTGAAGTCTACAAAGCAGTTCCCTGTAAAAATAAGTGATGTAGTGTAAAACTATATTGGTTATTTTTTTATTTTTTTTTTTTTTGCAGTTAACGCGTATGGCTTCAAAGCAGGTGGTGGCGATGCTGGAAAAAGAAATGTCGCAACTCAGATCAGCTAAAAGAGATGTCCAGCGACTGAGACGAGAATGCGTAAAAACGATCAAGCGAGACTGCTCTATCTGTGCAGGAAATAAGGTCTGTGCTAGCTCTCTTACGACCTGTCTATCGGATATGGGGCTCAAAACGCCATTTAACGGCTCCGAAAGAAAACATGACACAAAGCGAGCCAGCGCTACACCTGTAGACCTCTGCCAGCATTTTGTCATGGAACATTGCCTGGCAACCGAGACTGCTTGTCATAATGTTTGCAGATTCATCAGCTCGAAAGCAAATAAGACATGCGCAGGTTACGAAGCTGCTGTAGCATCTCGGAGAAAACCGGAGCGAAGCTTGCGATTGATGAAGCAAGCAGAGCAGTTTATGTACAGCGACTTGTTTCAAATTCACGCGATTTCGTTCGAAACGAATGTCACCTCAACGAATATTGAACAGCTTTACATGGACACTTCCTTCGAGGTCACCATATTTGGACAAAAGCAAAGATTGGAAGGGCTGCGAGTAAAGTTCAATGAATTTGTCAAGCTGTCTACCGAGATTGCAAAGCACGCGTGGGAGTGGTACCAAAAGGCGCAACCCCAGTCGAAGTCAAGATCTCGCCACCCGGATAACAGACCCAGGTCTCCGTCGTGAATGCAAAGTGGCTTAAATAAATTGAGGGTTACATATGAAAGACGATTCAATAAGAGAAAGTTTCCATGGTGCGGGTAAGGAGTAAGCCATCATGAAACGGGCAAAAGAAGATAAAGAGCTATAACTCTTTAGATGTAAACTAAGTTGTTTTGTTCAATCAAGTAATTACTATTCAGAAAACATTTCCCTATTGTTTTCTGGTGCAATGGTTACCCTACTGTAAGACTGAAATATTGTAGCTAAGAAGTGTTGGATTTATTTTACCGCCACCGGTCGGTTTCCCGAAAAATCTCCGATTCTTATTCTCCAATCAAGACACAGCAACGAAAATTACCGAACGCGGCGCTGCTTTTGCGACACCGGCAACCCGATCCTAAAGTATTGGGTCTCTGCGTCTTTTTTATCAAACAAAGTTGACGGAGAGAAGTAATCTTTTCAACTTTTAGACAAAAAAAAGTATTTCCCAGACCAGAATCTTAACTCTTTTAACTCATCTCCTTCCCTGAAAAAGACTTTGAAGAACTGTTTTTATTTCAATGTTCTTGTAATCCAGTCTTGATTGCCGGTTCTAAGTAAGCCAACTTTTTCCCGATTCATTCTCCCTCCAAAATATACGTGAAACTGCATCATTTGTAACATATTCTAGCTGTCTGGGATTAAGAACTATTTTGTTTTTGAAAGGAAAACTGATTACGTGAGGCCAAGGGAAATCTTATTAATGTAATCTTAAGGCCAGCGTTTTAATAATGAGAATGTTATAGTTACTGTGGATATTCGCCAAAGCATGTCATTACAATAACTCAAAGTTCACAACTTTCCAACACACGAATTTCTATATTTTTAATTTGACTTTATAAAAGCGATATGTTATATTTTTATGGAAAATATCACCTTTAATCTACTGAAGTTACTAATCTAGTGGTTGCTTTATGATTTCATCCACAGACTCAAAAATTAGAACTACCTTGTACGACGTAATGAACAGCACCACAGGAAAGCACTGCTCAGTAGCTTTCATTTAAATGGTCACACTTTAGGATTTCATCCACAGACTTAAAAGACAGAACCACCTTGTACAACATAATAAACAGCACCACAGGAAAGCACTGATCAGTAGCTTTCATTTGAATGGTTTTATATACAGTCTCGAAAGTTAAAGCCACCTTGTATGGCATAATGAACTGTACCACAAGAAAGTACTCAGTAAACTTTCATTTGAATGGTTACACTCTTGGATTTCATACACAAACGAAAACGTAAGGTTAGAACGACATTATTTAGCATATTAAACAGTACCACAGGGAGAAACTGGTCTGTTTTTTTTTTTCGATGTCCACACTTTAATTTCATCTGATTGGTTATATTTGACAGAATAGTTTCCACATAAACTCAAAAGCAAAGAACAAATGATGTATTTTATGTTGAACTCGGATGGAAAAGAGAATTAGGAAGCTACTTATTTCACATAGAGCGGTTATCAGCTGAGTGTCGTAAAACCAAAACCACAGTACTTACTCTGGCCAATCACAACAGACTCAAACAGCAGAATGAGCCGGCACCAAGCGCGGGAAGACGCGCCAAACAGCACAATGAGCCGGCGCCAAGCGCAGGAATTCGCGCCAAACACTCCCAGCACCACGCCAAACAGCACAATGGGCGGGAAAACGCGCGAGAGCAAGTCACGATTGGTTTCGATTTTGTCTCTCATTGGTTGAAAAAGTGGCGCGAGTTTTGTTAACCAATCACAGAGCGTAGTAAGTTCAAAACCAAAGTAAACGCGAATTAATTAATTTCGACACTTAACTGATAGCAGCTCTAACTCGTTATTTCAATTTCTAAACCTTTTTTTAAGAAGTAAGGATGAACCGAACCTTACAACCTGCTATGGGTCTGAGCAGTGTGCCAACTGTTAATATTTAATTACAAACAAGGAATTTAACTTCCAGAAGTAGGAAATGTAAGTAGCAAGTAAGAATTGTGTTGGAAAATGTTTCTTTGACAATAAAGGAAAATAAAAGATAAACGAGTGTGCCTACTACAGTGAATAAGGGCGATAAATTTTAGGCAAAATTCTGTAGAATGCCATGACTATGGAAGTGGTAAATCAATTTTTCTAGTACAATTGGCGAAAACTTTTAATGCAAGTCACATCGCCTTGTTTTCGGGTTTTTTGTATATCTTTACTGAAGTGTTGATCACCAAAAGCAAGTCAAGTTGGTTGTTGCTAATGAAGCATCGAGAAGTACGCCATTTGTATGGACATGGGCGTGTTCTACTGGAACTATTTGAGTTGCTCTCTATTACGGTTTTGGAAGACCATGCAGAATATAATAATGTGTGGAACAAAATCCAAAGGAACAGATGTTCCGAAAACAAACTGCTCTTTTGGAGGTTGGTGAGTTTGTGGGCTATTTTCTCGCTGTTTAGACTGATAACATACACGGGAAGATGAAGACGAAGAATAATTTGTCCTTCTGACTTCTCAGATCAAGCGCAAAACGTCGCCAAACTGAGCAAGCTCAGATTCAAGGGTTTGTGGAGATTTCTGGCGGACCGTGCATGATTTTCCCGCCAAAACTATCCAAAAGAACGCCAATTTTGCACACCACACCACACCACACTCTGTAACTGAATCGCACCTGACTGAGTCGTTGTCACCGACGAAATTGCTACATTACGTGGTATTGAATCATAAACTTTATTCAAATGTGAACTACCGGTTGCAGGATATTGACACAGGTCTACTACTACAAAGATGAGTATTTTTTAGCCAGACCTGAGTCACCTGACGTTTCGTTGACATGTGAGAATCGAGGGCGATTATAATCGGGAAACTATTAAAATCGTGTGTTCAAGATCATAGTTTGCAGTGAAACCAGTTTACGAAACCTTTGACCTTGGCACGAGAAACCAAATTCTCCCAAAAAAAGCTTTGATGTCTTAGTTTAGGTTACCCGGTACCTTCAGAGGTGTCTCGCGTCCATGCGATGTAGTGCGTCCGGTTTAAACTGTAGATACCTAAACCCTTATATCAAATTAAAGCTTATAGAGCTGGCTATTCAATTAAACCAAGCATTTTGAAATAATATGAATTGCCGAATTTTTAGCGCTGTTTTCTCGAATAAATTGTTTTTCACTTGGAGGAGCCACTTCAAAGAGCTAAAACTCAAAAGGAATTTGTTCGTTTGCCTTAAAATTTGGACAGTAGCTAGTTTAACATATAAACAACAAAAACGTGTCTGCAAATTTTTCTTTCGAAATATTTTTTCTCCGAGAGCGATTTTTGCACGATTTCTCCATATTTTTTTCATCCTATTTCGAAAATGCTCTATAACTTTTCACTGCGATTGAATAAGGCAAAACGCAGACACGTTTTTTTAGCGCTTTGGGTCCGGAAACTGAGGAGCAAATTAAATTAGCAAAAAACAAAATTCACTTTGACTTGTAGCTTTAAATAGGTGATTCGGACGCTTGCATTTAGAGGTCGTGAAAAATTCGACAATTTATTTTATTTCAAAATTCTTGGTATGGTTTGATAGTCAGCTCTATAAGCTTTAATTTGATATAGGGGTTTAGGTATCTACAGTTTAAACTGGACGCGCTACATCGCTTAAACGCGAGACACCTCTGAAGGTATCGGGTAACCTTAAGAGAATTTACATTTTGACCGAGGATTACAGAACCAACACAAGCGGTAGACGGGGATGCCGCAGATACTTGAGAGATTTCCCAGTGAATACAGTGTGATTGGAAAACGCCTGTACAAAGGAAGAAATGCTCTGAGGAATAAGGAACTTGGCTCGCAGTTCACTGGCTTCTTTGGCAGCCATGTTAAACTTGGTGTATTTCCTCTGTTCAGGGTAGCTGTCTATATCAAGAACTTGAAGAATTCTCACTGCGCCGTCACAGGTATCCCAGGAAAATAAGAAACCTGTGCACTGCAACATGGGGCTGAAAGAAAAATCGGATAAAAATTGTAATGAAAACATAATCTATGTTTCATTCGTTTTTAACAATAAGAATGAAGTATTTAACACGGTGTGACGACCTGCACTAATCTCGTACCCAGATCTCCCACGGTCAGGCGGAGGGGAGATCTGGTAAAGTTCGATTTGAGGCCCGGAATACGGGCCTGCCCATCATCCTTTGTCCACCGTGCTGCTCGTAACTGTGATCATTCCTGGTGAGGTTTTCGCTTTCGAGGGTGCTCTTCGGAACGTTCTTCGGTCGAGAGGACAACAAACTTGAAACTTAAACCAAAACGAAAAAGGCAACAGGAGAGATTGCAATCAACAAGCGCGGTAAATCACTTTTTTACTAAGATTAGTTCCTACCCTTTGTGACCATCTAGACCATCTTTGTAATGAAAACTGTTCCAAGAACAAATCCATCGTAATTGTGCTATTCTCCACTCAAGATCAACGTGCTTATCGACGATCAATTAAAAAGGCTTAAGTCAACCGGAGTAAGCTGTACCAGTTTTCGCCTTAGATGTTAACTGTATTGAAGATACTGTAATTTACAGGCAGGGAAATGTCACATAATTTTTGTGCACGCCAAGGTAAAGGTAGCAACAGACAGTGCAGAGAGTTTTTGTTGTCAAAGCTTTATCAGAAAAATTTTGTGGTCGTTGTTGTAGATGAGGCACAATAGAGTTACTGATTGGCATCTTGGTGTTAAATTTCGCATTGGAAAGTCAAATGGTTCATGTCATATTTTCATTTGCAAAGTTTCAGAAATTGTGGTCTACCAGTGATACGTAAAAATTATTTCTTCTCTTTGTAGTCTTTCAGCTGATTTGGTCACACAAATTCTCCTTCTTCCATAAGTTAATGGTTTAAATTTCCAAACCAAATGGATTGTGTAAATGCGGCAGGTTTCTTTTACAGGCCAAAGGACACAACTCAAGGTCACTGTAATAATATAATTTTATATGAACCAGCTAAACAGGGCCTCCTCCTACCTACAACAACTGTCCACTCCTATAACACCAGAAATTCTGCCAAGCTTAATTTCCACCGACCACAGGTTAGAACTAACATAGGCAAATTTACTTTTAAGTACTCTGCTTCTGTCATATGGGAAACTCAGTCCCCATGGCATTGAAAAAAACAAAAACTTTTAACAGGTTTAAGAAACTTTATAAGGCCCACCTGATCTCTTGTCAATCAAATAATATATGTTCTGTTTAATGATCAAATATAATAGTATGTAACTATCTAATAATAATAATAGAGTTAAAAATAATAATAATAATAATAATAATAATAATAATAATAATAATAATAATAATAATAATAATTGTCTGCTTATATTTTGATCTTTGTTGTCGCTAGCCTGTTGCTGCTGATGATGTGTTGTCCTTTTCCCTTCTTTTTGTTTGTTTGTTTGTATGTTGTTTTCTTGCTTTTTTTTTGTTTTTATTTATTTATTGTTTTGTTCTTCTTTTATTAAGCTTGTCCTGTTTAGATTTCTTGCTCGGTTCAGTATATCTCGAACATACCTTAATTTACACAAATGTAATTCTCTCTTGTACATCCTAGGCTCTACAAACATTTCCTACATTTTCTAATATCTCAATAAAGCTCAGTGTCATTTCTTTGTTTACTTAAAAGTAGGTGGTGGTCAGCTAGAAAGCCTTTGCTACTTTGACCACCACACACATTTTATAATTTGTACTGTATTTATTTTTATCTTGTAATCATTTGTTGTAATACTTTTCTTTCTATGTTAATGTTGTGTAAATAGTGTGAAATAAATGAACCATGAACCATCCTAGCCCTAACACCATGCTACTGTCTTGGTTATATACCAGCAAACCAGAAAGACCTGTCCGTGTAAATGGTAGGCGCCCAATTATGTCCAACATTAAAATACCGAGTACACCCTTGCTGTTTTAAAGGGGTTTTTTTTTTCTCAAAAATGGAAGTTTGAATTTCTTTAGGGAAATGGAGGTACCACATCTGGATTTGGGATCTGAAGAATGTTTGGTTACTCGCAACATGTGAGCAAACAGAGCAAGTCCCTATGAGTTTCCCATTAGAGTTTTATTTGGTAGTGATGAGCTTTCCATTTCAGTGGTTCTTGATTCACCTTTATCACATAACACTTGAAAAGTTTTCACCTGAAATTTATGTTAAGTTTAGGGGACATGCCCCCTCGACTGCTTCTTTGATGACAAGTTAATAAAGGTTATAATTTTACACATAGGAGTCCACAGACTCGAAAATTAGAACCACATAATACACAAGTCCAATAATATTTGACTCTTGATATGAAGAACAAAGGTCATTATCTGCATTTGATTTGCAAGGCACAATGAGCTGCTTAAATAATCATTGTTGTACTAAGCATTGCATTATTTGTACATGCATAGAGGATGATACACTAAGAATAATACAAGGTTCTTTATGTCCAAAGCAGCTATCTTGGTGCTTGGACACTCACCTCTGATGGGATCCTTGATTTCAGCAAAAAAAAATAATAACAATAATAATAGGAAGGTGTGAAGGTCTTTTGGGCTCATAAAAGTAGCAAATGGCAGATAAATAGAAAACAAATAAAAAAAATATTTCCACTATTTGTTTTCCTGTGCATGTCTGTGTGTTCTAATGAACTGTCACCCATTTCTGCAGCAAAACAACAGCTTTCACAGTAAGCTGATCTTCAGTAACCATGAATTCCTAAGTATTCCTTAACCATGGCCTTCCATAGCCAGGAAACAACATTTAATCAAACTGTCAGACACAAACCCACTGCAGAGAAGTGGTGGGGAAAAGAAACTTTGAAAACAGTGTCTGTCTTGGATGAAAATTCCTTGTTGATGCCAATTCCTTGAGCAAAAAAATTTTCTTGTATTGATATTTGCACCCATGTGAGGTCCTAACTTTTCTAAATATTAAGACCAGCAACACAAAATTATGTTCAATGACTTCACACAAGTACACAAAAAATATCAGAACAGTGAACCTTGAACCTTTAAGCCCCAGTAGTGATCAGTATCAAAATTTCTCCTAATATTTATCAATACACAATCAAGGAGAGGTCATGAGATCACCAGTGGAGAAATTTCTTGATATTTCAACAACCTCCCTATAATGCTACTATGAAAAATGGACATGTAGAGACCAGTAAGGAGAAACTGTATGTTGACACTGAGGCTTAAAGGTTAAAAGCTAATAAATACAGAGCCATATTGTTGGTGATTATCGCAGCTTCTTTTATGCTTCGTCCTTCCACCACCCCATGCGTCGTTTTTATTCAGCCTTCTCATTATCCATTTTCTGGTAATTATATTGTCTTATTCTAATGGAAAGAATAACAACATCCCAGTGAATGACTACAGTTTTTTCTTAATTAATTGCATCTTTGTTCAGGGGGCACAACTTCAGAGTACAGCAAACGAGGAACACTTTCCTCAGTATTCCCTACAGCGAAGATTGTTGTCATGACAACAACAGCAACAGAAAAACAACCAAACTACAATCATACAAAGTTTGAATATGAAAGATTTATGGAGTACTACAAAGGCCCTCCTATCTTAACACAAAGTGACGTTGACCAGTTTGATTACATATTTTCGCCCATAGCAGATGAACTTATCACCACCAATGTCAAAATTAAGCCTGTCAGCCTATTATTTACTCATCATTAGTACTGTGTGGATTTGGGGGTGCCTTTTTGGGTGGAAAGCTTGGGGATCACCAGTTCTACCTTACTCCCCAAATTCCTCAAAATGCACTTTTGGCTCAGTCTCATTCTCTACAGACTGACAATGAATATTATTTGCCACAATCTTTGGGAATGGGGTTTGATTCTCATTGTGTTGGAAGGATAATAATTTATTCATTTTGGTCTTCCGCAAACCATGGAAAGTTTTTTCCAAGAAAGTGGAAGAGATGGGAAGCCTGCTACATCAAAACTTTACTTTAACAACAATCATATTGGTGCAAATATTGAAGAAATGCAACCCATCATGACAGATTAGTGTAAATACCCCAGAAATCTGTGCAGGGGAAAATTTTTGCTTATAACCACTTTGGTTTTGGCTTTTGTGTGAGAAATGCAGCTGTTGTGATATCTGTTGTCTGAAATGACTGTCATTGCTCTTAATTATGTGTTGAGCTGTGTCCAGCTGTTTTAGCCCTTGAAGATATTCACATCACTGATAGGAACTTTAGGAACTTGCTTCTCCCTAGAAATCAGGTGGAAGAAATTAAGGCAGAGTTAACAAGAAATAAAGGAGAAACTGAGGCCACTGATAACTATTTGTATCAGAGAATGTGCTAAGGGTTAACAATGGAAGTAGTAAATGAAGTGTGTTTAGTACTTCAAGGACTCCATACTAATGATAAAATAATGGAGAAATTCCCCTATCTTGAAGAAAAGAACAATGGCAAAAAGATTCTAAAAACTATAAGTGATGTCAAATCCAAAGAGGCATGTCCTCCTTTTAAAACTACTTCTTTTCTAAAGCCTATCACAAGCATAGACCTGCAAAACATTAGGTGGTGCAGACATGTAAACCAATATCCCCATTTTTATTTTAGAGGAAGGCTAGTTTTATATTTTGGATCCAAATTTTTTTTAACTCAGTATGTGGGAGAGAGGGGATAAAATTAAACTACCTACACTTACATAAAGAGCCCTAATCGGTTCAGACAAGGTGTTCTCTGTTGTAGTACGGGTTTCATTACTATTATTTTGGCGGTCATAAGTCGGACATTTTTCATTTCTCTTAGCTGAGGGGTGGGAGGGATATTGATCTCACCAGCAGATGAATAATAATATTGTGTGGACACTCTATCAATTTCTCCAAAGTCCTATGAGAGATGTTGTATGGATCTTCAAGGAATAAGCACACTGGTCTGAAAGGACTAACATTATATTATGAAGTCTCTTACTCAAAGTCCAGTTCAATTTATAGAAGGAAAATAGTCTTTTAGCAGAAGACAAAAACTGAAAATATGCTAGCAAATGCGGCGCGCGTGTTCAGGAACTCAAGGTAAAGTATTTTGGGGAAATTAATTTGCGTTTACTAAATAGATAATCATTTTAAAAAAAATCATTTTTTGTCAAGAAATACCAAAAAAAAATATATGACCTACCTCCATTTTATCCCCAAAAGTAAGCAAGCTTATATCCATCGTGTTGGAAACTTGTGTAATTTGGCAAGGCCGTTTGAACGTTACTGCAAACTCTTTTCGGCTAAAGTCGCTGTTGTCTTCCGAAAAAACAATTTCTCACTGTTCTCTCCCCACACAAAGGGCATGTATGTATTAAAACGTCGCATGACAATCTTAATCGGAACGAAAACTTTTCCGTGTTTTTGTTTCTTCCCCGAACTGAGCGAAAACCAAACACAGAAGGAAAGAGCCAATCACAGAGCAGATTAGAATGAGGCATTCTTCTTCTTCTGGTAACCAACCAGAAATGGCGTTGTATCGAACTTTACCAGATCTCACATTTCGACATTCCCGAACCGACGACTGAGATCGGGGTACGAGATTAGACCTGCACCGTTTCAACATCTCACATGGTTGGTTGAGAGGACAAAATACAAGCAACAGAACAATGCTCCCAGCCCTAAAAAACAATGCAGCTGCAGGTTATCAGGGTCCAGTGAAAATAGAGCTTTTGAAAGGTGTAGGTCTACTGAACACGGTGGGCACTCAGAGGGAATATAAAATCATTAACATGTAGTCTTCACTTCCAATTTTATGTGAATCATTCAAGGGGATTTACTGTTATTAGAAATTGCCTCCCCTGGAGTTTAGGGAATCCCCTAGTGATTTTAGAGGGCCTTTAAGGTTCATGAAGGGGGTCAATTTTATTCGAACTTCTCACACAACATGAGATTCAATGGTAAGATGCATCGATATGTATCAGTTGGGAGAATTTGTTTAAAAATCAAGACATTTTGCCTTTGGTAATCATTTCTTTAATTCTGATGATCGGTATATTTGATTGTAAGTAGTAATGTTGTAATTAACAAATCAACGGCAGTTTTCTATGGTCTATACTCTTATAGACCATAAAAAGATGTCATAAAATGTTCAAAACTTGACAGTGAAACCACGAGCCACACTTGAGTTTTGAACATTTTATGACGTCTTTTTATGGTCTATAAGAGTAAAGACCATAGAAAACTGGCATTGATTTGTGTTTTTTTTTTATATAACTTGGAAAAAGTACGAGCCTATATGGCTTTATTTTCCCATGAGAAAGTGTGTGTACTGTACTCTTATAGACAACAGCTATGAATCAATCAGCGTGCAGGAATTTTGACAGTGAATCATTGCAAAAAGGAAATTTAATGATGGTGACTATTGGGGGATTTAAGGGATGGGAAAATGAGTGTATAAACTCTTGCTTGGACCAAAATATACATGAGGAAAGCAGGATTGCACCATACCACACCAACAAACATTATACGTACCTTGGACTAACAGGCAAGCCACAGGAGGCTGATCTTTGCCGTTTGCGAGTGTACACTAGTATTCTGGCCATAATGATAACCACACCAGTGTCCGGACACACACCCACTATCTGTACATCATAGTCCTTCAGTGACTTGTAGCCTTCCCTAAGACCCTCATGTGCTTGAATCAACTCATTAATGCACTGTTCTAAGTCGAGTGTTATTTGATGAACTGCCAGTACCTCTTCATGCAGCATTCTGTTGTCAAGGTTTTCCCTCAATGACTGGTTTGATGCTGCATTTGGGTTGCTTCTGTTTATCTTTCCAATTTGTTCAAGAGTTCTGCCATGAGAAGCCTTTACTGTGATTGGCAAAGATCCATCATACATGTCAAACTCATCTGACAGTTCATCGAAGTTGTCATCACTTGTTTCTGTGTATACCTTGAGAACTGACATTGTTAAGTCATTGAATGTAGGCACACCTGCACTACATCCACAAGAGCCACAGTGTGCATGGGGCACTTTCTTAGGATTCTCTATTTCATAATTTTCATTGAAGTCTACAACCTTTGTTTCAGATTCTAAAGAATCCACATGAGAGAGAAATACATGTTCTGTGTTGTTACAAACACTGTTTGAGGAACTTTCAGCAGCTGTACTACATGCAGACTGTAACACAACCATCTCAGCTCGATTCTGGTTACCAGATGTGTCCATATAACTCTCATAATTTTGCTTGTCCAAATCACCACCCTCGTCAAAACGTGTTTGTTCCTCATTACCTTCCTTTGTTTGGTCACCCAAAATATTACCTTGGTTTGCAACCATGTCTGAATGATTATCTTGGTGATCTGTTTTACCGGCAGTTTCTTGAGAAGCTGTGAGTGAATGACACTCTCCTTCATGTGAATAAACTTGTTTGACACAATGGATTTTATTAAGCTCACTGACAAAGCCTGAGACAATCTTATGCCGATCAAGATGTTTGTTTTCAACATGGGCTTGTTCCACAGTTGAGACTGCATGCACAGTCTTGTCACCTGAGTTAGAGCCTTTACTGGGGCTAGTTGAATTAGATCTGGGCAAGTGAAAGGTTTTATTCTTCACACTTGTCACTAGATCCATGCTGGCACCCTCAGCAGAGTATCTGTCCACATCTCCTGCTATTGAGCACTGACATGGAATGCTATTCTTATGACTTTCTTTGGAGCACACTTCACTTGATGATAACCCTGTTAGTTGATCTTCTACTTGAGAAACATCCAATTTTGATGACCTAACATATTCTGGTAATTGGCTGTCATTACTGTCAAAAGTTAAGATTCTCAATGCCATCAGGAAGTCTCCAGCATTGAAGAGAACTGTATCCTCCATTCCCAGACTTGTTGAAGGGTTAAAAATTGGAAATGGAGGCAGAAGATCATATTTAAAATGAACCACAACAGAATGCTTCAAACACTTCTTGGTTATTCCACCAAGGGGGGAGTGCTGACATTTTGGACATGGGCGTGGCGAGGGAGCAGCACACACAGTGACGTAACACTGGTGACTTTGGTCATCTTTCACAGAGCGTCTGATGTGGTAACAAGATAACAAACAAAATAGTTAGTTTCAATACCCAGTAAATAAATTTCTATTCATACCTACTTGTTTTTTAATAACTCATACACTGTATAGGTGGGGGAGGGGTGGGGGGATTTACTGCGATAACCCAAACCCCTAGCAGTAGGTAAAGTAGTGTTTCTGCAAGTCCCCTTGCAACAGGAAGAACTCTGGCTAGCTTCACTTGCTGTCTGCTGATATCATAAATTGCAGCCTGCATGCCACAAAAACTTACACAAAACCAAACCTCATAAGCCTGCTTATTGGCTGATTTCAGACCACAAGGTTTTACTTTCTTTGCACTTTGCTGATATGGGCTTGGTTGGTTGTTATCAAGAGAGACAGACAAATGTTTTGCACAAGATGAATAAATTAAAAAAGAAATAAAAAGGCTGAATCAAAGTAACTTGTACAAAAAATACATACATTTCACCATAGACCACAAATTTGGACTCATCTTGGCTCTCAGCAACCACTAGATGTAGATCTTGGTGTATTTCTTCTTTATCAAACAATGCCACCATACAAACCTTCAAAATAGTAAAAGAGATCATAACGCATGGACAAGGTCCCTATAATACTGGCGATACATTACAGTTGGGCAGGCAACTATTTGTCCATTAGCACAATGGTAAAACCCTGTCTTTGCCAATCTTGATTTCCATGAATTATTATTTTGCTTTGGTGGGACAAAAACTACAGTGAATTTGCTAACTTCGTTCCTTCTCCCATGTAGGAGCGTGTTAATCTCGTACCCAGAGTCCTCAGGCTCTTTGGCCAGCGGTTGGTCGCCAAGAGAGAGTCTGGGGTACTGGAATTTTATTACTGCAAGATTTCTGCAGTAAAACAATGGAAGCCGTTACGGAGCTTATACAGAGCATCCAATCAAAAAATGTAAATTTTTTCGAATTCTCCAGAGTCTCTCCTGGCACCCACCCACTGACCAAAAAGCCTGAGGACTCTGGGTACGAGATTGGGAGCGTCCCTGCCCTTCAAATGCAAAACTAACAGTGTTTACCAAAGTGGACTGCTTGTAAAAGCCATTTTTATCATTTGCCAAGGTATACAAGTTTTACCTACCTGAATCAGAGGTCTATGTTGATTAAACTCCCACCAGTGAAGTGAATAAGCATAACATGGTAGTGGACTGCTGTCATCATTATCAATTTTAAGACAATAAGATATCAGGTATCTACCATTCTTGGTAAAGCCAAGAATAACATGCCTAAAAAATGACAAAAAAATTTCATTAGGTTAATTCATGATCACTCTGCATTGTATGTGGTATTGTGTCCGAAAACAACAAAACAGTATAAAAAAAACAGTTTAAGATAAGATAGAACAGGACAACATTTGCATGAGATGGGTTGCAAAACAAGGGACGGCATGCAATGGGACTGGGAGGGGAGGGGGGAGAGAGTAGTTCTAGGAATTTTAGGAGGAGGTGTGTAGCTCGGTCTATTCAACCCCCTATTTCAGACCAAACTATGTAATTTTTCAATACCCTTTTTAGACTAAGAGCTTATATAGGGGAGTACTGCCTGACCAACCCCACCCCCCACCCCAGAGTGATGGGATAGGATAGAAAAACATAGGATGTGTACACTCAACCTCTGTTGATGTTGGCTGTTTATTTTAAGAGTAAATGAATGCATAACAAGATGCCTGCTACACTGGCATTACGCGTGATGCTGGGGCTGATTCATTTATTCCAACTGTATGCTTCGCCGATTAATAAATCTATCCTTGCTAATGGAATAGTTTGAGTCACGACGATCGCGTTACGTTGTTTTCCTGGTGTTACGCGACTCAGACTTTCACCGGAAATTTTTGAAATTCTATTACGATAACATAAGCTTCTCAATGACCTCTTTACAGTCTCGCGTCGTGGTCTAAGACTGTCAAACAAAGCACGATTCCTTCGCCAGGAATTTACCAATTTCCACCGTTTTAAATGTCGAATGCTTCTTAGAAGTTATTCTTTCGATCTGCCGCTTCAAAATGGTGAAATTTCCGTTTGAAAACGGCACACTCGAGTCCAGAACATGTTAACAATATGGCGCCAAATTTAATCTGTTTTTTACAAATAGATCAAATGATGCGTTGACGTCACACAGGTAGGGGTGAGTGGGTCCCCTCCCTCGCGATGTAAGCGACAAAAATGGATTTTGATTGGGCTGCTTCTGTTGAAGACAATCAGAACAATACACCCCGAGTAGGAGAGGGGTGAGTTTAATGAATAAATTAATGTACCGGTTTGTAGCTACGAGGAAGAAAAAAAAAAAAGAAATCGACCCGTTTTTAGACACGGTATGCCCCTTCAGGGCATCCCGCGTAATAAATGTATCAGGGTGTAAGGAAATCTTTCCTTCACATTCACTATGCCAACCAAATTGTCGCGGGTAAAATATTATATTCACCCACAACAAGACAATAGGACTCGTATGTACGGTCTTTCCTCATAACAATGTACATTTGTAGTTTTAACTACTCTGTTACCCTTTCTTAAGGACACCATTCACGTCTAATATGCTCTCCAATGGAAGGCAAAACCGCTGCGGACATTTCTTGAAGAAGCGAACTCGGTTAGCGCGCAAATGCGGTTGCAGTGTCCCTCTAGTCTGCCAATTAATAAAATTACATTAACATTGATGAAAATGGAAGGCCTATTACCATTAAAAAGTGAAAACGTACTTCTCTCAGAGCAAGTTTTGTAACAACACTGTCTTTCATCCTTCTTGTTGTTAAAAATCCTGACAAAAATCCCGCGTTTTGCATATTGCGCCCGCGATTGGAATCAGAGCACTTCACTAAATCATGCGCGATCATCGGTGAATGTTTGAATCCGCTGATCTGTTGCCATTTTTCACTTTCACCCTCGTTATTCCTTATGTACATGTAAGGCTGTTTCTTTTTCATTGTGATCATATCGTGCAATGGCACGATCAGCTGAGTCCAAAGAAGATGATTTGTATGAGAGAATCGAAAGCTTTGTTTCTTATCTCAAGCAAGGGTGAGTATATTAAACTAGGATGACTGAAAAGAATTTAGCTTTACGCTATTTTGAAAATGGTTGAAAATTGCGCGAAAAACAAAGTTTAAGCCTAAGCTTTCATGGGAATCTGTTATTAAAATAATATCTAAATCTATCTAGTGTCTCTAGAAACCAGGCTCAAACAAATTATTTTAATACATGTGCCTCTGTGACTTACACTCAAGCAGTCTTCAATCTTCCTTTACCCCCTCCCCCCCACCCCCTTAAAAAGGATGGGCTTTGTTTCAATAATCATTATCATAATCATCGAATCCAAGCACCAATATACAAATCTTAAAGGGTATGAGGTCTTTGTTTTGTAAGCATGGTTCAAGTCACTTTTCACCTCTAAACAAGATGCCTGCTACACTGGCATTAGGGACTGGTCATAAAGTACAGGGGGGGGTGGGCTGGAAAAAAAGGGGGGGTGGGTCACTGTTTTCATGCATGTAAAAAGGGGTGGGCTAGCAAAAACCATGCATCATTAAAGGGGTGGGGCACATAATATTTTTGCACATGTTTTGCATCAAATGGTGCCTTTTGCCAGTAAAACTGTGAAATGTATTAACAGTAAAAGCACAAATTATAATTGTGTAGTTTCAGAAAATATCCATCCCCCATCACAGAGGGAATTTATAAAAGGACGCCCTACCGCCAGGAACTTCCAAGTTTCTTTCATACAATCTCTGTAATTTTGTTCTTTCTCTTACCACCATCCCCTCCAGAATCTTGAATTCCCTCCATGGGTGGGGTAAGGATATTTTCTGGAACTACACATTCTATCAAGAAAAGGGCAAGTTCACTCGCATCCATTAAAATGAACAACTATGATTCCATGTGGTTATTAATGATACATATTAGATGCACATTATCTTCTCAAAATCATTTCAGGTATTTCAACAAAAATAGATCTCATGCAATGATAAACTTCAAAAACAAGACTTTGTGCATGTGTGCTCCTTCCTCTATCATACTTGTCCTCTAATTTGTCTAGTTTTATGTATAGTCTTACCTTTATTTACTAGGGGTGGGTCATTTCATTTTTTACCTGAAAAATATGGGTGGGCCATGCATTATTCTGCAAAAATATGAGGGTGGGTCACACAAAACTAGCCTTCGTAAAAATGAATTTTTCCAGCCCACCCCCCCCCCCGGTACTTTATGACCAGTCCCTTACGCGTGATGCTGGGGCTGATTCATTTATTCCAACTGTATGCTTCGCCGATTGATAAAACTATCCTTGCTAATGGAATAGTTTGAGTCACGACGATCGCGTTACGTTGTTTCCCAAGTTGTGTTACGCTACTCAGGGTTTCAAGGGAAATTGCGGGAATTCCATTGCGATAACGTAAGCTTCTCAATGACCTTTTTCTGTCTGCAATCGTGGTCTAAGACTGTCAAGCAAAGCACGATTCCTTCGCCAGGAACTCACCAATTTCCACCGTTTTAGATGTCGAGTGCTTCTTAGAAGTTATTCTTTCGGTTTACCGCTTCAAAATGGTGAAATTTCCGTTTGAAAACGGCACACTTGAGTCCAGAACATGTTAACAATATGGCGACACAAGTTTAGTCCAGTGTTAATTAAATGATGCTTTGACGTCACACAGGTAGGGGCGAGTGGGTCCCCTCCCTCCCAATATAAGCGACAAGAATGGATTTTGATTGGCTTGCTTTTGTTGAAGACAATCAGGACAATACATCCCGAGTAGGAGAGGGGAGAGTTTAATGAATAAATTAATGTACCGATTTGTGCATACGACGAAGAAAAAAAAAAAAAAAAAGAAATCGACCCGTTTTTAGACACGGTATGCCCCTTCAGGGCATCCCGCGTAACAATAATGTTATAGCAAGTTCTCTAATATACTGTACTTTCTATGTCATACTTTAATGAACATATTCCCTAAATGTTACCACATTAGCTCAATAGTGGTTGTTTTAGATTTTAACAGCCTGAATGATACCACTACAAGCACATGTATCCTGTCGCTTTGGTATGGTAGTTCCCATGCCCCATGGAGTCGTTGTTTGCCCTTCAAAGTATTGTGTACATGTATATGTAGCTCAGTGGATGTTCTTTCTTTTATTTGCATTGTGTTTTAGACAACTCCACGGGTCTTATGACATAGCTACACAGACATTGCAGCTGTTAAGAAGAATTGTTTCGCAGACGCGCTGGAGCACAGCAGGGTAATCAGTTTAATATGGTTATTTTAAACATCGTGGAGTCATATCCTACCACCGATGGACAATAAAAAGTGTCATATAAGTTGTGGATGGTACATGTGTAACAATGATTTTGACTGTATGATTTTGTCAGTCGGTCAGTCAGTCAGTCAGTCAGTCAGTCAGTCAATGAATCAATCAGTCAATCAATTAATCAATCAATCAATCAATCAATCAATCAATCAATCAATCAATCAGTTAGTCAGTCAGTGATGCTATTGTGCCCTGTACAAATTTACTGTCAGAACATGTACCTTCAAAGATATGTTGACATGATGGTAATGCCAAACTTGTGCTAATTACACCATTGATTCCTTTGTGTAATAAATAATCACTGTTTATCTTTTCCTTCAGTGAACTCATGCAATGCATGAAAACGGAAGGAAAGAAAATGGCAAGTGCACAACCAACTGGTAATTACATTATTGTACATGCAGTAACAAGTTTTTATCATTTAGATAGTCACCCATGGTTGATGGTGTAGATGTACATGTACAGCGGTATATGTAATTATTCCTTCCACTTACAGGGCTTCTGTAACAATGCGCTGTCTGCATTAGCATTTTCAAAAAGTTTATAGATTTATTACTCCCAACTTTCTGCACATGTATGTAGTTTTTGTGGTAATGCAATTGAAGGGTTTGGTCAAACTACTGAAGCAGATATTGATAAATCCAGCTAAATGCTGGAATGACAATTATTATAAATAGAAGCATCTCAGTTACCAATACTTCTGTCAACTTATTCTGTCCTATAATATTGCTGTATAAATATTTATAGATCTAGCAGTATTTGTAACTTTTTGTTGTAAGAAATCTTAAGTTTGTAACTTTTATTTATTTTTTAGAGGGAGGAAAACTATCCTCATAATTTGATATTTTGTTTTGTAGATTCTGTTGTTGGAAATATGGTTCGAAGAGGTAAGTATTCAAACTTACAAAATGTTGAATAGAATAAGGGGATGCTCTTGCTTTTGACTGACTGACGCACTACAATGTACTGTATTTTTTATCACTGATAATCAAAATTATTATTAAAAAATTCACGTAAATCTGATGTATAGCAACTATTGAAAAGAAAAGCTTTTAATAGAAGCTGTTATAATCTTGAAAGTGGCCTGTGGAGGCAGTTACTAATAAATTTTTTGAATGTTTTCTGTCAGCCCTTAAGATTATCAGAGAAGAATATGCTGGGTATGTATCAAATGGGTAGAACTTCTAGAAATATGACAAGTAGAACCGCAACAACAGAAACAACAAAAAACTTTTGTGTTCTGAGAGTTTGAAACATTTACTCATTCAAATCTATTCTTATTTGATCAATAAATATAATTCAATAAATTATACAACTATTACATTATTTACCATACACCATTATTGGATAAAGTACAATACTTTTAAATGTAAGTTTTCTATATTAGGCTTCCTCTTTTGAAAAGATTGTTGATTATTGAATTAGACATGCCAGGCTTGGTTGTTCAAAGAATGGCTCAGATAACTCTAAGCACTGGATAAATTTCTATCCAGCAGATAAAACTTAATGTACTCCGGCCAATACATTTTATCCACTGGATAGCAACTTATCTGCTGGATAAAGTTATCTGCTCTTTGAACAACCAAAGCCAGGACGACAGCAGCTAATCTATAATTATGTTTTTTTTCTGTTATGATAATTTTCCAGTTCTGTGACTGGTAAAACAGAAGAAGGAGAAACAGAAGAATCATTACATGTGAGTTATTATGTGCTTGTAAATCAGGTTTCTTAATCAATTATGAAATTTTTTGTGGCTTGCTGTTGTTTTCACTTGTATCTGTAAACCATTACACCTTTTTACTAACTTTTTGTTTTTGTTTTCAGAAACTTCTGAGGGCTGGTGGACCTTCCACCAGTGACTTTAACAAACCAACTCATGGACTCAAGGTGCGGCAACAGTCGTGTTTTAAGTGTGATCCATGTATTTGTTGTATTTTAATGTCCTCTGTCCTTACCTGAGGGTTAGTGAAGATGGTTATTAAGTAACCTATGATTATACATCGTAACATTTCAGATTTAAAGTTGTTTGTGAAAAATTCTGGTACAAGTTCCTTTCCAGTGTTTAAACTACTCAACGTTACCACAAAGAACACTTGCTGAACTCTGAAAACAAGAAACACTTCTCCATTGCATATATAAAGTTTTCAGGCCAATGTTTCTTTTTCATGTTTTTGTTGCAGACCACTGTTATTGATGCTTTAAATGAACTTTTAACAGAACTTGAATCAAGGTACAAAAGAGTATATACATTTTATATCACAGTACAGTGTACATGTACATGCTGTAAGCGATGCTCTTCATAATTCTTTTAAAAGTCTTTATTATTTTATTCTGTGGCATCTACATAACTTGCTAAGCTACATGTAGTTTAAATGGAGACCTGACTGAACCATTCAAAACGGTGTGCTTTGCCATGATTTCCTGTTTTTGGCATTCAGAAAGTGGGAATTGGCACAAAGAAAACTGCATTGCTAACAATTTAAAAAAGAGAGGAGATTGAAGGAAAAGGCAAGAGTTTACTTGCCTCCTCCTCCCAGTCTTCTCTTTTTCTTATCACACTCATCACAATTTACTTCGGGCCGCTCTCCTCTATCAGAACGCCTGGAAAGGCTACTGCCGTCATTTGACTTCAGTAAAATTGCAGCTTAGTCTGTAGCCAGTAGTTTGACCAAGAAGCCCAAATGAAGTTGTATTGAAAATCTGCCTATTACCATAGTATTTTGCTGTTCACAATACTATTGTCTTGTTTTGTTTGTGTAGTGCTGATAACATCGCCACTCAAGCACTGGAGCATATACATTCTAATGAAGTTATAATGACAATTGGAAAATCAAGAACTGTAGAAGCATTTCTCGAGGTGTGCGGGATGTTTTTGCTTCACTGATATAAACATTCGCAAACTGTTTGTTTTAGAAATTTTGCTTTTTACCAAGTGAAATGTACATGTAGTTATCTTTTGTTTTTGTAATTATGCAGTTACACTTAACTTTAAATATTTGCAACAAATTGTTGCCAATTACCCTTTAACCCCTAGCAGTGATCAGCATCAAATTTCTCCCTGTAATATCAATGCTTATTCAACCCCTGGGGTCATGAGAATTAAGGATATGATCACCCAAGGTGAATTTTCTTGATATTTTAATAACTTCTCCAAAGTACTTTTACAGTGTGTATAAGAAAAGTTTGGGGACAAAATAGGAATTTGTTATCTGATATTAAGGGCTAAAGGTTTAATAAACTACAAATTTAGTTACATTATGTTATTTTACTTGATATCAAGAATGCTGCAAGGAAACGCAAGTTTAGTGTCATTGTTGCTGAAGGAGCTCCATTTTACAAGGTTTGCTGAATTCCTCTCACATTGAAGTTGGTTGCTATGTCATGGTTTTCCACAGATGATTTCAGCTGTTGGTAGAGTGTCAGCTGACTATTGGCCGAAAGCTGAAAGCTACCTTCCGTGTCTGTACTGTAGGTGATGACTCAGAGCAGAAAATACTTTGCTGCTCTCTCAAAGAGATGACCGGAACAGGATCGTCATAGCTAGATTGCTTTGGAATTGAATACATCAGAACCTAGATCCAGTTGCAAACAACTCCGAGTCCCATCTCCTCTGAATTTGTAACGAGAACTTACGTATATGGCGATCATCAGCATTAATTTTACGTAACTATTTTCTTAAGTTATCGTCTTTTGATGGTAACATTACATACAGTATGCAAATTTCATCAGTGATTATAAACAATAAACGTCGTGCATCCTCTTTCTTGGTTGAAAAATTTGCTAAGAACTTTTTCACATAGTACGGTGTTTTTTTTGTTTATGTTAGCAACTATGTTCAGTGCTGTACATACTCAGATGCTTGTGTGTTCTTTCAGGGTCAAGATCTGGCCAAGAGTTTAGCGCAACGTGGAATCGAAACAACGCTTATCACAGATTCAGCTGTGTTTGCAATCATGTCAAGAGTAAACAAGGTGACAATTTCAAATTTTGTTTCTTAGCGCGATGGTTTTACGAATAAACGCTTCTTCTTCTTCGATTGAAAAAAAAACCCGTAATTTTTGTACCCATGGATCACCAAAGAGCTCTCCAAAAAGAAACTCGGATCAAAAGTGTCCGTACGTTCGGGGTCGAATTGGAATTTGTAAGGGATTGGGGGGAGGAGTGGGTGGGAGACCGGAGAACCCGAAGGAAAACGCTCGGTGCAGGGATGAGAACCAACATCAAACTCAACAAAATTAACCCACACAACCCTGCCTCTCCCCACCCCACCCCCAATAGGGAGCAATAATTTAAAGTTTTGTTCGTTTCCAAGATCAATAGACCCTTATCACTCGGCGGCCATGTTGAGTCTCAGGAGAATAAAAAGCTTTGATTTTGCACGGCAAGCCTCGCACTGAATTCGCGTCTGGCCGAGGCTTGTCGTGCAAAAATAAAGCTTTTTATTCCACCGAGACTCAACATGACCGCCGAGTGATAAGGGTCTATGTGCCCTTTGCAGCTAACGGTCACATGGTACAAAATCCACCATGCAGGAGACCAAGATGCGCACTGGGACATCCGATACAAAGCGACTTCATCCAGTCATCTTGAATTTTCTTTGTTTGGTTGTCCCAGTATGTAGCTTGCCCTCCAGCAACTGAGGTGGATTTTGTACGATGTGACCGTTAGCTGCAAAGGGCTCATTGAATCCCTTGTTGATATTGAGTATTTGGCATCTATAATGCTGATATATTTTAAAACATTTTATACAATTTTATACTATATATTCAATAATCTTAGAAACATTGTAAATAGTATCTTTCTCATCTTTTTCAGTATTTTCATTTATCATTTTCATTACTTTTTCCTTTTATTATTATTATTACTATTTTATTTTGTGACTATTCCTGTAAAGTAGCTGGTTAGCTAAGTGTTTAGTCACGTTAATAAACTTACTTACTTACTTTACTTACTTACTTAGATCAGCCCAATCTTAAAATTATTTGCGTGACATTGCTTCTATCTTGTCTTTTAGGTTATTATTGGTACACACGCTGTGATGGCGGATGGAGGGTAAGTTTAGCTACAGATATTGTTACAACCAACAGACAAACAATGCGGGACTTGTATAAGAAAGTTCTCCATCAGTTTCCAAGGTCCTAATTTTTATAACTCTCTTGGTCCTGAAATTCGAAATGCAACAAGTACCGCTTCCTTTTGTAGTAAGCTGAAAGCATTCCTCTTATAATAAATATTGATTCATTTATTTATTTATTTACCTCTGCTTTTCACTTTCATTTTCGCTATTTCTGGCCTAACTATGATTAACATAACCAAGTGATATATTTTAAGATTTACTATAGCTCTGCCATTTTGGTCCCATGTATAACTATTATAATACTTGTTACTTTAACTGAGGGAGCCCATTCCTTATAAGCCCCGTGGCTTCCCTTGGGCTTCCTCGTCATTAGTGTTAAATAATAATAATTCATATTTGTACACTTTTTATGGCAAAACAATAAACTGAACTGAACTGAACTAAAACAAACCAGCCAAGAAGCATGAAGTCAAAGCTTCTAATGAAAAGACAAACAAGAAAGGAAAAAAAAAAAAACAAACGAAACAAAACGAATAGGCTAATTGAATTGAAATACAACAAAGTAAACAGATGAATAATGTACCGTAGTTCAGTTTAATACATTTATTTCGTTTTGATTTTTATAGCTATGTTTTTTCGGAGTTAATCAACGACGAAGGCGACGGAAACGAGAACGCTACAAAACAAAAGGTTTAATGAGGAAAAACAATCGTTTTGTTTTGGTACATTTCTTTGTCGTCCTGTGCAAAACAACGTGAAATGGCCAAATTCGAGGTTTTGTGGAGAATGTAAACACGTGCCGTAATTTTTTCATTTTCTTTCTTAATTTGAACGGCGTTATTACCAATTTAGTTCCTGGATTATTCGGCCACATTGTACAATTTGAACGAGTTGAAATAATCACGAGGTAGGTGAAGAAGCGTGGAGTTATATTTTTATGTCATGTTTTTGTTGGCGTTGCCGTCGTCGTTACTACTCTCCAATCCGAGATGGAAATAAAGAGTATGTAGGTATAAATGTATGTACATCAGTGCGTTTAGCTCAGAAGACGTTTAGCGTTACAACTGAGCCTTTCTTGGACTTGTTTTTGTTTTTTTCCCTGCAGGTTACGGTCCATTGTTGGCTCTCACGCTCTCGCACTTGCTGCTAAACACCACTCAGTACCGGTAAGATTAGAGAGATTTAGCTTCGCGTTTACGGCTAACGTCAAACGGGAAACGTCAAGCCGCTGTTTGCTTTAAAATGCATAAACTTGTGTTTCTCGTACTCACTTCTCTCTTTTTCATGTTTGCTCGATAGCTATCGCCGACTGGGTGGAGATAAGCTTAAACCAAAAAATGTTCATTGTTTTTCATCAAAGAGAAAATTTCAGCCTGGCGTTTGCCGTTTGCCGTAAACGCGATGCTTATTACATGTATACTTCTCGCCCATTCACAGTGGCCAGCAAATTCAGTTGGTATCATTGCCAAGCAGTGAGTGTATAAACTACATCCAGGAAAAGTGCTGAAACAGTAGTAAAGACCAATGAGGATATGTTCTTTTCCTGTCAGAAGATTTGCGGCAGATAAACTGTTGTTGTTGTTGTTGTCATGTAATGTAGAATGACTGCTGTTTTCGGCAAAGCATCATACTCTTGTACAATGGGTGGAATTTGGCGCTTACATATAAGAAAGTACAAATTGTAACGTTGCCCGTAGAAAACATGTACGGCTTGCGTCACGGAAACTAACAACCGTATAATATTATTATAGTTTCCTTGGCATGTGCCTTGTCGGTCAAACATTTTTTTAGCGTTTGGCTTTTGTCCATGCCCTGTAAAGCGCAGGCTAGAGAGGAAGCAACTGTGCTTCTCGATTTCTACAGTAAGAAAAGGTTACAACAGTTTCTGGAAATTGTTTCAAACGATAACAAAAGCACAGCAACACCAGGGCCCGATTGTCCGATTAACGTTAATCCACGATTAAAAGTTAACCGCGTTTTCATCTCGCTCGTCGTAGTTTGGCGTTGACAATTTCACGTTTTCTTTTCCGCAGTTGATCGTGTGTGCTGCTATGTACAAACTGACGCCACAATATGTTGTTTCATACGATCAGGTAGAGTACTTGGATTGACACTGTATACAGCTGTTTCAATTAAAGTTGTCTGATCAAAGCTTGAAGCTTAAAGACATCTTCAAAGAGGCTGTCACCTCATCCATTTGATATCCTAACATTTCTTTCATCCAAATGGCTAGCCATCCTATATCTTCACTGGACAGACGAGGCATAGCTGATTTTGATGACCTTATTCATAAAAAAATCCACGGAATCTTGAGGTCTTGTCTTAAAGCTTTATACTTTGATCCGACAACGTTAATTAAAATAGCTGTACTCCTTTAGATGGTAACGAAAATTGTTCAATACAAGGTTAACTTAAATTTAATAAGGCAATAGGCAAATGAGTGTACAAATTACAATGTAATCTTAACCTGTTATAGAGCGATTTCCAATTGAGTGTCGTAAAACCAAAACCAAAGTAATTGTTCTGGCCAATCGCAACAGATGTAAACAACACAACGAGCCAATCAGAATTCGAAGCACTGAAATTCATGTAATTGGCGCCAAGCGCAGGTAAACGCGTGCGGCGAAAACACAATTGGTTTTGGTTTGGATTCCCATTGGTTGAGAAAGTGGTGCGAGTTTTGTTAACCAATCACAGAGCGTAGTAATGCAAACCCAAAGCAAACGCGAAATTACTTTCGACACTCTATTAAAAGCCGCTCTAACATGCGTGATAAATCGTGTTGTTTTCCAGGATAGCTGTAACAAGTTCGTTGTTCCACATGACGTAATGAAATTCTCAGAAGGTAGGACTTCGCGGATTTATTGTGACCGTGTTTTGAAGAATGTAGCTCTACTTTTTTTTCAAAATATTATTTCTCTTGCAGGAAGTATATTGTCTAAAATAGATGTTCATAATCCTGTCTTCGACTACATTCCTCCAGAGTTAGTGAATCTTTGTATTTCAAATATGTGAGTATTGGTTTTTGTTTTATTTAAGTTGGAAGTATAATCAATAACGACAACAACAACCATCTTTTTTTCCTTACTGGATACTTCCCAGTTATTGCTGCTCCATTTATTAATTGTGTATTTATTTATTTAATTTAAATTTCATTAAGGTCCAGAAACAGACTTAGGGCTTTTTTTTTTTATCCACAATTTTGGAATAAGAATGGTTGATACGGAATGCTAGGAATAACTCGGATTGTCTACATAAAAAGGACGTCCGGAACGAAGATTTAAGGCATTTCCACCTGTTCTCGCAGTTTACTGCCGACGGAGAGTAGCCATTTTTCTTCATGTCGTCGGCAGTCATTTGCCAAAATGCCCTTTTCTTGTACGAAACATCACTGAAAAAAACCTCGTACTTTTGGAACAATAACATTAGAAGCAATATTTCATTGTGTCCAAAAGTGTAACCTGATTTTTTTCTCCGGTAGAGACGTATTTGAATCCGCAGCGCTCATCTCGCCGTCCGCCATCTTGGATTTTCATTTGCAACATTCTGTTCATTCTGCCCCTGGGAGCAGAATGGATGGAATGGTATTCTGTCCATTCCGGAATAGGAATGGGGAATAGAAAAACGCGCGCATTTTACATTCAGCTGGCCATTCTCATTCCAGAATTGTGAATAAAAAAACGCGCCCTTAATTTCATTCTCTTCATGTTTAGTTTTGGTGGATAAAAAACCTGTTAGAATTCTAGCTTACTGATTCGTGAATAGCCTTAGCCTTGACCGCAAAACAGTCCGTATTTTTACGTTGGTCCTTTGCCCGAATGCGCGCGGTTTTTGAACGAAGTCTTGATCGAGCGAGGGAATAAAAGGTGAAACGTGGGGAGACTGTGACGCTCGCGCGTGAGCATCCACGCTTTTTGCGCGTGGCGTCTCGTCTCGCGAGTTGGCGCTGTCGGCGATTCGCCCATCCCTCCCCTTTTAGTCTCAGTATAGCCTTTACCCCAAAGGAACGCGCTGGGTCATGTTTGCCTAGATCTGATCTTTTGAAATATTTAAATAAGATCTCCCTCCTCTGCCTGAAGTTATCTCCCCAATGCCCTCTTTCTACGCATATTGTTCTCACAGAAGCCGTTATTTGTGCATAAGAAGTGATGCATTTCTTTGTTTGTTGCTTGTTTTGTCTAGTGGTGGTTATTCGCCATCTTATGTGTACCGGCTTGTGAGCGAGTTATACCATGCAGATGACTACTATTTATGACAAGGTAAGGTAAGCTAAAATGAAGCACAATCATGGAGATTTTCTGTGTCTTGTTTTGACCTTGTTCTGAGCATCTCAAAGGGCGATTTACACGGTACGATTTTGTCGCATAAGCACGCACGGTACGACTTTGTCGTATAAGCAATATATAAGCAATGACGAGAGTTGTGTACGATATTTTTGCACGACGCGAGCAGCGCGTGCACTAGAAATCGCATGCGACAGTCGTAAGCAAAAACGGAGACGCACTCGACACGCACTCGAGACACCCGCGAGACACGCGAGTGTTTCCAGTGATTCAAATCCTGATGGTGTAACAAAGTACACTGCTTTGGCATTGTTATAGGAGCTTGATACTTCTGGCAACGATTAAATTATTAATTTGTCTGTTTTGTTCTTCTTTTTAGGTTTCTGGCTGTTTCAAGTTGTCCCCAGTAACATCTTATTTAAGTAGTTGTTTTTGCAATTGTAACTGGCGATGTAGGGTTTTAGCTGCGATTTCTCCGTCATCCCTTCCCCGGTAATCATATCATGCCATTTAAGTACCACGTACATTTATTATTGGGCTCACAAATTCATCGGTTCGAGGTGATTTAGCCTTGTACAATTTCCTTGTATAATTCTTATCCTTCAGAAACCCTAAGAACGCTCATAAAAACACAGAAAAGTTCTAAAAACTTCAAACCTAGCATGTTACACAATCTTTTTAGTACAGGGACGAATTTCGCAACAGAAATGGCTTTCTATGTGCCTATTGGCTGTGCTTGGTTCGCGAGGGATTGTGGTAAAATGCACTGTCGCCATCCTTTTTCCGTATGGTGGTAGAGTGCGCTGCCAGGTGCCGAACAAACTTGCGAGCTTCTTGCTCTAGTTACACTGACTAGTTGTTTCAGGGATGATAGAATATGAAAATTTGACCCGTCTGACGGAGCGATCTGTACCGTTTGCAACGTCTTATTACATGGTTGGTTGAGAGAACAAAAGAACGAACAACAGAACAATGCTCCTAGCCCTAAAAAATAATGCAGGTTGTAGGGGTCCAGTGAAAATAGAGCTTTTGAAAGGTGTTGGTCTATTGCGCCTAACCTTAATCACCACCCACATAACTGTAACCACCTACATCCATTCAAATTCCAAAAAAACATTTGTTAAACCCGTAGATGTTGTTGCTGTTTCTGATTTTACAATCAGTGCTACTGCCTATAAATTGCTAAGTGTGAACCTAAATACCTCTGCCTCTTCCAAATTAATAATACATTGTAAAAAAAAAGACAAAACAAAAAACAAACAAAACGACAACAACAACAAAAATCGCACGAAACTACGTCGTTCTTACGCTTATTTTTATGTAACGACGATTCTGTAAGTCGTGAAAGTAACGGTTACAAGTCAATACTAAGGTGTTCTTTGTTGTGCTAAGAACCGCTACTCGATATATGAACACCGTTACCACGTCACAATGCTCACGGTGACGATGCGAACATGCAGTATTTGTTCGTCGTAAGCCGCCTGACGGTCTGTTCAAAATGTTGCCCGCACAAGGTGCCAGTCTTTCCACACCTGCGTAGACCGTAAATAGCGCGGGAATTTTTCACAGTTAAGATAACAGGCGATACCACTTTACCGACTTTATAACCGATAAGTGTACGTACTCAATATATGAATACCGTTTCCACGTCACATTGCTCACGCTGACGATGCGAGCACGCAGCTTTTGCCAGTTGTTATCCGCGAGACGAGCAGCTTTAAATGTTTCCTGGGAATACGTTTTTGTACATAGTACAGATAGGCAAAGCGCCAGTCTTCTCACTCCAGCGTAGACCGTGAAGAGGCGCCACCGACTTAATAAGCGAGCATATACAAACTATGAGCTGGTGAACACTTGGGTACGTCAGTACAAAACTAAAATACAATATCAAACTGTGCTATGCACACTATAACGAATTAATTAACAAATAAAAAGCCTTTAATAATGTCATTATTAACAGTGAAAGAAGTGTTAAAAAGTATAATAATCCCCAAATCATCCCAACCCCAAATTGTATCGTCCTTCACAGCCAGCAGTCAAACCTTGAATTATAAGGTGGTATTAACGTTTGAGTCTGTGGGAAGCGGGTGGTTCTGAAGAGGGTGGAACTGCAGTTATTAATTTGGAGATGTTCCGTAGAGATGATTTCAGTAACAATACACCAAAGCTGCATAAAACTGTAAAACATAATTATGCAACGAAGTAAGTCCAATTGAAAAGAACACGAAGAAGTCCGTCATAGCTGAATTTATAAAATGTTGAGGTGTCGAACACACTTCTATAATCTTTGATTACTGCTAGTTATCAACAGTGTAAGAGGTGATAAAAAGTATGATAATCCCTACTGAATCATCCCAACCTCAAATTGTATCGTCCTTCACATCCAGCAGACAGACCTTGAGCTGTATTACACATTGGGTCTGTGGATAAAATCCTAAAGTGTGACAATTCAAATGAAAGCGACTGAGCAGTACTTTCCTGTGGTGCTGTTTATTACAGTGTACAAGTTGGTTCTAACTTTTGAGTCGGTGGATGAAATCCTAAAGTGTGACCATTCAAATGAAAGCTACTGAGCAGTACTTTCCAGTGGTGCTGTTGATTATGCTGCACAAGGTGGTTCTAACTTTTGAGTCTGTGGATGAAATCCTAAAGTGTGACCATTCAAATGAAAGCTACTGAGCAGTACGTTCCTGTGGTGGTGTTTATTATGTTGTACAAGGTTGTTCGATATTTTGAGTCTGTGGATGAAATCCTAAAGTGTGACCATTCAAATGAAAGCTACTGAGCAGTACGTTCCAGTGGTGCTGTTTATTATGCTGTACAAGGTGGTTCTAACTTTTGAGTCTATAATTGAACTTCTAAAGCCACTGAGCAGTACTTTCCTGTGTTGCTGTAGGTGGCCAAGGTGATTCGAACTTTTGAGTGTGTTGGTACTAAGCAGTACTTTCCTGTGGTGCTGCTGATTATGAAGTCCGGCGAAGAAAACTCCAGCAGAAGAAAGAATATTTTTTTCGCTTGACTCTTCGTCGAAATTCTTTGGCCCGTTTTTGACTTGCCCTCCTCGACTATCTTGCCCTGGGTTTCCCTTGATGCAATACGACCTGGCGAAATCCTTCCCACTACACGTGCAGATAAATGACAAGCAATCGGCCTCAATTTGAATGTAAAAGGATGCCGCTCCTGTATGACGTTAGGGACAAACGCACTTTAATTCCGTCATGAATTTGTGTAATTAGTAACATTCATACCTAACTTTCTGTCGCACGGAACATCATTTCCAGTTTTACCAACGCTGTGTCGAATTCGTATTTCTAACTTGTGCTGCGAAAGCAGAACAGAGGTAAGAACCAGTCCTTGTTAGCAAGCAAGTTGCTAACGAAAAAATTGTCCTGTTAAGATTGATTTGTGTTAGTTTATCGTGGCTGTGTGATTTCTATATCAATGCCCAAACCTACCCAACGAAAAGCGTTGTCTGCTGCGTTCCCAGATCGTTTTGTGTTCGTTGAAAGGATGATATACTTTTGTAAGCTAATACAGATTGATCTTTTCGGATACTTAAACTGAAAATTTAAGTAAGAAACGGTATCTTGTACCCCTAATTTACGAGCTGCTGTTGGCTTTACGAAAATGGTAGCTGACCTTTTTTCGCATTTTTCGAAACCGAAAGGAATAGGCCTTATCACGGTTTTCGACGCCATTTTGGCGAGTAGGCAAACTGGCTCGAAATAACAGTATTTGTATGAAAATCCGATGTCAAATAATTTCAATAAAACATCGCTTCTGAAAAATTAATGAATTGGAAACTTTTGGCACTAGGAAAACGATTTTAAGGAAAAATTCGGAGGGATGTAGCTGTGCCAGAAAGCGTCCAGTCGTGTTTTGAACTTTCCATACATTTCCCTGTATTTTTTCCCGCGAGCTATTTTTAGAGCAGTTCACGACAGACAAATGTATGGAAAGTTCAAAACACAACTGGACGCTTTCTGGCAAAGTTACATCCCTACGATTTTTTCTTATAATCATTTTCCTATCGCCAAAAGTTTCCAATTCATGAATTTTTCAGAAGCGATGTTTTATGAAAATTATTTGACATCGGATTTCCATACAAACACTGTTATTTCGAGCCTGTTTGCCTGCTCGTCAAAATGGCGTCGAAAACCGTGATTAGGCCTATTAGTTTTGTGGACAGTTACTGTTTCCAACAATTCTTGCTTTTGGAAGAAAATTTTGAAACTTACTCTTTTCGAACTCAACGTTTTCTGATCTTTGTTGATGCAGATTTATATTTGATTTATTTTTAATATTTGATTTCTGAGATTTGAATGTCTGATTTCTGTCAGTAGGAGATATTCCAGACGACTTCTCTTCGTTAATGTCATTGATGTAAACTAGTTGCCACTGCAACGGCCTTTCAATCACCGTAAATAATAATTTTATTTTCTTCTGAAAATCGATAGACACCACAGTTACTTTTAAACGCGATCATGTAGGACCTGTTGCTTGTTTGATATTCCAGTCAGTCGCTTTAAAATTTTTAAGACCATGTTGAATAGAAATGCAAATTATTTTATTAATTTATTGTGCACATAAAATACATACTTTGACTATTATTTAAAATTGGTAAATGAGAATCCGTAGCTGATAACAACTGGGATATCGGGTGGCATTTTGGTAATTTGCTTATTGGGTGGCTGCATCTTCATTTATCCCATACCTTAGAAGATTTATTCTTGTATTCAGTCCGCGATCCATTGTCAGCTAAGGTCCACAAAGTTCGCGGGATCTGGGGCGAGAAGGTAGCATCACGTGAATTGCAAAGAATTTCTACTTTGTAATGTACGTTGAATACATTGCCTCCAGAATATCATTGATATGTATCAACAAAACAACTGATTTTCACTTCACTCATCACTCTGCAGGTTTTCAAAGGAAAGAAAAAGGAGGACATTGTTTACGAGTGATTTGGACTCAACGTAACGGTGCAGACGGAACTCATGCAATAATATTTAATAGTTTGGACAAATTCATAGAATATTAAGAAATCCATGTGCTGCAACATTAGAGTGTCAAAATTTCACTCCTTGAAAAACTAATAGCATCGCCCAAAAGCTTTCATTTCAGTGGCCACACTAAAGGATTTCATCCATATATAGACTTTGATTTTTCAAGCACATTACACGGTGATTACACGACGTAGAAAGGTTGAACTGAGGCCGCTGGAAAAGGTTCACATATGGTGATAATATGGACAACTCGACAAATGAAACAAACCTACGGCTTGAAAACTTCAATCCAGAACTGAGGAAGGAGTTGCAAGTTTACCATGCCTTGTGTATCACGATTGCCGTTGCAGCTTTCCTAGCAAATTTTCCGTTGTGCGTCATTCATGCTTGTTGCAAAAAGGTGCGGAAAACGTGTAACATATTCCTTGTCAGTCATTACATCGCCAATACTGTGCAGTCAATAACAGCTGTAATCTATTTTGGTTGGCCAAACATTGGAGACATCCTGCTCTGTGTTCTCAACATATCGTTCAGCTCATCGGTTCTGTGTGTTCCTGTGATATCATTGATCACTTTATGCAAGACAATCTGGGCTACCCAATACACCGCTTTCTCTTCAGGAAACCTTCCTTTTCTCCCATTGGCACTACTGTTATTGGTTGCGCTGGGTGTGGCCGTCCCCCCTTTTCTCGGATGGGGCTCACCCATTCTCCATGAACACCCGTCAAGTGTTTCTTTATCGATATCCTACTCTGTATTTATTGGGGTCGTTTTAACTGTGGTACCGTTGGTAATCCTCTGCTTCTCAAATTACAAACTATTTAAACGCGTTCGTGGTTATGAGCAACAAGTAAGGAGGGAAAGTCTTCCCCAAGTAAAAGCTCATTTTGACTCGCGCAAAAGAGATGGTGAAGCGAAATGGATTATGCTTCTTCAGATAGCTGCATTTGTCACTTGCCTTGTTCCCGTTACCGTGGAAAACATTTTAGCGTCTGTCATCCCACAAATAATCCCCGACGTTGTGAAGTGTTCGTTCAACTGTCTTGCCCAAGCATATTGCTTGTTCTCTCCTCTCCTCCACGGCTTCACAAACAGAGAAATTCGTCGAGCTTTTAAATGTTGCTGTCGTCAGAAATCGTTCGAGCTTCAAGGACAGAGAATGGAAAGAGCTGCTCGCAAAAAGCAAATTAGTGAGGGACGCTACCGAGAGACAAATCATCGGGTTTTTGTAGTTCCACGGGAAGAAAAATTGTGCGACGAAATTGTTAGATATCAAGAGCCTTACTGCGCAGACCGTGGGAGATTGGTTCGTTTTACAGGCGTATCGGTTTTATCCGTGGATTTTTCGGTTCCAGATGACGTGGATGAACCCCGAGTACGAAAACCTGCAACGCGAGGCAAAAGACCAATAACTACAGAATTTGCCCCCATAAGAAGACATTCTACTATTAGAGGACGCGACGATGCTCCAAGAAGACAGGCCAAGGAAGACGACGCTCAGGTTCGATTTGATGTCCAATACACCGACAAGCAACGCAAGAAGTACATTGCTACTCCTTCCATAAAGCGCATGCGTCATATTAAGAGATGCATGTCGGATATATCTTTGGACGAGTTTCAAACCAGTTTAGCAAGTATAAACGGATCTGAATTCGAATCACAGCAGCACCAGGCGCCTCATTTTACGAATTACAGCGATCCCATGCGGTCAGCGGGATTCAGGCAGGTTTTGACTGGAAAGGGAAAGAGGCCTCGCACATCATCGCTTCACAGAGACAAGAAATTCAAACCAAATACCAAAGCTTTCATGCAAAGGCGATGCAGCTTTGAAGCTGACTATTTCCTTCGGACCAGAAGGAAACAATTTTAATGTCTTCCTATACTATATATGGCCGTGCGGACATCTTCTATCATTACCCACAGGTCCGTCTATACTCACAAGCCGTTTAATGGCCTTAGCTCCCACGAGTCTCCTGTAGCTCAGTGGTAGAGCATCCGAACGAATAATCGGAGGATCTTAGGCTCGACTCCTGATAGGAGCATTCAGATTTCCGCTTTACGAGTTATTCGGTGTCACTCACCGAATAACACGTCATTCTCATTCATATGCCGTTCTTTAAAAGTTTGGATGATAGTATGGAGCTAACTGAGAATTGACGAAAATTTTAACTGTCAGCTGAGAAAGGGAAAGGCAATTTCTTAAACTGATAGCTGAGAAACGTTAAGAAAACTGTTAGCTGACATATCTTGCCTGAGTATAATGTGAATTGTACTTGCAAATAACTTGCCAATAACAGTGTAGAGAATAAGCTACTAACGATGATGGCTCGGAGCCTCTCACCAGTTGTTTCTAGAAGTCAAGAAGCTGATGAACATTGGTCATTGAGTCCCGAAAGAGATTGAAATCATTCAAAAGCTCTTCAGAAATCTTCGGATGATACTCGATACTGTTAGGTTAATGGGAGGGACACCGTTGATACGAAACTAAACAGCAAAAGCACGTGAGAAGTAAAAGTTAACAGAGATCCTTCTTTATTATTTGTAACTGATAACTGAGAAATGGTCGAGATTTTAGATGATAGCTGAGAAATGACTTAAATTTTAACAGATAGCTGAGAATCCATCACTCTCATACAGACCATCGTTGAAAGCTTAGGAGTTATAAGCGTCAGGTACATTTTTTATTTACATCGCTTTAATGCTAGTACACTGGAACTAATAAGTAGAATGTCAGTTAAACGGAAGTGTTTGGCTAACTCAGAAATTGGGGGGAAGGGAGGGGGGGGGGGGGGGAGGAGGGGGAACGTGGCCGAGTGGTTAGAGGCGCGGACCCATAATCTGGAGGCCCCAGGTTCCAGCCCCCTCCCTGACAACAAGCTGGATTTGTTCCATGGTAGTCCCCTGTTCAAATTCTCAGCCACGCTTTGTAAATAGCAGAAATAGCCAACTGGTAAGCCTCCCTGCCAGTTGGGATTTTAAAAGATTTTTTGTTCTGTTTATAATATTTGTTTGATTACACGACCCCACAAGCTTCTAGCTTTAAATATAACCGTGTATAAACAGATTGAATTTATTTTTACTTTATTTATGCTTGCCTTATGCTTTGGAAATCGCTGTAAAATCTTATGGTCTGGTCTTCCTTATAAATCGTGTCACATGTAGTTTATATCTGTCGATGTGCTATGCACGAAACATTTCGTGTTTGATTAAGGATGCTTAGTCATAATAAAACAGTTTTAACGATAACTGTACTTACTGTTGATTATACAGTACAGTAATCTTATCAAGTTATTAACTTTGCAATCAAAATCCCTCAAGAAAAATATTTCTAAAGTCAGAAACAAGCTTGATTTTGTCGGTAATGTATAAATTATAATTATAATGATTGTCCTCGCTTTAAGTAAATGTTTTTAAAGGTGTCGATGATCCAAAGTCAGATGGCTTAAATTTAACCTTGAACCGGTCAAAGGAGACACATTTTACCGCAACAGAAGGTAAAGAGTCGCATTGGTTAAATTTTAACTGTTAAACCACCAAATAAGGGTAATTTTTGTTCTAAATCCTGGACATTTGGCCAGAATTATTAAAGCCCCAAAGGCCACACGTTAATGATTCGATTTATTGCCGGCGGCGCTTATTTCATTTTCAGAGTTGAAGGGATCGAGAATCGCTTATTGTCTCTCGAAAGTCCCAATAACTTACCTACCCGAAATTTATCTTATGTGTCTACAGTTTGTCAGCAGAGAGTAATTCTTCATTGGGTTCAAAGGTTATCACCAATCGGATTTGAAAATTGAACTACTTACCGAGCCTCGAAAAGTAACGGGAATTTCGCGAAACGAGTCCCTGGATACTTAATTACTTTCTGATATAAGCGCCTGTGAACAATAGGAGAATTTAAACGATAGGAAAAGGAAGAATTCAATTTTAAAGTAGTCATCTTCAATGCTACTATGAAATCTTACAGGGGTGATTCAACGAAAAGGACGGCTGACGGAGTGGCGCGTTGACGTGCTTTTTAGCAGAAGATCGCTATCAGTTGAAATTGGGAAGAGGCGCCTATAAAAAACAACAAACAATCGACAATCGGGGAGGGGGGGATTTGAAAGGCGGGGCTTGTTAGAAGTAAAGCGCTAAATGGAATTAAGGACGGTGCCGCTTTTGTTACTGCGCATACGTTCTGCGCATCTCAAGAGACTCGGGTTTCCTATGGGTGGTGCCTACTAATACAGGGATATTATTGCGCGGTTTAAAACTATGCGGAGAAAGCAGAACTTAGCAAGTGCTCTTGGTATCCAAAAAGGAAATTGGGGATAACAATGAATTTTTGAGAGATAATTAAACTTCAATTTGGGGAAAATGCCATACATTGCTTTGTATTTCAGTACTTTTTAAAATTATTGTTGCTTAATTATCTTTAAAAATGCATGGTTACCCCCAATTTTCTTTTTGGATTCCACTAGCCCTTGCTAAGAACTGCTTTTTCCGCATAGTCATAACCCGCGCAAAAATACTTCTGTATTAGTAGGCACCGTCCTTAATAGAGACCTTTAGATTCTAGTACGAATACGAGTTTTTCCAGTAGAGAAAGAGTGCGCATGCGTGAACCATTGCCATTTTGGCTGGAAAACGAGATAGCCGTCGTCATTTTACTACCATTTTTTTGTCTAAAATAAGTCCTCGAAACGTAGGCGATCTCGTCTTTTTGGAATCACAACAGGGCTTAGGTATCATTATTCAAAACAACTGTGTCAAGTTCGTCGCTGACAAAGAGTAAAATCAAGCTTCCTGGAATATATCTTTTCTCAGTACTTCGCTAAAACTTGAAGTTAAATCTCGTATTCGTATTCTTACTCGTATTAGAATCTAAAGATCTCTAATATGATAACATGGTATCCACATTAGGAGAGTCGGACACAGCGGCAAAATGAGTGCGCATGCTCGTCACGCGTGAGCAACTTACTCGGCAAAATGGCGGCATTTTTAAAATTACCATTGTTTGTTTTCGTTTCGCAGGGATAAGCCCAAATCAAAATAGATAAGGTTGCCCCTTTAAGGAAAGGTTCCTTCGAACTTCCTACATCACATATCTTCTTCAACAAAAAAAAAATATTGTGGTAACAGGTGTGAATTTGGCGATTGAAGTGGAGCATTCGTAATCGATTCTCGCTAGAAACACATATCTGCGGAGCATGCGCACTCATTTTGCCGCTGTGTCGTTCTGTCACATTAGGACGTTTCAATGGCAATGAAAGCCTCGGACCCATCGTCCAATGTAGCCTCCATTTGTCGCCAGTTTTATGCTGGTGTCAAAATGTTGCATCACGGCGGACGAATGCTAAATCCTCCTCGGTCATGGATGATTAAATCTCTTTGCCAATGTTACGTGATCCAGCCCTCTCTCCAATGCAACGGTTCGATGGAATTTTACGTAGGTACTTCATGTATCCCCTATTATAGTGTATTTACATGGGTATAAGCCCCCGTATAAAGGATACATGAAGTACATACCGGATTTTATGTATATCCGCTTAACGAAGTGAGTGCAGCGGCGAGTCATGAGGCGGCGAATAGAGAGGATCCAGCCCATGTAATAGAAGTATAAGGCTTTCGTAACATTCCTGTTTTCCACGAGAACTGTTTTCTTAGCCTCTTAATATACATAGTAAACGTAGAATAGTATGATCCTACAAAATGATCTGCGTGTGCGCAAATGAGTTGTTCACATAGTCCCAACACGTCTTGAACGACCGCAGTTGGGATGTTTTTAACTTGCAACTGGTCATTAAAATCGTCAGCAAAGAACACATTGTATCCTGCTTCTCTGAAAGGTTGAAACCAAGTTTTGTTTCTTTCATCCGTTGCAATGTAAAGTGTTCTTGTAAGGTTCAGTGCTTGTCGCACTCTTAAACTCCACAACCAAAAGTCTTGTTTAATCTGGAAACTCGATGGGTGATCCGTCCTACGTACATGGATGGCGCTAAAAGGATGCTCTAGTTTTTCTAACACAGCCATCACCCGATTCCTAATGTCCGATGCAAAATGAATGAATTGCATGATCCATTGATGCGCGTTCAAAACTGTTTTCCTATCAAAGAAAAGCAATTCTCTATTATACAAAGATCCCTCGGAGAAGTATACCAGATCTTCTGTTTTGTGTAAAAGCTCGTCCATAATTCCCCACACGGGTCTATCACTGGAAGTGTTGTTTCTAAAATGTCTTAATTCCTCTTTACAAATTCGACGATAGACAGGTATTTCCCTATAGGAGGGCAGAGACCGTTTCATGTGTTGTTGAAGACGTTCCCATTTTTCCTGGTCAGTCTTCTGTGGTACGGAATCGACCCATGTTCCTAACAAACCATTATGGCAAACTTTTCCCCATTTTAAGTGATTGTATCTGTTATGGAACTGTGCATGGTCCGACGCAAATTCCTTCACTGGGACCACCTTCGACAACAACTTTAAGTCAATAACTTTTGATAATGGTAGCAACTTTTCCTTGGGAAGCATGTTGTATACTTCATAACCAGCTGAAATTCGTCTCCGTTTTTTGAGTTGAAGTATTTCCTGGTGAGGCGCCAATGGGTGAACTATAAGGGTTCGATTCAGTAACTTCGCTAAGACAACTGCGTTTTCGAAGGCAATACGCTGGTTATTCCATCCACCACCAGGGGGTTGATAAGACAAATATCTAACAGATTGGATGTTTTGGCATTCTAATCGCCCGTCAATATAAACAATATTTTCGTCTAGACACTGTATTTCGCCCCGGGATCCATTCCACAAATAAGAAGATTTACGGGGAAATTTCGTTATGAATACGGCAATAAGAGCTGAACAAATAACTATAGAACAGAAGAAGACCTTCCTTTGTACGGTGGTCATCACAAAGCGATGGACCTTCAATATAAACTTCAATCTGCGTATGAACATGACAAAACAAGCCACAATCCATGCGATCAAATACCTGTTTGTGTTTTGGTTTAACAAATGAATCGAGTCGCGGTACATGGGCAGAGATAAATACCGTGGTCTTGCAGCTTTTCGTTCCATTTCTTTCTCGAGTGGCTTGTGGTGTTGAAACATTTTCAAGCGGAACAGGAGAGCTCAACCATGACCTCATTGCACTGAATTTCCGCGCCTCTTCACTCATGACAAAAGTCTTGTTTGTGGAGAACTCAGTCAGGCGGGTGTCACAAACGGGTATCTGATGCATTTGAGAACCACCTTATCACCTTATCAATGCTTTTTTGCTGGTGCCTGATTCAGCCTTCTAGGACGTCTTTTGAAAGACAACAAACATGTTCTCAAAATCCAAAAAAGGCGCCCTCAACGACACCTCGTGCAGTGGTTGTACAAATTAGGTTGGAGGGCCGGAGTTCTCGGGGAAATTAGAGACGGCAAGAACTAACTCGCCCGTGACTTTTCGGCGATTATTTAAAGTTTTATTTAGGACTTTTTCAAGGTTGGACAACTTGACCGCATTTGATTCTTGCCTCACCTAGGTATATGTATATATTTTTTAATTATCGTGTAGGAATCTCATCCTAATCCCTACTGGAAATGTCTCGGGTGAGATTAGTCGAAAACGATGTGGCGATTGCCAACCGCTCTCCTTACGGATTCAGGAACCAAAGCCATTGCAGACCTGCAAAAAAACAGCCGTCTAGCTCCCCCCAACAGTCAGTTGTTCGCTCTGCATTAACTTTCTTTTTCAGTCGCTTTTTTGACTATTAACTTTAATTATTTTTATTGCTTCTTTCCTATTGGTTATTATGTTGTAGGTAAGTATGTTGTGACCCCACTCGCTCGACATCAAGTTAATTGTTTCTTGCCTATATGAGTGCGACATCACCCAATAATCAGTATCGATCGATGGCACAACTGGTCAGCTATACGTTCTTCTCTTTACAAGAAACTTAGCTGACGCCATGCAGCATAAATGTAGTGCATCGAGCCACCTTAACTGGACGCTAATTGGCTGAATTAGGTTTAACCTTATTTGAACAAGTTCGCTCCGTGGATTTCATTTATTTTGCTAAAACTGTGCCAAAGATCTTTTCATGTCTTCGGCGCTCTACCCGTCTTAGGCAGCATTAATAGTCTCGATTTACTTTTCCAAGCAAACACCTGTTTTCGTGAAGGATCCAGCTGACATTAACCGTCTTCACAGCAGTTATTTTTTAGATCAAAAAGCCAACGGGTTAATTACGTCATCCAGTTTAAACAGCTCGAGAGGACTTCTCATGATATCATAGTCGGGTATCATGAGAGAGGTGCAAAGACATGGTCTTTTGCGCCTCCCTCAATCTCTGCTTTGCCCTTTTTGTCCTGTTTTTCACCATTATTATCACTCTTGGATGCTGTTCATGTTGGTTTGACTATTATTCCATGACAGTGGTGGAACGGAGCAAAGAAAACGAGAACTGGTAAGCAACGGAGATATCGTCTACTAAATAAGGCATGGACATTGGACTTGTCAGAAATAAATTGCCATAACTTAAGGTATTTTGTTTTTTATCTCAACAGTCAAATACGAATAGAAGACGACAACGTTAAGCCGATTTCCAAGTGATCGAATCGATTGACGAAGAAGAAATATTTTTAGCAGGTAAGGGATAATGTGAACAGTTATCTAGTTTTATTCCAACCTGATGGAGCCATTTGTCAAGTTAAATGCATGGCTCTATGTGTAATGTGACAAAAGGCACTTTGTTTGTATCGTAGATATTTATCGTTTCCTGTGCCTTAAATTATTGCTTCATCGAGCATTTTTTGTCAGTAATTTCAAGCTTCATGGTCAGTGTACTCGATGATTTTTGGATGTGTTTCTTAACGCATGAATGAACTGAAGGAAAGCTTGTTTCATCGCACCTGTAATGCACTTAGCCAATGGAGTTACGATTGCTTTGTAACCTGCTACGCCAAAAGAAAAAAATTTAGTGAGAGGCTTCTGTTATATGTATCGAAACGTTCTTGGTTATTTGCTTGAATCACGTAGAAGGCGCAATTGACTGACACAAATTGTGATGAGTTTTGAACAAAATAAATTGCAGTGCTGGAAGTACAGTAAGAAGGTCTTAGAAGAACGCTTGCCTTGTAACCTGCTCTGCGAAAGCAAATATATATATGGCCCTTTATGTTAGGTTTCTAGAATTGGAATTACGGTCGAAAATGGAGTTGAACGCCTCAAATTGCCCTGAGCGTTGAACAAAATCGATTGCGATGTACGTTGAACAACACTTTTGCAACCTGCTGCGCCAAAACAAAAACATGCCCATGGTGTCAGGATTCTACAATTTGTATAAACGTTCCTTGGAACTTGATTACAAACGAATTGAGGGAGGAGTTAATACTCACAAACTATCATAGGTGCTGAACAAAATCAATGCCATGTAGTTCCACGTAAAAAGGCCACTTTTTTATTTTGTATTTGTCGTTTTTATTATTGTTAACTGCCACATACACATACAAAATTCAGTCGTGCTACTTTACAATACTACATACATACATGTTACGATGATGTTATACAGTACTTGAAACTACACTGAAAAGGGCCACTTGATTTGTGACCTCTTCTTCATCGAGGCTAAACTGCGCCCTTGACATTGCACTTTAGTAAATTACAAGAAGTATTCATTAACCGTTATCAAGTAAACAGATACAGAACCAGAAACGAGAACCAGGATGAGCGCCGGTTTACTGCGCATACTTTTGAAATCGTGCCAGTATCATGTGATCCTCAGGAACATAATTGCAATATAACTTTTGACGGACTTTTCAAACAGTTGATTTGAAGAAATGTCGCCTTAGTTTGTTTTCTGTTAATCATGCCACCAGCAGGAGGTCTTAACTTTTTATACTCTTCTGATGAAAGGCCGAAATGTGACGAGCCAATGAAAAACTCAGCACCGAGAGTTTCAAGTGGTGCTCAACCATTGGTTCAAACTTCGATGCTGTAGATAAAATTCCAAAGTGTGCGAGCTGTTCAAATAAGCCATTTTCGAGTTGGACCTCATTATGACAGCGAGGCTGAATGCATAGTTTTCATTCATATGCAAACAAAACTGATTTTTAAATGAAAAACTTTGCACTTAGCCTCGCTTTCTTAGTGAGGCTCACAGCAGCTCAGAAATGGTCTATTATTAAAACCACTGACTAAGCAATAATTTTTCTTGTATTACTGTTTATCACGCTGCACAAGATGTCCGGATGAAATCCTAAACTATATATTGATTCCCGTATATGAATATGAATATATGAAAACATAAATGTTTCAGTGATTCTGATAGTTTCAGAAGTCACATCTTACTCTTCAAACAATGTGAATTGATACTCGAGTACGTTGTAAGACTGTATTTGATGATCATATAAAACCGGTTTATTCTCTCAGAAAAGGATATCAGTGGTAGTAACAGATGTCTCAGTGAAGGTAAAAAGGCTTATGCATTTACCAAACGGCGTTCCTTTATGCACAATGGTAGAGATTTTTTTCCTGAACAGTTTTATTGTTTACTAGCTTCATTGTGTGATTATTTGTGTGGGTAAAAAAATAGTTCCAATGTCGTTCGAGTTCCAGTTTGAGCTCTCAGAGCAATAGAGTAAGCAATTACAGCGGGTACCAATGGCACCCGCCTACCGCGTGCCTTCAAAAGAGTCGGTTAAAGTTGCGTTTTGGACGAGCGTCTATCAAAGCAAAGGGCCGATAAAATTGTTTGATTTCCGAGAAGATTTCAAGGTAACAGAGCCAAGACATTGACAATTTTGCTGACTAAGGATAGATAAAACCTTCTATAAATTGATTTCCGTGCTCTTTCAGACTAAACGAATAGGTAACCTTTACACAACACGTCCCACGACCTATTTTTGAATTATTGCTTCTAAATTTCAGTGCACGTGATAATTTCCTACCTCGCACGCGTAGCTAATTTTTTTTAAAAATTTTCAATTTTTTTGTCCTGTTCTTTTTCCTTGATATCTTGTCAGAATAACAAAATAATTCCAACTGCTTTTCCTTGATTGACGTCCACCAAAAAGCATGCAAATTGTAAATTGTGAAAACCTCTATTTTAAAGAGGCCACAGCAGTGTTCGACTTCTATTCATGAGTTAGCTGGTTTCTCATTATTGATAAGTTACTTAGGCAATCTCCATTAAGTGCTTGGTTTCCCGCCGCCCTCTAATGACAGTGGGATGGTCCGTCAGTTAGAAAAAGAAAGAACGAAAGAAGGAAAGAAAGAAAGAAAGGCTTCGAAAAGAAAGATTGACAAAGAAATAAATAAACAAATTCAAGCGCGCCTTGACTGTGGGTTCCCCGTGATTGTCATTTTGTAAATACCCGCTATGACTCGGCTCAGAAAATGTGTTCGAATGTCAGAGTCATTTAAAGATATATACAAAGCAATTTGCACTTGGAGAAAACGAGAAAAGGGAGTTAAGGCAACGGAACTAGATTTTTATTTATTTACCATTTTTTGAACCAAAAATTGGGTCGGTCGGGCGATGGCTATCCGGAAACTTTGATGGGTGGAAAGGCCTTAGTTTCTGATTATTATTTGTCAAAATATGATTCGAGTTTTGGTCAAGGTAATGGTCATATCTTACTTCGCATTGTAACATGGACAAAAGAACCCGTAAGGGGTTGTTGTCTCTAAGATCAGCTTTCAATTAGTGTGCACTAGTGCCAGGATGAAATACCGGTTATGTTTCTCGTGTTTTTCAATACATCAGGCGGGTATAAGAACAACATTCATGTAGTTTCGATGTGGTACAAATAGATTTCTATTGTGGATGTAAAATTCCTCTTAGTATCTTGTCGTTCAAGGTCAAATTTTAGAGAGAGAGCGTTAATTGAGTTAAGAAAAGATCGTGCTGAGATAGTTAATGTATCGGATCATACCCGAGAGTAGAAACAAAATGACCACCAAGAAACAAAGTGACACCACCTGCTAAAACATAACCAGTTTCACCTTCATCAAAAATAGACCACTGAGGCCATCTATCGAATGGAATTCACAATAGATAAACTGATCTTCAATTCTTTTGAGAGGCCAGTCATTTATCTCCCAATATGACGAGGAAAGGTGCGTGATATCATATAACATTTATTTTCTTTTTTTCTTGGTTGCTTAATCATTGAATTTTCAAGTTCGTGGAACATTTACTCTGTACATGTATCGATAACTCGATCACCAGATACATTGGTATGCTCGCTTTTCCTAAACCGAACAAATCTTGCTTTTTGGATAGTCCCAATGCCCGTAATTAGGTGGTTTTTGCTCATAACGTCCCTCAACTTCTTATTGACGAGACAGTTGTTATTTTAGTGGTAAAAAAAATATATGTTGACTTTATTGTTTCATTGTATTTCACTCGTGTTGTCTTTGTGAACTGGTGACCCCGCGGCAAAGGCTTTAGGTGTTGTATGCACGCTTATTAAAAAGGCGTTTCTTGTTCGTAAGAAAATTGTCATAATATTATTTTTAAGAAATGGTTGGTTCTCATTCATACGCTCGAAATTTAGCAACGAATTTCGAATTTCCTGCGTAACATTACTGTCAAAATTTAGAGACTGTTGTTGACGTTTCTGGCACTGAAATAAGTGATATGTCGGGATCAGTCATGATTTATAGCAAATTCGTTGTATTCACGTTACTTAGCTGACTTGGACTGGTAGCTTTATAGGTACCTATCTGGCTAACAGTAGTACTAAGTAACAACAAAAGATTGGTTAATTTAACCCAGTTTCAAGCATATACTGGCGTTTTTATTATTTAGTTTTGGAGTAAAATCTTGTTCTGTGAATATTGAAATAACTGTTTTCTGTTTATTATAGATTTTTTTAACGTCAAATTTAAGAAGCGTGCGGTTTGATGTTCAAAGCGTTGCTGCGTTTTTTGTAAACTTAAAAAACAAAAAGAGACTTAATAAATAAAGTACATGGATGATTGGTCAAGTTGCAATATACTGCTGGGCAACATTAAGACTGATACGTTATATCTCTTTCTACAGATATTTCCAATTGTTTGACAAAAAATCCCTTGTATAAGCCCGCTGTTGACGGATTTGCATTTGTCGTCCTTTGTTCACTGTGCGCCTTGGTTACAATACAGCCCACAGCGCATGCTCATCATTGGATACCCAAAAAACACGAGATGAATCACAATGTCCGTGTAGGACCACCTCACATCGTGAAACGACAACCATTTTCACAAAAAATGCGCTTCGAAGTTGTTTACGACGACAGCATCGGCGACTTAGAGGAAGCTAAGTATGGTTTGATTACGGGAAAACTGATTCCCGAAGCGGTGGATTACTTCCACGAAGCTTTCAGCGTGAAACCAACACACATGGCTATAAAGTTACAAAGGACGTGTAAAAACAATGCGTATTTTTTAAAGGACATCAAAGGCGACGCTGCGGGAGACGTTCAGTTTTGCAAGCTGGATTGTGTAAATACGCAGTGCGGGCCTGTAACTGTACCCGCTGACCACCTGGATCAATGTCGCGTATGCGATAAAGATGGCATCAAATGTTTCTCAGTCCCTGGGGAAGAATGGGAGGCTGGGATGGGAGTGGAATCACGTGATTTCATATTGTACGTGTCGTGTATTCAAACCGATCATTGCAATACGGCCAATGCGGTAGCATATGCCTCTTACTGTCAGCTGGAACATGCCTTGGATAGACCGGTGGCTGGTTTTGCAAACATCTGCCCGAATCGCCTGGAGACAGACCCAAGGCATTACCCGAACCTGCTGTCCACCATAAAACACGAAATATTTCACGCGCTGGGATTCAGTGCAGGGCTTTTTGCGTTTTATAGAAATGAAAACGGAGTGCCTTTCACGCCAAGAGAGAAACACGGTTTGCCACCGTATAATGAAAAGTATGGCTTGTATCAGTGGAGTTCCAAGATAGTGAAAAAGGTGGAACGGAAAAAATGGGCAACGCGGCACGGAGATATATCGCATGAAATTCATATGATCGTTACTCCTCGGGTAAAGAAAGAAGTTCGGAGGCATTTCCAATGCCCTAGTCTTGAAGGAGCGGAGATCGAAAATCAAGGAGGATTGGGAACGGAGTACACGCATTGGGAAAAACGTTTGTTTGAAAACGAAGCGATGACTGGAACGTACACACAAAACCCTGTATTTTCTAGAATAACGTTTGCCCTTATGGAAGATACCGGTTGGTACAAGGCTAACTACAGCAAGGCGGACGAGCTAGACTGGGGGAAGGGATTGGGGTGTCAGTTTACCAAATCAAGCTGTAAAACGTGGATGGAAACGCATTTACAAAAGAAGATATCTGCCGATCCCTTCTGCTACACGATCAAGAAAACTCCACTGCGCATGCGCTGCACGCACAGTAAGTTGTCCGTGGCGCTGTGTAATCTTCGTAAGTACAACAAGGCGTTACCAGAGGAATACCAATACTTCAATCACCTTCCAATCCATGAAGTACTCCCGGAGGAAGATCGAACCTTGCATGTTGTTATTCGGGACACGGCCAAGTATGGGGGTGCGGTTCCTTTATCGGATTATTGTCCATTCTACCAGAAGTTTACATTAACGGGAACGGACGGCGCAAAGAGAGAAACGACTTGCGTAATGCCCGAAAATGCACCCGCCAGGCTTGATAACTACGCCTTGGAAAGCTATGGTCCTGGATCTAAGTGCATTGAGCAAGGGCATGAATGGCTGGCAAAAAAGGGACTCTTAACGCGAACAATGGTCGACTGGGGGAGCGGATGCTATAAGTATCACTGCGATGGGGGATTGCAAGTGGAGGTTGGTGGAGAGTTTTACACTTGTCATCACAAGGGGCAACATCTTGAAATTTTTGGTTCTTTGAACGATTGGAAGATTAATGGGTCACTGGTTTGTCCATCGTGTGAGGAATTCTGCGGTCTTCAGAGGGGATGTCCTCAGGAAATAAAGAGTAATACCGAAGGGATTGTATTTGTTGAAGGGAAAACATCATCGCACAGAAACAATGCAGGAATTTTGAGGATATCTTTTGTAGAACCTTTCTATTTTATAATTTTAAGAGTTGTGTTGATGGCCTGTTTTGTGCCTGGATTTCAAGTGATTAATATTGTTACCTGAAGAAAGATTTCCATCCAGAGGCGATCAATTCATAACAATTTTATAGTTAGTTAGGCCGTGAACTTTTTAATGACATGCAGTGGACTTGTTCAAACAAGGCAAAGAATCGATGAAAGAAATGTAAAGAAATCTCAACTTTCGTGAATCGACAAGGATTTTTTCGACTGAGGTGAAAAAAAATCTTCAATAGCTTTCAAGATGCTAGAAATATTCCAATGGAATTTGAGCAAATTTGTAAAATCTTCAAACATTTTTCAGAAAATCGGTAGGGAATCCTCAAATCGTCCTAATTAGTGGTGTTTACATAATAACTTAAGAGAAAAATCTTACTTGGCTACTTTGCTGTTGAATAATTACCATCCTCTTTCTCAACTCGATGTCTGGAGTTCTAAACCCAAAGAGCACTCAAAGTGCCCGGCGTGTTTTCTTTCTTCTTGTATAAGCGTTTTTCTCCTCTTATGTTCTTGTGAATAATCACTGTATTGACTTTTGTAAATTTTATGTTGATGACTTTGTTCAAATTCGCTACCAGAAAATGAATAAAGATTTGAAAACTGTAGACGTTAAGTATTATTAAATGGAACAATTTTACAAGGAAGTATTCAATGGGGATGTCGTTTTTAGTACTAACATGAAAAAGGACCACAAAATGTCCTCAGTTTTCCCGAGCCACAAGACAGCCTTACCAGGCATTTCATCGCGTGGGGCTTCGCCGACAATGCCCTGTTTGTATCGGTAGTTCTAAGTGATTGGACATGTACGTATGTCGTATGGAGTAAACCGTGGAGGAGACATGATTGGGATTTTCTTCCCTAAACCACTCAAGTCGGACAAGAATAGTGTAAAAACTGAATCAGACACTTACTGAAGGCATCGCAAAAATATGCCTTGAAGGTCTTGTTCAACAGCAAACTCGCTTTTTTCACCCCATGAGTTGCAATTTTAACATTAATTACATCCATTTTGAAATCACTGGTGATCCTTGGAATCTGATTGGTCCAAAATGGTGCAATTTATTCTCAAATTGCGCCATTTTTTGCTCTAAATTGCATCCTTTCTTTAGCCCATCAAAATGGAAATGAAGAAACAAAAACAGAATATTAATATTGACGATGATACTCTGTGATTTCAAAATAGGTGTAATAAAGTGGTAATTGAACTTTGGGTCGTGCAATTTTGGTCTGAAATCATACTTGTGATTTCAAATCAAACTCGCGCTGCGCGCTCGTTCGATTTTGAAATCACGCGTATGATTTCAGACCAAATTGCACTCCACTCAGTTCAATTACCATAATTTATATAACGGCCGTTTAAACGGGCAGTCTACCTTTCGATGCGAATGGGTCTTAACTTGTCTCAAACAACAGTCAAGAGAAACAATTTGAAAAAAATATATAAAATTTTAATTAAGGCGTAATTTTGCACACTCACTCATCAAGGGCAAACACAGTTTATGTTTCTCAGTGCCCTGCAAGAATTTGCAAACAGTACATGAAATATAACTTGCTTTCTGAGTTCTAAGACTCTGTCCAGTTACATTATGAGATACACTGAATCGGTACATTCTATTGACTGTGTGTACAGCCCATTTAACCGTCACGTGATCAGTAAATAATCCATCCTGTGTCTTTGCCTCGTGAATGCGGCCGCGTCTAATAAGGTACAGATCAGATGAGCCAACATAAAGTCTAGCGTACTTACAAATCATCAACCCCAAGAGTTGTGCTACATCGTATTGCACGAAAGAATTAGTCCTTGTGGGAATGAGACTTTGAGACAACTTTATTTCATAGCCTTGAGTTCTGAACGGCTCGAATACTGCTCGATTGTTGATTCGGGTGATGATGTACAAAACGTTCGTCACATCTCGAAATTTCATCTTTTCCATCTGTTTGAGTCTGAAATAAATAGTACGATTTAAATTCGTTTCTTCGTCCTCTTTTGAAATCAGAACGGCGTTATATGGCTTTTCCATCTTTGCAAATATTTCCTGTGTCTTCGCCTGAACATACGTACTGAAGCGAATGTAGGCAAAACTCCATTTCTGAGCAAGCGCAGTTCGTTTCTTAGACAGAAATCGAATATCACTGGTGGCTATGGACCCCCCACGGAAATATAACATGTCCTCCTCGACCCTGCTTAATTCCGAGATTATTCCTCGGATAAAAGGTTTTGGTTTATAGCGATCATTGTGAATCTCTAGTTCATGATCACAAGCAGGCTCTGCACCAGGAACTTCTAACGACAAAGGAACGAAGCGCTGAGCTTCAAGAACTTTCCACGCTTCGTGGTTATTAGACGCGGGTAGAAAGTCAACCCAGAAACCTGCAGATTCTCTGTGGCACACATCGTACCAAGACATGTTTTTGTGATCGCGAAGAAACTGTTGACGATATCCACCAACTTCACGAACTTTCACCAGCTTTGACAAGTGATTAAAATCAATAACTGATGAAATTGACACGGTAAATCTTTTATCCAAAATATCAAATACCTTCGAATCAGGCTGCAGGGTTCTGCGCACAATTCGCTGTAGTCTTTTGATCTCGGGCTCACTAGCCAATGTTCTCGCAAGTAAGGTTCTGTTTAACAGTTTAGATATTATGACGGCGTTCTCGAAGGCTTGAAGTTGTTTACTCCAGCTCCCCACTGGTGGCTCGTACGACAGGTATTTCTCTTTATCATAAAACGGTACAAATGAAAAACCGTCATCCACGAAGTCTCTAGAAAGTACAATCTCTTCCACTTGTACCTCATTGGGGTGAATCCTCTTTGATCGACGGAACATTGGCGCTGGTCTGTAGATCAGAGTCAGTGACACCAGAACTAAAACCATGACCGCAAAACCGTCCAGGAGCCTTTTCAAAGATGTTAGTGAACAGTCCAAGAGCACGTTTAAAAAACAATATTGACGGTCAGTAGTAGCGTTTCTCCTTGGCATGTCTTCAGGTTTATTGCAACACTCATTGTTTTACAGCGCAGACAAAATTTAGCACCCTAAGGTTTTTGTAATAAAGTCAAAAATCCTTTTGACAACTTTTGCTAATTTCATCATAATTCGTAAGAGTTTAAAATGGTGTTTAAGGAAGAAAGTTAATTGAAGGTTGTCAACAACCGTGACGTCAGTAAGTGTTTGTTGAAATAACGAAGTGCTATTGGTCCAAAGTGTTGCGATGAACGGGTGACTCAATGGAGCGAGAAATTACCTGTTAAACAAAACGATTAGGTTATTTAAATAGTCTAAACTTATATACAACCCACCCTTTGTTTGAGTTGGAAAATTCTCTGTTAATCACTAAATAAACATGTAATTCATGGCAGACAACCAAAAACACGCTGGTCGATAATCATGACTTGGAAATAAGAGGGTCAATCCTCTACTGTGATACGATGAAGGTCTCTTTCTCTCTTTCTCAAAGCGTTACCTGCTTGACCTCGATCGCTTTTATATCAGGATTTTGTCCATAGGCTCAACATTAAGCTCAGAACCGGGTCATTGAACCGTGGGTTAAATCTGAGCTCTTAACAAACAACGAAATTTTTTTTCCGTATCAACGAGTTTGCCAAAATAAATGTCTGGCATAAATATTCTAGAACTTAGGTTTGGTTCATCAACAGAGTTGATAACTAAAACTCAGGTAAATTGGCCACCGTAAGGAGATTCCGGTGCTGACGTTTCGAGCGTTATCCCCGCCGGCTCTGACAAAGGCTAACGCTCGAAACGTACATATATACATAGATCATCATCATCATCATCATCATCATCATCATCATCATCATCATCATCATCATCATCATTTATTTGCCTTACTAAAAAAAGAAATCATTGAATTTACAAGTCAAGTTAATGGCGTGGAGACCTCAAGAAACCACCGGGCTTATAAGAGAGGCCACCTCGACTGTCATTAATAAATAGACCATATGATGCTGCTTAAGTGCGGCTTGGTCAATTCACGATTTGGCAGATAAAAACTGCAACATTTTTTCCTTAAAAGGTTAAAAAACTAGATGAAGAAGTAATTGATATTTGGAGAGAGTTCCAGATTTTGGGACCTTGGTAAAGGACTGTAACTGTGCTTAAGATTTGTGCGACAAGAATGCGATCGATAGTGTTTGGCTGTTCTGGTTCCATAATTATGCACCAGAATCGCTTTACTGTTGGCCCCATGGCCAAGATTTACTATTAGTTATCAATTCTGCCGTTGATAAAACCTACTTTCCACTGAAGCAGCACCGCAGTTTCCTTAGAGACTAACGCCCTAATTCTAGAACTTAGTTTGGTTTGCCAGTCAGTGTAGAAAATGGGGCGACCAAGGTGTGGTGTAACGTCAATATTTTATTGAATCCCTTGTTCATTTAACAGATTGAACCAAATAAAAGCAAGAAATTAAGTAAAAGTGATATATATAGCGGACTCTAAAAAGCCGTTGTCGTTTTTTTTGCTCCAGTGTCCACCCTGAAAGTTACCTGCAATGGAATAAAATTGAACTGTCAGTAAATGAAACAAATAAAAATTGAAACAAACCAAACCGTGTAAGTGAGATAAAACCCGCTTGTAAGAAGTAACAGCGAAGTACGCAGGTACTTCCACCTTCAATCGACAAGACTTACGTGTAGGACAAAGCTATATAGACAATTAACCTGAAAGTTAAATTGTTCTTTCAATATTTAATCAGCCCATTTTATGATCTTACAGCTTACAGACTTTTAGGCTGAGAAGAATTTTTATTGATAAGTTATTAAACTCGAATCAAAGTTCACGTTAACTCAGGATTAGCTTAACCGAGCTTGATCAACTCGGCCCAGGTTACATAGGAGTCTAGCCATGAGTTCTGAAATTTCATTGGTTCAGACTTCCTTTGTTCCATGCGCGTGACACACACGTGACACATACTTAAAAATATTTCTATAGCCGAAGTTGAATCATATTCCACAATCTAAGGTTGTTTTTAAAGTGAAGCAAGCATTCTCTTATCTGGGGATAGTCTACGTAGTAAACTAATGCAGTGGCCATGTACATGTTTTTGCCTTAAAACTGCTAGCTAACCAAATCTTCAAGATAAATTGCCAGTCTTTCATCACCGCAGTCAAGATAATTTGAACAATGTAGAGCTTGCATTATTTTCAATAGATTTATTTTGGTTTCCAACCGTCAAAACATTTAACGAGAGCCATATATATTGTTATTGCAAACACACCGTGGTTTGTGAGTTGGTCGATCATCCAGTGTTGGTTGCATGACTGCATACATGAGAGCAAAGTTTCATCTTGGCGTGAGGTTTTGGCGAGCTGCATTTGTCTTCAGAGACTGTCTGGTTAGTCACTGTATAGATGCAGTCTACAAGTGGTTCTACAACTAAGCCTATAATAAAACAAACAAACAAACAAAAAAGCAAGCGAAACAAGAATATCATTACTATTGCTCTAAACTTAAACTGTCTCTTAACAAATGGTAAACAGATGGTAGAGACTCTCAAAGTTATTTTAAGTGGATGCAACTGGTGTTTGGACGGCGTCGAGTGTGTTTACGTTCCGGTATATTTGGGGGTACGTAGAAGTCGGTTAAAATAAAGGTCAAGCAGCAAACGTCGTGACTCAATTTGTCAGAATCGGGATGAAAATGAAACCACGCCTACTGAACGACCGTATCTCTGGTACCTTTTTAGATCATCCCAGCACGTTTTCTATGAGCCCCCTCCCCCCCCCCCCCCCCCACTCCCTCATACATATATTCTTCCATCCATTTTGTGTGTGATGAAGAAATGATTTCGCCAATGAACTGTATCATCCTTTATGGCGTCAACGTGTGACAAGGAAACAAACCGCTCATAATTACAACGCAACACTTACTTGTAAAGGCATAAACATAGTTATTGTGGGTCTTTCCCACTCCTTCCCAGCAACCTTGCAAGTTGAATCCGTCTTTATCATACGTCTCGTACCCCAAAATCCCCGACCAGCATTCTCCGTAAAACTGTACGCCGAAAACAGCAAACTGTTTTCTCCAAGCGTCCAGAGCACATTTTTTCACTGTTAAACTCATATGATGCCAGTTGATGTTATTACGGTGATTTCCGACCATATTCGGTAATGGACGGCCTCCTATGTTCTTGTCTTGGAAGCAGCCAATCGGGACATAACTGCTACCTGACCCTGAAGGATGACAAATTTGCTGTCAGTGATAAATTTGGTTATTTCTCCTTATAAATATTTCAAAAGAAAAACCACTTAAACTAAACGGACGATAAATTGTTGGAAATGCCGTATAGAGTATTTTCATGACGGCCATGTTGGAGGAGCCAGACAATAAAAGATATTTGCATAAAAGGAAAATTTCTTTCCAAAGGTAAATCACTCTATTGTTTTGCTCCACCAATATGGCTGCTGTGAGCACTTTCTGATGTTTCGAAATCTTTAAAAGCCATGCAAAGAATTTCTCTGATTTCAAGAAAAGGGGTATGATGAACTCTTATTTTCGCTTTTAAATTTCCCGCCTCCGCCATTTTGGATCCCATGACGTTACGGCTGCTTCCTGACAACAAACACCAACAAAATGGCGTCATAAAATCCAGTCAAAATAAACACTCATTTTTTTACATACTACATTTGAGGCGCCTCCGCAGGGCATTAGTGAGCTTACGCAACAGGACGGCTGAGGGAAGAGGGCGGTGAAATATAGTTATTATTATTATTATTATTATTATTATTATTATTATTATTATTATTATTATTATTATTATTATTATTATTATTATTATTATTATTATTATTATTATTATTATTATCGTTGTGTGACCATCATGACATCTTAGTACCTTCACATTTTTAGGCGATTTTCGACTAAAACTGGTGTTCCCTCATCTCTGACAACCTGAAAACCACGAGCGGTAGGAATGTTACAATCCAGAGTCATGAATACTTGGCCGTCACGTTGGGCACATAAGTACAATTTGTGGTCCCACCACATCAGCGTCCTGTTGCGTAAACTAGATATTATCGAAACTTCGCATCGAGCCATAACAAATTCGAACGTAAGTGTGACTCTTCCATTTGTTTTCATTTCCGGATTTAATAAATGCCACGGCTTGGAACTGGATTTTTGTGTGCACTATTAAAATTTCCCGGAAAACTTTACGTTTTAACCAACGACTGACAGTTTTCCTACCCTTCAGACCTGGCCCAGATGATTTATGATGAGAGATACTAGAATTCGAAATACGTGACTCGCAAAACCTCGCGAAGTTAGGGCTGGGTGGACAGTTGATTTGAAGTGAAGGAATCTGCTAAGGCAGAAGCCGTTAGCTAACAACTAATGCAGGGATACAGTACTCTCAGTCTCAAGGCATTTCGGGACATGGAATGGTTTATAATGTGAAAAGCGCTCCTTGAACAGAAAGCGAATCCAAAACATGGCTACCTCCGCAACTAACGCAAGGGTATAGTACTCTCCACTTGTGACAAGGCATTGCGTGACATCGCGTCCTGTTTGGTGGCTTCTCGCCAATAACGTCACTGCACTGGTCAGCTGTTAAAGCGGTCCATTTACCGTTACCGAGCTTCTTTTTACACTCCACTTGACGAGTTTTATTGCCACCACCACAAGGCACTGAACACTGCAAAGAAGAAGCCCGCAATGTATGAGTAGAGGTTTCGTTAAACGTTTAGAGGGAGCCTCCCTTCTTACAATAAATTCAAGTTATATTGTAGAAATTCAAATATTCAAATACACGCTCATACTTCATTGGAGGCCATAAAAAAGTATATATTACCAGTGTCTTGCTTTTCTAAACAAAGGGTACTATTATCCCTTATTTCGCTTTTCAATTTCCCAGGCGCCGACATTTTGAATTTGATCACGCGACTGATGGGTAATTTTTCCAAATGAAGAAAATATCACGAGCATGGAGTCTCGTATTCTATCAAGGAAAAATCCGTTGGCGATTCCACAGATATTTCGTAGGGAAATTAAAATACTGAACTGAACTTTGAGGAGGACCCTTAATTGTGAAAGCGAAAGTGTAAGGAGATGTATTCAATTTTCTAAACATGCGAAATTTTACAACAGCCTGCATTAAAAGAAACAGAAATCTGTGTTTGTCGTACACTTGTTGGAAATTAAATTCACCAAAATTAACCCTCCACTTTATTACAGTCGCGTAAATTAAGGCTAGAAGAAATTCATGTGACTTACAATTTCTGCATCAGGAAATTCCTTTGAAAAAGCCGCCATTTTGAAAATCGCAAGCGTACGCGACTAACCTGGGTCCAGTTTCCTGCAATCCACTCGGGAAAACAATCAATTTTGTTACACTCTTGTGCCGTGATTGGCTTAGGTAGATGCGCGCATTCTGAATTGGGTAGAATATTTGTGGCATCCTTAGAAACCACTTGCGCGCATGTCAAGTTGCGATACTGCTGGCCACCTCCGCACTTCTCTGAACACGGGCTCCAGACACCAAGCTGAAATCTAAGAAATATTAAAACCACATCATGATGGCATTGCACGCAACGGTGATTGTGATTATGAATGATCTTTGGAATTGTTAACATTAGTGCAATATTGCTACAATAACTACAAGAGGCCGAACGTAGCTGGCAGAAACTTTCTCCAGTAAGAGCGACTTCGTAATTTCAAGAGACGAGGAAATAGTCACGGGAAAATGACGTGGCTTAATGCTAAAAATGCAAAACAACCACAACAACAACAACAAAAGGGAAATTAAAAAAACAATCTTGACAGACAGAAACAAAGAAAGAAAACAGCTTTTACCTACCGTTTGGGGCAAGGAGCCTGGTTACATGGTATAGATTCTGCTGGCTTGGAACTGACATCACAATAAACTGGGGTCACCTCAGTATTATCGTCATCACGATGACACGTGACTTTGATGAGCTGAATCCCTGACGAGAAAGATGTTAAATACTCAAGGCTAAGAACGGCATAGACGGTTCACTGTTCGGCTATGTTCTGTATGCTGTCCAAGTTTACATGCCGAGTTCGTTGAGTTGACAATAAATAAGGACAAGAGTGGAATCTAGCTGGAGGCTAAACAACGGGAGCTTAAAGGGCGGAAAATGGACAGTTCCGACTATGCTCACCTCTTCATTCAATGAGCTCGGCGATCGAACTCGGCCATCAACAAAATAACTGGCGTATGACGTCATCAAAGATGGAGGATTTGGCAATTTTGAATTGTTTTTCCTTGTTAAAGAAATTTAAATGCAAAAAAATTGTTCGTTTCACACACCATACATCCAGAATAAGATATATTTAAAATTTTGTTGTTTTAAGTCGACGATAATTTGATACCTACCAAGGCTTGTTGATTCATGTCTTACCTCCAGCACACGAGGCGCTACAGCTGCCCTCATTCTTTTGCTTCCAGATGAACTTTGCACTTGTAGCATTTCCAGGAGTGTAGAAAGTGTACAGGATACCAGGATTAACATGGTATCCAGAATAAACGAACTGATGACATGGCAAGAAAAAAGATCCTTTTAGATTGAGGAGTAAGTCCCGCGGAACCTATTCTAGGGCGGGGCTTCTCACAGCAACTAGTTCCGGGGATTTATCCCATCGTGGGAACTAACCATTTTCGTCGCATACGCAAGTCGTAGGGTCAAAGTTTGGTCCCTAAGACTTGACCCACGACTTCGAACCGGTTCGAATTGAAGGGACAAGTCCCCTGGTCTTGTACTCTTAAATTTATGGTAATGGTAATGCATTTATATACCGCATTTTTTTGTTCATATATAAATTCAAATGCGGTTTACATCAGAATATGTCCATTAGCGACCTCATCCTACCCACCCAACCCATGAAATCATGAAACAGCACAAAGGCCAGACCAGCACACCGGGAACTCCATGCCCTACTCTACTCTTATTTCTTCGTGTAAACTGTTCGTTGGAGAAGTTCCTGCTACCCGGTGGTCCCCTTGTGTTTACAAAACTCTTCAAGGGACTTGCTGCCAGGGAATTGTACGCTTGATTCCTGTGTGCCGACCTATACATATAGCCATGTATGCACTGTAATCCATGTCAAAAATTACTTAACAATAACTTAACTATAATTACTTTGGTGAACTTCAAGGCAAATTAAAGTCAGTGAATCATAACCTTAGCTTGAAGTGCCTCGTTGGTTGGTCCTCGGATGTCAATAATCTCCGCGTCATTGTACTTGCTCATGTAGTGGTAGATTGATGTTCCAGCTGCCTTGTATGTAGCAGTCCAGCTTGGCACAGGGACGTAGTATTTACCTGTTTGGTTGGATGCTACACCTAGGAAAGTTAGCGACAGAGGCAAATTAAGGGACTAATGTTTATTTATATCAATTGAATTTAAATTGTGTAAGGTTCGTGTTCTACATACTCAAGAAATTGTACGATTTGCTCATCTCACGAATCAAGACTCTTGTTGCTCCCTTTGGAATGATGACCATAGTGTCTCCTTTTCTGGGCCCTGCCAAATGTTAACGCAAGACTATAATTAAGCTATATTAACTTACATTAAGGTAAGGCAACAGATATGTCTGAGTAAATGGCTTTTAACCTTTAATAAAAAATACGATAAGGTTCTGTAAACATCCCCTATAGCTACATGCAATGAAATGAATGTGATGGAATATTTTAAGCCTGGTGAATAAGTGAGAATGATGTATTATTCAGTAAGTGACAAAGGCATACTCGGCAAAAAAAAACCGAGTGCTCCTATCAGGAGTCGATCCTAAGACCTTCTGAACTAGTAATCGGAAGTTCTTAGCTCCTGATAGGAGCTCTCGGAATTTTATTCCGAGTGTGCCTGTGTCACTCACTGAATAACACTTCATTATCCCCTATATCTATTCATAACATGTACAAAAAGTGAATAGCGATTTTTTTTCTTACCGTACACTCGATAGTCCTTAGTGTACGATCTTTTTGTTAAGACGCAAGAACCACCATCTCTTCCACAATTTAGACATCGATCGTACACCTTTTCAGATCTCAGTTTCTTATCACAGCCAACTTTCTACACGTTGAATGAGAAAATGTAATAAGGATTAATCAATCAATCAATCAATCAATCAATCAATCAATCAATCAATCAATCGCTCGATGAACCAACCAACCATACCGTCAATCAGCCAATCAACGATTGAATGAATGAATCAATCAATGAATCATTCGCTAAATCAATGCATGAGTAAATTAATTCTTCGATCAATTTCTCAGCTATAGCAGGATTCCCAAGATATGAATTGTGACTTGTAAAATGGGGGTCCTGCGATACAGAATTCGGCAGTGCACAAGGGGTTCAAACACGCTAACTTGCATTGTAAAATGGCTAAACTGGAAGGCATAAATGAGTGAGACAGTAAGTGTTTTATAAATCTGAACGCACGAACGATGGAATGGCTGGGTAGCTAGGTGGTTGGATGAAAGGAGGCCGCTGAAAATGATTACTGATCGATCATCAATCAATCAATCAATCAGGCAGTCCATCAATTAATTAATTAATTAATCAATCAATCAATCAACCAATCAGTCTTCATTTTTCTAAGAGAGTGAGGTGAGGTTGGAAAATACTTCATCACACTGTACGTAAAAAATGAATGGTTGGTTGAGAAGTTATAACGTAACCTCAGGTAAATGGCCGAGAAAACAGTCAATACGTACTTACATTACATTTTCCTTCAATACAAACATCGTAGACATACGGATTACGTTCACACCTAGTCCCATCCTTCACATGACCAAAATAGTATCCTCTCCTTCCATGTACGCATGCTAAAGTGCACTTTTGAGCCCCTAGTAACAAGAACAAAAATTCACTATTTTCATCCACTAAAAAGTACCCATTGTTAATTAATAAATTGATAATTAATTGATAATTGTTCGTTATTATTATCATCATTAATAATAATTAACAGATAACAGTCTATTATCTGTGAACCTCCTTCCAGAACATTTCGATAGACGTTAAACTAGAGCCAGTAGGCACTCAACCGTCACCTGTAAGCATATTCTGCGACGTTTTTTGACTACGTGAAGTTGTAAACCATAAAATATAGATTCTATATTCTGTAATGTTACGAGTGATCCTGAGTTCTGTCAGCGAACAACCGATCTGCCCAAAAACGATTCCCCCTCTCCGTACCATTAATTACCAGCTCAAAACGATATTGCAGATTTGAAGAGAGCATGTTGATGTGCCGCTTTGCTGGTAAATTCTATGGATTGGTGTGAAAGCACTGTGCCAAGGTTGCACTGACTGTATTGCTTTGCGCTATCAGTATTAAATTGTGCTCAATTGAATTGCATTGCTTTGTATTGCTTTACATTCCACTCCAAAGAATTAATTGCATTTCATTGCACCGTAAATAATGTTGTACTGGATTGATTTTAATTGGATTAGAGACCGGTTTAATTTCTGTAAAATGACAATAGATTAATACAATGATTAGCCTAAGAAGAGAGCGTCTTTGCTTTACAGCGGACTTAATGAGACCAACCACATTCACCTCCTAAAAAGTAAGCGCTATATTTCTTGGACCCGCTATTATGTTCTTCACATTGTTGCTGACGAAAGAGGTCCACGACACATTCCTGGAAAGACATAAAAGGTCCAAACAGCTAGTACTCCTTGTCTAACCTGGATGATTAATAAATTTTCCAAGGAAAGTAATGGTTCAATATATGGGTCAAAGTACACCATATAGTTCGCTTTAAAATTCAACATGGTTAGATATCAGGTCACAAGGACTCATGTAGCAACCTCGATCATGTCAAAACGTGAATGATGGGATCACTTGAAAACCCTTAACAATTAGTCAGCACACCTGATTGTTACAGATTGTAAAATGTCCTTTGTTAGATCCTTTGCAATCTTTTCCAAAATATTGTGGTCTAGAGGACAAAGACAAACAAGTCAAAAGTTACTACTCTGAGTGTTAACTTCTTTGTTTTTAAAGTAGACTAAAAAGGCATGGCCATTACCCTTAAGCACCTTGCCACCAAGTCTTGCTGCCTCAAAGGCGGGGCTCGAATGGCTTCACGAGTGGATAAATTTCCCACCTGTTGCTATAGCCCGTTGTAATCTCAAAATGTGGACCACTCTTCCAACCTCAAGATCTTCCTCCTGAATTTTTGTCAACTTTGGAAATATATTGAATAAAATATTGCATTGCTAGGCAACTACACAGCACACCATCATACTATGTCAAAAGGTCCCGAACCCGGTTGCCTAAACATCTTAAGATGATGCGTTCCCTGTCTTCTGAGAAATTATCTTGTGAACGAGCTCTCTTTGTGTTCCCTGTACTCAGTGAGCCGTTTTCAATCGAATGTCTAATATGGCACTCGAGAAAATCCTTCTGAAGATAGAGAATGGTTGCCGAACTTGACACTCCCTTTTCCCACTATGTTGAAGAGTTACAAATGTCAACAAAATGGCATCCAGATTTTATCCACCCTTATCCACCATTTACATCCGGTTTTTACTTGGAAGAGCTGTTGAACCAAAAAAAAAAAAACCTTTCCGAAAATCAAAGTCGAAGCGTCGTCAGCGCGGTGATTATGTCAACAGCCATGATAGCTTTGAGTCACATAACGAAGTGTCAGTAATGGGGTACTGTTTTAACACAGCATAACAAATAGTGTCATAAATTAAAAACTTACGTTGGATTGTTACATTGTCGGCTTCTGTATTTCACTCCTCCACCACAAGTCCTTGCGCATGCGCCATACGCACCCCAAGATCCCCATCCACCATTTACTGGCGGAGGTAGACTGGAACCTACATTCGAGCACTTGCCAGCACGACACCACTTTAGAAACAGCCAATCACAAAGGAACCAAAGTGTCAGCATATATCATTTTAATTATTAGTTCAGCAGTATTATACTGATTCCGTCATTTAAACAGTATTGTTGATTATCATTTAGTTAACTCTCACTTTCCAGCAACAACAATCCATGACTTTATTTTCAATACTATCATTTGCGCCTTTGATATATATAAGTAAATAAATTAAATAAATTAAATAAAATTTAAAATACAAGCCAACTGGGAGCTGGTCATATTCGTAATATACACGTGAATGATGAGGAAATCCGCATTTCCAATATTTATACTATGGTTAATTTTGGGTAGATTAGTCGGATTTTTCAAAGAAAATAGTTGAACGTTTTAACGAGTCTTCATTTTGAAGCATATTAAAATGCATTGTTATTTTACCTTTCTATAACCGCATATCGTGCCCTCTGCAACTGGCGCTCCTCGACTGTAACAGCTTCCATCCTTAGTGCAGTACAGAGCTCCGCAGCTTTCCTGAAGTAACACACAACGCGCGTTAGGAATTGAAATGGTTTTCAAACTATCATCATCATCGTCAATATCGTACTTGTTATCATCATCATTTATTTATGTTATGCCTGAGTACTTTTACTCTTTAGAGGAGCGTTGGGCGTCAGCCGTTGCTCTTCACCTAATTAACCTAATTCTGTTGTTTTGTATCCACTGGACCTCAGTCCAAGACAGGCTATTCTTTCGCAATTCCTCTGCGCCTCCAGGACTGCTTTTCTTGAAACCCATGTCGTCGTCATTGCTATAGCCCTCGTGGTCATTATCATCACCACCGTCACCATCGTTATCATTAACGTTACCGTAGAAATAATCATCATTGTTATCGTTAACGCCATTGGATATTGCAACATTAGATTCTTGCAACTTTCCATCTGCAATACTTACTTACCCTTAGCGCAGAACACGCTCTGAATTCGCCACCGTAAGCCAACTTGCACTGTTCATCCCTGTCAACAGTGTACCCAGGAGGAAGAGTGGGACTGGGGAGCTGTTTCAGTGGCTTATTGTGGAAGCATGTATTTTTCCTGTGAAGACGATTTTTAATAGAATAAAACTTTATTTTCTTTCTATTTCGCAAATAAATAGCTTTTAAAAATAAATGTTAATGGGGTATAACCATGAAGGTAGAGCACAACCTCGTTCCAAAGGCACAATTTACAAGGGAAGAATCCTGAAATTGTGTAGAGCATAAATTTCAGTTTTAACCTGGAAAAACGTCAATTATATGGCAGTGAAACTTGTTAAAATGTAATCTTCAAGAGCGTTTTTTGCAGTGTTAATTTTTCAAGGTGGCTTTGAAATCCTGAAAAGTTGTCATTCAAATGAGAGCAACTGAGCAGTACTTCGTGTAACGCTCTTAATTATACTGTGCAAGGTGGTTCAAGGTCAAATAATTTAAATGTAAATGTCTTTATTCATTTGTAAAAAAAAAACCCATCACAAATGTTACACATGTGCCAAGAAAAATGAAGTATACAACTATAAAATAAGGAAGCATTTAAATTAAAACTCTCGAGCAGGACCTTCCCAGACATTAATTACGTACTATTACCGTTTAATTGTATTCAAAATTGGTATAAGCCAATCCTTAGGAAAGTGATCAAAATTATACCTAAACTTACGTAAATATATTTTGCAATCTTTCTCTGCTGCAACGAGACCAGCGAAAGGCATTCGATCCCGATGGTTGAACGGTGTTCATGATGTAACCACCGGCACAGTCTCCTGTGTCATGCTTTAGACCTATGCTATTGAAAGGCAATTGAGATAAAACATCGCACTGAAATTAAAACTAATACCAGACTAACTGAAACTTGTAACCACCAATGTCTAACTTCATAGTCCTGTTCGGCAGGGCAGACCTGCACCGTTTGCAACGTTTTACATCGAGAGGAGAAAAGAACGGTGAACAACAGCACAATGCTCCCAACCCTGAAAAACAATGCAGCTGCAGGTTATCAGGGTCCAGTAAAAATAGAGCTTTTGAAGGGCGCAGGTCTACTGGTTTGGCACCGTCCCTTGCCACGGGCCCAAAGAAAGTCTGGGAAGGAGATTAGGGCAGGTGTGATTCGTAATACATGCTGTCGCTAATGGTTTCAAACAACTAAAACAAAAATTTATACCTAATGAAGGACCTGAACTTTTAAATAAGTAAATGTTTTAGGAATGTAAGTAGAATTAAGAAAGACTTATTTTCCAAAGAAAAATACAAAAATTTACATTGGAGCCGTTATCGACATAATCGGGAAATTTTAGACCTCTTATCATGAAACAGCCTAAAATAGTAGTAAGAGCCATCTTTTACTTGTGTCCCATTTCATGTGCAACAGTGTACGCCACAGTTAAACCGCGCGCTTCATTTATGCTCACTCCCCAGATTTTATTGCATGGTGTATTAAAATACGCGAGACCTGAAAAATAAATAAAATAAAGAAAACAAACCGTGACACAATACAATGGAATCTCCGGGCACCACTGCAAGGCAGACGCATTTCTAAGGCTGAACCCATAAGGATTGGTTGTTATCTAGCAAATTATGCCTATTATTTGAGGGATTTTTTCTCAAAGGGACAAATTGACTTGGAGTCTGATCTCTTGGTAAACGTTTTCGTCAGACTTTAGAACAAACGTCGGGCGTTAACCTGTTGACATTATTTGTTGGAATGATTATGTTATACATTAACAAATGGTATCAATATTTGTTAAGACTGGTTGTTTAAAATTAAGCTATACAAATGGCTGCAGTGTATGTGATCCCTCGATCACTCACGTGTGCAAATCTGGAGCAATCATATGGAAACCAGGTTTTATGCCTTTCACCCCGTCAGATTGCGTTCAAGACATGTTTGCACTCTAACTTACCATCAATATAACAGCTCGTAAGGCCACAGATTCTCCTACAGTATTCCCAAAGGAAGGAAAAAGAGTTGCGTTAGAACATTGTAGAATAGAAGAAGCAGGCAGCTTTATGTTTTCAATGAGATACGTAGAAGTATTGCGCTAAGAATCTCTAAAGGGAAAGCGTGGAAAGCGTTTGGAGACCAACATGTATTGCATGTTTGTCTACCAGCTTCCCGTTTTCTCTCACTGTATATAGTTTCTTCCGTTTACGCGATAAAAGGCTAGCAGTGAAATCCAAGAAATGATGAGGATGTCTGTTATGAGTATATCTCTCTTTTACAAGTAAATAAGTTGGATTACCAGAGTGTGGTCAAGGAGTCTTGATTCTGGTAAATGAAGTTTATCGAGCCTATTGGAGCTTACTACAAGTATCGAGACTATGTGTTGATGGAGTATCCAATCTAATTGCGAGAGGCTAATCGAGTCGGTCCAATTATGGATGGAATACTCGAATCTTGAAAAAGTAGAGTATCAATTGTCTAAGAAATAATGGGATTTTCATTGTGATGAAAGACTGAAGTATCGAACCTAAGCGAACAAATTGGAGTATCGATTCTAAGAGTATATGGAGTATCGATTGTCACCTTGTCAGTAAGGCAGCCTGGTCGTAGTGTCCTTCTGTTCCATCCGGGGTGTTTCGTGCAGCGCTCCATTTTCTGTATTTCCCTAGATACTCTCCTGCCGACCGTATGTTGTTTGTCGCGATATCCATGTTGGGCTAGCGACAAAAACAAACAAACAAAGAAAGAACTTGTACGAATCGATCCAGGTATGCTTTTGAGTTTCAGGTTTAGATTAGACAGACAACGTACATAGCTAAGATGCATCCGTCCTTTAAGTTGAAAGGGTGCTAGTGTTTACTTACATCAAATCCTTCCAACAGAAAAACTTTGACAAGCATCCAATTCACGTTCATCCCAATGGAACTATCTTTGTACAGCCTGCTTATCTAGAGAAATGTGACATAATGGGAAAATTATCATTAAATTGCCATATACCTTGACTGATATTAAAAAGATACATGTCACGTAATTCTTAGATCAGTTGATTCATCCACACTGAATTCACTCAACCATTCATGATCATCCGTCAATCTTTTAATCTGTCAATCCAGTCACTTATCTATCTTTTTTCATGTACGCCGGCTCTTGTATAAAAAGAAAATTTCGAACAAGACTACCGTTGTTAAGTAACGTCTTCTATCATTACACCTGTAAATCCATCTGTTTGTCCATTCATTCATATTTAAGAAATATTCCAAGTTCCAATTACCAGGTTTGCTGCATTTAAAAGGTAGTCAAGCGTCCCATTTCCATAGTAATCACACGTAGTCTTGTCAGCTGTCAGCATGGCTTCTATGAACACAGGCCCTGTATAGACGCTATCATGATTGATTACAGAGTCGTCTTGCTTTCTTTTATCTTGGGCTTTCCTATAGATGTGTTTAATTCCTGGATTAGAAGAAAAAAACATAAATAACTAATTGGACACAGAAAGGATGGCCCAAAAAGGCTGTCAGTTTTCAGAAGATTGTAGGCCAGGTTTGGAGTTTAAGAGTTATGTGATTTAAGACCAGAAAATACGACTGATAATGGGCGCACAACAATTTCGAACATTTGTCTCGGAAAAAAAAAAAAAAACGTACCGTACGGATACCGAGCATCCGTCATAGAGCCATGGTTGATGATCATAGCCTTTATTTTAAAACGATGAGTATTAAAGCTACATGAGCTTGTGGGGTCGTTTGCAAAATTAACTAATTACAAGTAAACTTAAGAAGCTAAAAACTAGGGGTATATACAGACAAAATGTTTGAACTAAATTGACGCTTACAAATATGAAATCATGAGCATAAAAGGCTGGTTAAGGCTTTACAGAAAAAGTATATCAGGCAAAGAGATTTAGCTACAGTTTGACATGACATAAAGGCATGGCCAAGTCACGGCTACAATTTTTATAAAACTTAGGAGGAGTGGAAGTACATACCTGCAATCGGAATTGTCTTCTTTGTTTTGTTAAATATCTCCATGCTTCTTCTGGAAATCACATGGTAACCAGTCCCTTCCAATGCAGCTCGCCAGTGGAGGTGGCCTGGTAATGGCTCAATTTGGTACAAATGACCATCGCTCAAAATGGCGCCACTCTGGAATAAAGAACATTTTATAACCGGTATTCAGAGACATGCTTTCACCATTAGAACAAACATACGGGGTTTTTTGTACAACAACAACAACTTTATTTAAGTGTCGATATCTTTAGCTCGTAAACAGCTGATTGGGGACACTAAAAAATTTTAAATAAAAAGAATTTATACATAAAGTAAATTCATAATTAACTAAAATCTAAAATTTATAACAAGTAAGATTTAAAAATTAAAATTACAAAAAATTGTCAAGAAGTACAAATAAAACAGGAGCCAGCCAAAATTATCACTTATAAGATCTACAATATGCTGGACTTAAAAGATTGTAAAGTAGGTTTGTCCTTGATTTTTCTGTCTAATCTAGACTTTATATATGGTCCAAAGCACTTTATAGAATGTTTCCCGTAACGTACACCGTTAAATCTTGTAGACAACAGAACGTTAAAATATACTGTTCGACAAAAACGAAAATGAGGTGCATCTCCATAAAAAAAGAATCACTCGTTACTCCCAAATTGATACACAGGACTAGGGAAGATACAGCACAGAAAAAAAAATCGAGGCAAACAAACGAAAAGCAGGTCTGTAAGAAACATTCTGATAAGAAATATCTTCCCGGTTTGGTCTAACTCGTGGAACAGTATACTTGTCATATCAAGATTTCCAGCAATTTGTCTTGTTATCAACGTAAATCAAGTGTACGATAGCAAAAACTTTGAAAACTGTATAGCTAAATGGCTTGTAAACTTGCAAAAGGATATGATACAAAATCTTTACACTTTCCTTACCAATTGCCCCTTTTCCTTTTCTTCCCGCACAGCAACATGGGACTCCGGTTCAGACACCACGTGACCGACAAAGAACTGTCCCCTGGGAAAATATATTTCCTTGTTCAGCAGTCCATCAGCTGTTCTTCTTTCAACAGACAGTCCCTTACCACCAATTATGTCACCATTGGGCTCTAACAGCAGTTCAATGTCTTTTCCAAATGCTCGCAGGCTGATCCTCCTCTGAGATGAGTGAGAGCTGCGCTTGCTTTTATGGTGAACAACTTGTATAACGTCATAATCTGGAACTTGAAGGTCATTAGAAGTTATCCCATTTTAAAGCACAGGGGAATAAAAGTAGCCTTCGGATATTATCCGAAAAAATGCGCTATACAAATGTTTTGAACTAAAAGAAGAAGAAGAAGAAGAAGAAGAAGAAGAAGAAGAAGAAGAAGAAGAAGAAGAAGAAGACGAAGAAGAAGGAGGAGGAGGAGGAGGAGGAGGAGGAGGAGGAGGAGAGGAGGAGAAGAAGAAGGAGTAACTTCTACCGAATCATATCGCGAGTTAACTATAACATTTTAGTTTTCAACGTATCACATGCCACCTAAGACAGCACGAGCTTTGTGCTTTTGTTCAGGGCAAGGAAAAGAACTCATTATAATTAGGTAGTCGCATTAACAGCGTGGTTGATTTATATCTCTTACCTGTGTCTTGGGAGTCTGTATCTAGATATCTTATTAATTCACTCCTAGATAAAATCGTGTGCAATTCTGGTGTTAAAGAATCTGTTACCTGCAGAAAAAAAAAAAACCACACAAACCAGGTCTTTTTTATAAGAAAAATGGGTCACAGTTAAATGGCACAATTCGAGGTTACCGTTCCCTTTTCAATATAACATTAACTTGAAAAGCGATATCAGAAATGAGACCAGGTTTCAATTCTTTTTCTGGAACTGAAGATGATTCGCGATATCAATAAGATATCGATTAGCTGGTTAGTTATATTCAAGATCAGACAACATGCCATGCGCTGTCCATAAACGTACCTTACAAAGACATACGAAAAAGACCAAAATCCATTCCAACCTTCCTTTTCCCATTGCTGGCTGGTCCAAGTATTTCTACTCGGGTCGAATTCTAAGAAAACGCAAAATTGAACGCTTTATTTAAAGCCCACTATAATGTTTTTTTTTTTTTTATGAAACATAATGGAAACAAATCCCAGGAAATCCCTTGGATAGAAGAGTTCCTTTGAAACGTGATCTGTCTGTTGTGCGCTGTTCTTATTTTCCTCTTTAACGAAATTAAGAAAGTAACTATACAAAGGGTGTTGTGTTAATAGATGTCCCGAAACAGGTTCTACACTTCCTTCTTTCATTAGCGACAGGAAGTGGATACTCTAGTTTCTTTTAAGTAAATCTAAAGAGGTTTGAAGTTATGCCTATATTTAATTTTCGAAAACCTTGAGATGCTTAAAAACACCCAACAGGAAATAGAAGTTGAAAAACCTGCATATATAGTATCATTTTACCCATTTTCTTGTACAGACAAATTAACATTCAATAACATGTAAGTTGGCTCTAAGTTTTTTAGTCCGTAGATGAAATCTTAAAGTGCGACCATTCAAATGAAAGCTACTGAGCAGTACTTTCCTGTGCTGCTGTTTAGTATGGTGTACAAGGTGGTTTTAACTTCTGAGTCTGTGAATGAAATCCGAAACTGCGACCATTCAAATGAAAGCAACTGAGCAGTACTTTCCTGTGCTGCTGTTTATTATGCTGTAAAAGGTGATTCCAACATTTAAGTCTGTAAACGAAACCCTAAAGTGCGGCCATTTGAATGAAAGCTACTGAGCAGCACCTTCTGGGATTTTCTCCCTTTTTGTTTTCGTGGTGTACAAAGGTTTTCTAGCTTTTGAGTTTTTGAAACAAAATTGGGTTAGTTGATTTATTATTCGGGTTTTCTTTACGCAAAAACGGTAGCCAAACCTTTTCAATAACCTACTCAGTAATTAATGAAAAGAAGCAATGATATTTCCAATTCATTGTTTCATAAAAGTGTTTTCCCTTATTTTGTGTTTTACATTAAATTAAGGAAAGGAAGAAAGTTAAGAAAAGAAATTTAAAAAATGGAAACATTTTATTGTCAAGTGGATGATAATGCGATGGACCTTCTTGTTGTATTAAAGATTGAATTGGACAGACAATAACTGAGATGCTTTAGTAAATTACTGTGCGAAAATTTACTGTGAAGCATCTGCAAACTGAGTGTTTTAAAAATCAGATTCGTAAAAACCTTTTGTCGGTTTCAAGTGTATAAAATCTGTTATTTATCTTTTTAGATGTTTGTCTTCTATAGTAGTACGTGATGCGATGCAGATTAATCCTTAGATATTAAGATTAATTATTAAAATGCCTGTCAATTAGGGATCTTTATAGCAAAGCAAAACAACAGGACATTTAAATAGACACTCATAACGAGAAATGGAAAGTATTGCGCCCTTTATTTTCAAAGCCAGTAAAACAGTTTTAGGAAATCCCTCTTTTATTTTGTCTTTTTAATGAAATAAAATTGTACCGTCATTCATGGAAAAGAAGACATGAAATGTTTCCAAAACTCGTTATAAATCATGGTATTTGACAAAATAATAATGCGTTTTGCTTTGGCAAGCCAAAATCAAAGGTTCTAAAAATAAAATATTAACAGTGTGGAGAGAAAAAGGACCACAAAAATACAACCCAGTTTATAGGTGGAAAGTAATTCAAGACCAGAAAAAACTGGCAAAAATTACAGTAAATCAGCGGGATAACAACACATACACTAAACAAGTGATGTACACTTTTCTTTGAGACTTTGAATACAGAGGCCAACAGTCGAACGATGAGTAGATTGATTCTCATTTGTATGAAGTGCAATAATTTTATTCGACGTGAAACTGAAGTTGGACGCACGACTGCGTGGCTGTAGCCACGCGACAACCTGACATTCGTTAAGTTTAAGCACGCTTTCTTTCCGATGACCAATGCATTGAGAATTTTATTGACGGCTGATTCCTCCTCGTAGAAATCATGTGGCAATGCCAGCTGACATGTATGTAAAACGAAGGAAAGATAGTCAAAGGTGTGTACACCACTCAACTACTGCTGATCAGGAACGTTATATTGTCGCTGCTTTTTCATTCAGTGTTCAAAACTAGCCCTCAGTATCTAATGTGATTTCGTTGATGAAATTCTCCATTGTACACTGTTTATACATGTAGTTCCCCGTTTTCTCGTATGATCGTCGATATCGTACGCCTCGATCCGCAGCGGCTATCTTGTCATTTGTCTTTTTTAGATCCATCTGGGTTTGGACTAGCTATCCCCCCCCCCCCCCCCCCCAGTAAGTAGGTTGACACTCTCCCCAGGTTGCGCTCAGCATAACAGAGCAGTATGGTGCCTGTTTGACGAAAATAGTGGTTTGTAAACAGCCTAGTAAGGTTATGACCCTTCAGATAAATTAACGTTCTTCTGACTGATTTCGAAACTCACACTTAAATAAATATGACCAAGGGATAACTCGTGCTGAATTGGCCTTGAGAGCACCCGATTGTGAAATTCAGTGCGAAGTCCCAAATTGACAATTTCGAGTCGCGTAAAGAATGATTTTTATATCTTTAAAATGAAGTTACATTGTGCACGCCTGTCTTGTCTGAAAGTGGCCACTGAATTTTACCTTTCTGTAGAACAGAATGTGTTTAACTGTGACTGGTTCAGTAGACTAGTTGGTAGCGTAGCAACCGATGACAATAATAAACACCACTTACTGTTGTCACGCGAGAATGTGCAACCTAGAAAGAAACAGTTTCTGTTGTTTCATTAATATTGTAATCCGTGGCTACCTGTTGAATTGAACTCTATCGTTGACGAGAAAACAGGCCTCAAAATGCATTTTTTGGACAGAAATATGCTAAACAAAACGTACGAAGTATATATTTCGTTTATTGTCATCTGGTCAAATTATTGAGCAATATTTATATTGTTGCTCGACTTCATGAGATAAACAACTAATATAATTTGAATGATCCGTGTAATGTTTCGATATTTCTAAATCACTGGTTTCAATCGTTTAACGTGCAGACTCATGGTATATTATGGTGCAAATATGTGACGATTCAAATAAAAGTTAATAATTAATATGTTGAGCAGCCTTGCTCAGTGGTGCAGTTCAACAGCTGAATTTAATTTGCTTTAAACGCGAGGATTCTTCACTTTGAAAGTGCTGAACAGTTTAAAACAGTCTAGTAACTTTTACTCAAAATAAACAGCATAAACTGTGGCCACAGCAAATAGCGTTCCGTTTTCCGCGATTGCCGTTACGTGCGTATCATATTCCGCGTTCCAAAGACATCTACTGGCAACCATAAGCCCTTGGTTGTGCTTGGAGCCTACGTTAACCAAACAAACAAGTTTATAACGTTCGATATTAAGACTCTTCACTTGTTCAATGATTCGGGAGCTCAGCAGCTTGGTCAAGAAACCACACTCTTTCGCGGAGTACGTTTGCTCTGACAGCATCCCTTCCAAACTGTTCTTAATGATTTCTCTAACCTCTCCCTCGGGAAACTTTCGCTTAGGCTCTGTGCGATACGTGTTTTGTATAGGTTGCTTTCGATCGTAATCGCGACAAGTGAGCGACTTCTCTTGGATGGTATCGGAAAGCCTGCGCCACAGTCGGTATGGAGAAACATAGGATTCTCCTGGTTTCTGAGAGCCTCTTCGGCTTGGTGGCTTCCCTGAAGCTTCGCTGCTCGTAGACGTCCGCCTATTAGGAGATTTTGGGTTGTCTTCATCGACTGGTTCGACCAATTGACTGAAACTCAGGACGCGAGGTCGCGGTTCAAAATCCATTCCACCTACGCGAAGCAACTCAGAAAGCAAAGCCAACAACACTGCTGACAGAGATCACACCCTCCGACTGGAGTGTTTCACAATAGCGCTGTCAAAAGCTCCCTTGCTTTCGTTGTTTCGTGGGCTCATTTTGTCTCGGTTGAGAGGATAATTTTATTATCGATGTCGATGGCAATTAGTAAGCTTATATTTAATAGAAATTAGATTCTTTTGTTTTCTGTTTACAGGAGCTTGAACCTTTTAGAACACTCCAAAACGCGGTCAACATTGGAGACTAGACAAATTGAAATGCCATGCAAGAACACAATCGTAAACTGCGCTCTCCTTGACCTTTCGTGTTCCGATTGGTTACACTTGAGCTTATAATTAAAGACGGTGCCTACTTTTGATACTGCGCATACGTTCTGCGCATCTCTAGATACTCGGGTTTCCTATGGGTGGTGCCTACTAATACCGGGATGTTTTTGCGTGGTTTAAAACTATCCGGAGAAAGCAGAACTAAGCAAGTGTTCTTGGTATCCAAAAGGAAAATTGGGGGTAATCATGCATTTTTCAGAGATAACAAAGCTTCAATTTGGACAAAAAAGCCATACATTGCTTTGTATTTTACTGCTTTTTAGAATAACTGTTGTTTAATTATCTCTAAAAAATACCCCGCTACCCGCCAATTTTCTTTCTGGATTTCAGTAGCCCATACTAAGGTCTGCCGTCCTCGCAGAATCATAAACTGCGCAAAAATACTTGTATCAGTAGTAGGCACCATCCTTAAGTCGTTTCTTACAACAATCGCGTGACATATCTATACCCACTGATGCGATTCATCTGAAAGGACGTTTTGAAATAAAAGCGATCATAATACAGAACAACAAATAAACCGAACATCAATATCCATTGCTTCAGTCGTGCATATCACATACACGTCATTTACTAAGTGATAAATCACGTATGATTAATAACAAGGAGTTCCTTTAATTTTGTAATTTTGACAGCGATTTTTAAAACAACCTGTGGGTGGTATTAAGTCCCATTGTAAATAATTGGAATCGCTCCAGTTTACGTCAGTAAGCATGATTTATTAAATGAAAGTCTCTCGGTCTCTACATCAAAGACCTTCAGCAATAAACTATATAAACATCACTGCGAGGCTCCGGGGAATAACCCATAAAAAACTCAACAATTTATTCCCCAGAGCCTCGAAGTGATGTTATTGTTTCTGGCTGAATTTTAATATATCGAAATTGGGCTATTCAGCTTGTGCAATGTACATGTAACCGAACTATCCGGATTAAAGGAACTGAGTTGACTAAAATAGTAGGAACGGTGTTCAAGTGAACTGGGGAAAGAAAGTAAAAACTAGTAATAACCAAAGATTATGAAGAGCGTTCCATGTCACCAGGCTCTCTCTCCTTTGCCAAGTTGGTGATGATGTCATCCGCCCCTGCAAATGACATTTGCAAAATCTGCAGGGGATGACAAATATGCGTCCCAAATCCGTTCATTCAATCAACGTTGTCCCAATCTCGACTGCAATTTGTGTTAGGAGTGCTTTCTTTCTTCGTCGAACGCAATTAGTCATAAAGCGTTGAATTTTCTCATTTCACGTTGTTTTTTTAATGAGAACGACAAAACAAATTTACAACACAGGTAAAAAGCCTTATTTTGCTACCCTTAAAGTGTAGCCTACGTGTAGCCGTACCCCCGTGCCGAGTCAGAGATGTATCGGGACTCGCTGGGTATGCAAGTTGTACCACTTGTGACGTCATCAGTCGATGGCGATGCTAGACGGTTCGGTGCAGCAGGGAAAGAATTGGAATTAATTCCTATATCAACAAAATGGTATGTCATATCTCAGTCGGTCAGTCAACAGTCTGTCATTTAGTTAGTTATTCAGTCAGTCAGTCAGTCAGTCAGTCAGTCAGTCAATCAGTCAATTAATCAATCGGCGATCAATCAATCAGTCAAAATGTTTTGGAGGCAGAATTGACGCAACATTTAGGCGACAATGGAAGCAACAGTGAACAGTGTTCTTCCATTTGATTCAAATGCATCAATATCACAGGGGTCACCGGTTCGAATTCCGTTCAACCTGGTCATTAATTTTCTCAAGTTTCTCTTTACGAAACAACCGTACAAAACTGCATTGATCTGTCTTCGGTGAAAATTTCATTATTTCATGAGGTCCTGGTTGAACTTTATCCTTTATCCTTTACCAAGGGATTAATGTCAAGAACGAGAGGAAAGTGCTTCATTAGGGGTTTCAAGCACAGAGAAAAAGGACAATATGGCAGAGTGGTTTATAAATTTTGACTAGCACTCCTGCTGGGAGAGTCAAAGTGCGTCAATGCCGAGTAATTAAAAGATCTATATCGAGGCTACACACCAAAACATCCGATGAAAACTTTTATTCAGCTGAACCATTTATGATAAGTAACAAAGAAAACTATAAGAAAACTGAATAGACCAGGATGATCACCCGTGTTAGCGAACAACCCGTTTTTTTACTCTAAAAGTTAACCACCAAACCGATTTTTTTACTGTGCAAATAACTAATCATGCCGGTGGCATATGTACAGTTTGTGCTAGTTTTGTGCGTTATTACTCCGGTAGAGCTGGATAATAATTTCCGGTATTGTCTCCAAGACATTGAGACATTGACATTGAGAAATATTGTTGCATGGCCTCAAGTCGTGACATAAGCATCTACCTCAGTGAATGTTCAATATTACTCCACTTGCCGTTTCTTTCATTCAATTACGTGCATAAGCTTAAGTAGTTTCTAACTCACTGGTTAAAAGTCATCAGTTTAACGTCCAGCCCTCGTTTCTCAAAACAACTCGACGGCTCGACGTGGTTTCCAAATCCATTCTCTGGCGATATGCATGTAGTGTTAAGTGCAAACTAGCCTAATGTGTTTGTTAACTTGTAAAGTTTTCAACCGGTTTGGTTTCTTAAGTTATTAAAAATGGAATTACTCGGGTAGTTAACATTATGCATGACAACGAAACATATCCGGTAATTTTGAGAAACGCATCCCAGACTTTTACCAGAATTTACGGCTTGTGTTAACTTGATGTTGTGATGTATTTCAAACAAATCAGTGCATGGAATATAATTCAAAGCGTGACCATTCCAAATGAAACTTATCAAGCAGTCTTTTATAGACGTGGCATTTGCTTTTCCATTCTACAGTCAGTTCAATAGGTGTTTTAGCTAAAATCCAGGGTACTTCAGACTCTGAAAGTGCTGAACAGTTTAAACAGTCTAGTTACTCAAAATAAACTCCAAAAACTGTGGCCACAGCAAATAGCGTTCCGTTTTCCACGGTTGCCGAAACATGCGTGTCATATTCAGCGTTCCAAAGACATCTACTGGTAGCCATAAGCCCTTGGTCGTGCTTGGAGCCTACGTTAACCAAACAAACAAGTTTATAACGTTCAATATTAAGACTCTTCACTTGTTCAATGATTCTGGAGCTCAGCATTTTGGTCAAGAAGCCACACTCTGTCGCGGAGTACGTTTGGTCTGACAGCATCCCTTCTAAACTGTTCTTTATAATCTCTCTAACTTCTCCCTCGGGAAACTTTCGCTTAGGCTCGGTACGATATGTGTTCTCTACAGTTTGTTTTTTCTCGCCGTCTTGGCAAGTGAGCGACTTCTCGCGGATGGAATCAGAAAGCCTGCGCCAAAGTCGGTATGGAGAGACATAGGGACCCACGGCTCTAGAACCTCTTCGGCTTGGTGGCTTCCCTGAAGCTTCGCTGCTGTTAGACGTTCGTCGGTTAGGCGATTTTGGGGCGTCTTCATCGAAAGATGATTCGCCAGATTGAAAACTTAGGATACGAGGCCGCGGCTCAATATCCATTCTACCAACAAGAAGAAAGGTACAAGGCGACGTCGGTAACTGAGATCGACAGTTGTAAACAAAAGCGTTGCCAAATGCTCCCTCGGCTCTCCCGTGGTCTGATGACTCACCTTGTCTTGGTTCAGTGGATTACTTTGTTATCATAGTTATTAGGCCTCTGGATCTTGAATTTGTTTGTTTATGACGTAAACGTCTTAAGTAGACAAAAACTTCGAAAGTAGACAAAATTATCAAATTTTGTTTCGAGAAGTTTTGTTGAATAGGTTAAATAAAGGTTGTCATTGCATTGCATTGCATTGAGCTTTCATTTAAATGGTCACACCTAAGTGTTTCAAATACAGACTCAAAAGTCAGAACACGCATACAAAACATTATAGACGCAAGAAGGTACTGCCAAGTAGCTTTTATTTGAATATTCAGGTACACTTTACGATTTCATCCACGGACTCCAAAGTTGAAAATTATTCTGTGCGCAGATGATCTAAAAATATCCACAAGGCTAAAGATAGCGTGATATACCCACTTTGTGTGATGGGAATTAATCACGAAGGACGTTTATTCAAATAAAGGAGAAATTATTCACTAGTAATAAATCAACTGAACAGTTTCCCTGGAACCAGTCGCGCGTAACACGGGCTTAACACGAAGCTCAATTTTGACAAAAAATGATTGATCATCTCACGTCAGAGGTTTGAATGAGTTTTTAAAGCTTAACAAACGTTAACGTGCATGATACTAAGAAAGTTCTTAATTCGTTTTGTAATTTTAACTGTAATGTTAAGGCCATCGGCAACCGTTTTAAAGATAATTGGATTCCTGACTGGTCTTCAATTAAGCAGACTTTAATTAATTTTACGTCATGGCAAGAAAAGCAATGAGATCAACGTTTCTAATGTCTCTTCACTGAAGCATGAGATGTTCCAAAAATGTTGCTTTAACACACCTATTGTTCGCTCAGCATGTATGGCTAAAATATAAAGGACAATACATTTTCCTAGTTTTGATATAGTAGGTTTTATTTAAACTTGAACCGTCACAGTTTCTGTTCTGCTGTATTGACTTTTGAATTGTCCTTGAACCAGAACTTAACAAGGCACCGTTTTGTTTTTCTTGCTACTCTATAGGTGAAGCAACCCTTGTCGAAAAAGTGCATTCTCGTGGTTTCTGCCAAGAGGTTCGAATTTTGCTGCAGGTACCGTTGTCAAAGCAACAATAACAGTTTGTCGCTGATTATATGTATCTGCAAATGATATCACCTATAAAACTATTTATCCTGGTCGCATGATTGATTGCTTTAATTTCAATGCCAACTCTTGTCAAATCATTCTAAACTCTAAAGTAAACGTGACGAAAATAAAATCTCGTGTAAAACCGTTTTGAATTCCTTTTCCTTCTCTTTTCCGTCCTTTTTCTTTTCTTTTCTTTTTCTATTTTTCTTTCCTTTTCTACTCTTAAATTCGTTCTTGTATACTTCAGATTATTTATCTCTTCTCATAAACTATGGCGCATGATGACATCTTTTTGATGACATCTGCTGCCTCTTCGATTAACGACGTGCTACCAGCACGCTAGCAGGATCGATGTGGAAAATAATCAAGCTGAAGCTTGTTTTAAATTTAAGCTGTACAACTTTAAGTTGTTGAACTTGGGAGGGTTTGTCTTGTAATCATCAAAAGGGAGATGTCTTTATGGGCCCTATGTCAGCTGCTTTTACTCAGCTACACTATGAAAAAACAAAAACCACACTTAAACCAATGGAAACCTAAAATAAATAGTCCTCTTTTGTTACTATACTACTCACTGGGGTATAAAATGTGTGGCTGGTCACGAATACAGAAGACGAATAATGAGCGCACCATGACCATATTTGGACAGAATGGCAAGTGTCAAATAATAAAAAGAAATGTCGGGTTGGCATTATTTTTTGTTTGTTTGTTTTGTTGTTGTTATTGTTTTGTTTACATAGACTAAAATAAAGATGTCTAGCAAATTTTTTGTCACCGCAATCATTGCTAGAAGTACAAGTCGGTGCTAGTTTCTGCGCTACCATGATGAAGAGAAATGCCACAGACCGCTATGTGACGGACTCGTTCTCAGTCATTCTCATTCATGTCTCCAAAACCGAGACGTTCCGTCAGTACCTGAATTAAATTAGCCACGAAAGTACGCAGAAATGACTACCTAAGAAAACATCTAGGCATGGTCCCTTTTTGTCTGTTTATTAGGCCCCAACATACACATACAACAATCAACAAGGATTAAGAAAACATTGTCGCGGACAACACTGTCTAGCAGGATGTGTCTCCATGCTGTAGATTTTTAATAACACCTTTATTTCCCACGTAAGTTTTGAAGCAAGCAGTAAATCTGTGAAGAGAAAATAAAAGAAATTATTTTGATTTATAGTACACGCTATAATAAAACGAATAACTAATAAATCTTTGGGTTCGACGTAGAAAGAACGCGCTCCTAATACAGATTGGAGTCGAGATTGTATGGGTCTCTTTCACTTACATTTGTGCTCCATTCTTTCCAGATTGTGTGGTCATCCATCCAGGTTTCACGGATACTTTGTTAAGTTTCCATATCAAGACCCAGGAATGAAAGATCTGCCGCACCTGGATCTTAAGCGGTCTCCCAATATTTGACAAACTTGGCACTAGAAACGTTTCCGTGCTGCCTGATTTTAAGCTGCGCCTAGAAAGAAAGCGAATTTATTTTCAAAGTTTGTGAGCTCACTAATATCCGTGAAATGTGACAAGAATTATCCCGAACAACCTTTGAATCTTTGAACCCATGACCTTTGAACCATGGCCTCTGCTGCTATTTACTGAAGTAAGGACGCTACAAGACCAGCTGAGAACAGATCCTGGAAAATTAAGTAAAGTTAATTTTCCAGGATCTACTCCTAGCCGATCTCGGGTATATAATAAAGGCCAGGAATTTGTATATTCTAGTGTGAGTTGCGTTATACCGTGAAATGTGATGGAAATTACGATTTATGGTCGGTAGAGTACTAAAGTCATTGCCCCACGTGAGGTTATCAGCCTGAAAATGTCATGTCAGGACTGCCATTAATTGAAACATTGCTACTCTAAAGGTTTACGTGGCTATAACGGTCCAATGACAATCTTGCACTAGTGTCAGCGGAATGATTTGGAGTACTTATCCAGAATCTTCACGCTACTTCGTATAACGTATTGATAATCTGAGGAGTAAAAAGCTTCCCTTTACTTAAAAAGATATCTTTTATCTCAAAGAATTTGAGACTTATTCCAGCGGGAAGGAATGTTATCAGTTGCTAGTAGGTCTAACCTTACCGGATTTATCAGAAGGGAGAAGCCCAAGGAACAACCCCATGCAAATCTGGCGGTTAGACACCCCGCAAACAATGTCTTCTTGAAGTAAGAGCCTCCTCAGCTAGCTAGATAGGAGCTGGGTAAGGTGCCAGATGCCAGTTTCCTTAACGTATAACAATAAAGGAGCATTTCTATGAGGTTGTTAAGAATAAAGCACAAATACCTTTTAAGCTCAATAGCCTGTGATTCCCCTGTCTCGCCGTACAACTTGACAACAATATGCGCTTTCAACAACCCCACCAGCCAGGAATGGCTGGTCTCAAAGGAGATCACTGTGTAATAAGGGACTAAAAAAAAAAATCATTGGAGTCAGTTACTACAACTACGATAATTTCGCGCCTCAAGTGTTGATTTCTGAATGTACTCCTTCCTCAGAGCGTTCCACAGACTATTGTCAGTAGTAATTACGTATACCAACATGCGTATCCTCTCCGTGCCTATGTGACACATGAGGCAGAGACCAGAGTATTTCATGTTTGCCTTATCTGTTTGCCATGTTAATCACTAACTGTAGCAATTAGTGCCATATAAAACACTACTTCATCCATCTTTTTGCAGTGATGCAGGACGGCCCATATTTCTAGAATAAAACTATTGAAGGAGCATGAAGACAGTAAAAATACTATTATTCCTTCCATCCCCTTACTTGCCGTGTTGGCAGGTTTATAAAGTTGGATTTCGCGAACTTCTTTTGGCTGCAGATTCGGAAAATAATGAGACAGGTCACTCATATTTCGCAAATGCCGGTCCCACCAACAGTCTCAAGGTCCAAGATGGAACTATCGATTATCAGAGGGAAAGATTGCCGCCACCACGCATCTATACATATTGCTATCTATATTAGAGTGTTCTATTACCGCAGAATGGCACGCGTCTTGTAGTATACAGGTAGTAACTTCCCTGTATCTGGCCATCGTCATTCTTTACAGCTTCATATCCCATGACTGGACAAACAGTTCCTTTGCACGTAAGACAGCGCCCATGATCAAACGTATCAGCGTCACTGCAGGGTAATCCTTTCATGACATGCGCACACTTGGCTGTCAGTGAATCAATGAAATAATCCGGGGCCCGAAAGTGATCGCACAAAAGGGGATTCAGAGGTCCAAGCCCTGAAAATTAATATTGCATGTCCATGTATTAATACTCAGTAACAAGTATTTGCTTAAAGGTGAAGTACATATTTGAAGGTTATAACTGGTTCCTAGGGAAACAACTGATTTTGTTTCCTGAGAATTGAATGTCGAGGCGAAAAAATTAATTGATTCTCCAAGGGGCCAATCATTAAGTGATTTGTTATAAAAGCACAACAAAGACATTTAATATAGGTCTAAGGTAAATTGACGTGGAAAACAAATTATAACTTTATTGACAAATTGGGGCGCGTAGTGTGTGTATAAATCAGTGATACGAATATTGATAAAATTTACAAAATATCACACTGTTCATAAATCTGCAAAGCGCAAATCCTTCGCCTTCAATGAAAAGACCAATTTCTTCTCGTGGTAAATCGCAAAGCTTGCAACAGACTCAATTACGCCGAAACACAAAATTTTGAAAAACGCGGTGAATCCTACGACAACGTCATACCACCGTCATTTTAAGTAAAAATGGTGCAACAATACCTCAACTAAGTTACAAAACAATTCTAGAACACCGAAAGAAAGAACTTAACTGAAGTTTTAAAAGGAATAGTGAATTTATAACCCATCTAAACGCTCTTTAGCTCATTTGGAAACGAAAATTCGAAAACTTGAAAAGATTAGGCTAACATTTTTCCAGTGGCAATCCAATCGGACCCAGACCATATGTGGCCAAAGACACTTATCGAACACTGTCGGGGTGGGGGTGGTAATTTGCTAACTGAACTGGACTGATAATTTCATGTTTCTCTTGATAGAAAAACAAAACCTTTATTGAAATGACACCAAACTCTCGTGACAATTTGTTACCAGTTGTAACATCTAGGCATCCGATTTGGTTGACCCCTCCGTTGGGATAGAAGTCAATGTGCCCACAGGACTGCACAATTCCCCATCGCTTGGCATCTGTGTGAATGACGTCAACAAAACGTGCATCACTGGGGTCCAGTCTCACGTCAGGGTGTGTTGAGGCAAACAGAGGTCCTGCAGGATCCAGACCTGTTCATTTAGTGAATAAGAAGATTGAGTAAATGTGATGGAAAATACATAATTCTCTTTCATTCACCAGGCTTAAAATATACCATCACCTTTATTACATTGCGCATATGCCACACATTGACATTCAAATCCCAGCAGTGTACAGGATGTTTGTTCCATGAATCTAGTTTAATGACGTTAGCTCCGGTGAGTCTCCTGTGGTTCGGTGGTAGAGCATCCAAACTAGTAATCGACTCCTGATAGGACCACTCGGGTTTCCTTTTTCCGAGTATGCCTGTGTCACTCACTCAAGAAGGTAGATAAGTAAGGAAAAAACCGTCACTTGATTCGTTATCCCCTCCATTTCCTGATTGACGGCCTACGGATGGACGCTCTGAGATAAGTTATATCTTACCTTATAAAATTAAAGAGCAAAACGAGTTGCAAGTCATTGGTTCACAAGAGTTACCTGTTATCCGGCCTAAAGATGATCCGGCCTGCTTCAAACGTCTGCCAGTGTAACCAGCAACTTGAGCTCCAAGGCTGAAACCCACCACGTGAAAAAGGTCCACAGACCCTTGGGTCTGAGAGAGGAGGAACTTAATCAGCTCTGCTATCATAGCCCCAACCAGGCGAGTGTTCCCCGTAGCCTGTACGTAGGGTGGGATACTTCCTTTGGACCAGTGTACCAAAATAACATTACAGTCAAGTTTGTTCAGCAAGCCGTCTTTAATCTGTGTCATCCACTTTGGTCTGAACTCTGTGAAAATGTTGAGACAAAAACAAAAGTAAGAAAAATCTTACATCTATTCTCTCTGCAAGTAACTGCACGTAGAATATATTTTGTTCTTTTGTTTCCCCAAATCGTCCCTTCCGTGGACTCTTGTACTCGTCACTTAGACATTTTCTTTTTTAAATCGTTGCTCAATACAAAATTATACAAAAATGGGTGAAATTTTAATGTTCTTTTGTCTGCATTCAAGTTAGCAACATGGCAAGCTTTTAGCATAAGCGAAATAATATGTAACCTAGATAAAAATGATGCTAATTTAGCTGCTAATACTTACTAGAGTGTTGTCTATTTGGACAAGATGAACAGACCTAAAAGTAGATGCCAAAATGGAGTTTCGCAAGCTTAATCTTATGATACACTCCTTCAACTCACTCCAAAAAGAATGAGACCACTGTTTTCCTACAAAACCCCCTCGACAGTTCAATAACATCGGTTGCAGTAAATATTCAAAATATTCTATTACCAATATATCCATGTACAATAAACACAGTCCTCTTGCTTCCACTGTAATGCGACTGCTGAATCTTGGTGATGTCATGATCATTGATTGTTTGTGGTGCATTTTTGTTCGACCTGGTGTAGAGATCAAACTTAGGCGAGATCACCAGTGGCGGCAACGGAAGAAGAACAATCCGGTTGAATGGTGGGTCATTACTGAAACATCCGTACTTTCCATAGCATACTTTGGCCCTTGCTGAACAAAACAAGAGTACAGTTATCAAGGAGAACCAAGGGCCTATTACTTTTTATGATTAGAATTACGACTAGTGAAAATCAAAGATTAGGGAATGAGTTCGAAGATCTCGATCCCGGGCTCTCTCTCCTTTGCCAAGTTGGTGATGATGTCATCCGCCCCTACAAGAACTACGCATGGGGGGGATGACAGACACGCGTCCAAAGATCCATTCATTCGTTTATACAATCTCGACTCTAATATGTATTAGGAGTGCGTTCTTTCTACGTTAAACGCAATTACACGTACTATTAATACTAAAGTTTTATAGCAGATTCTTCGGATACGATGATCAATGCATGGGAAGCGTGTCGAGATTGCTTACACGCCCTCTGATCGCCAAGAAGGCCAATCATGGACCCGCGCCGTTCTGTTACTGTTGGACAAGGGAATTTCTGGTCAGCTCAACCCTAAGCAGTTGCGTTCTTCCTGTAACGTATACTAGAATAACAATTTGTAAAATAACATTTTAAGAAACTACTCTCAGGGTAAATAGAAATTCTCGGAAGACCGCAGTGGAATAGAAACACTCGCCTTCGGTTTGTGTTTCAACCCAAGCTGAGTAGTATGTCTTTCTTGCTCGTATAAACTTCTAGAAAATGCTTTATATTCCTTCAGATTGAAAAACCAACAGACATCACAATTCCTTTCCCTGAAAAATCTTAGACAACAATGTAATTTTGTTTTAGATTTGTCCAAGTTAACGCTGTAGTTGAAGTTTCAGTAGCCTAGGATAGAAATGAATGGCTGTGTCCAAAAGAAAGTAGTTTAGTTAAGATTTATATTTGTTGTTGAAGTTACATTTCTCGTGTACGTTATGAGCTCAAAACTGTACAAAGTTACAAAATACCACTCTTTGCAAAGTTTATTGAAATTTCAAGCCAATACTTACTGCTCGCTGACTTTAATTTAATAGTAACGTTCTTGCAGTTGCTGTATTGAAGTTTTTAAAAATAAAAAATATATCACCCTTTACAGCATAATCACTAAGTTAAGCAACACGATAGTACTCCACAGCAGCTTATTTCATTTCAATGCTTAAACTTTAGGATTTAGTCCATGATAAAAATTAAGATAACTACCTTGAACAACACAATAAACAGCAACACACTGCATGAACTTCATCAACGGAGCAAAGTTAACGTTAGAACCACCTAGAATAGCATAATGGATGAATCATCATGCACACACTCTAGGACTTACCATTAGGATGAAATCTTTCAACAAACAATGCGACAAGAAAGTACTGCTTATTAGCTGTATTTTAGGCTTCCCACATATAGGTCTCAATAAAATACACTGAAGTTACGCAAGTGGTCAAAACTACTATACTCGAACAGGACCCACCAAACCACAGACTCTGCCTGCATCCCACTTCGTCAACCTCAAAAGATGGTGTCTTTATTACATAGCCTCCCCTCTAACCAGCAGTAAAAATGGCAATATGGTTCAAAACTCATTTTTCTTGTTTATCTAGCAATGCTGACTCTTGCTAGCTGAACATTTCTGTGTCAACTCAAAAGTTAAAACCAATAAAATTTTGTCGGTGATGTTCATGAGATAGGTTGTGTCTTCGATAACCCTCCTACTCCAGACAAGGTGGGTCCTCTTCGAACAAACTAATGTTATGACCAATTCCCTTAATGCCCTTTTAAATGACTCAAGTATTCAATCAAGAACAGTAAAGCTAGGTTAGCTGGCACAAGATGTGTTACTACTAGACAGACAAAAATAACACAGGAAAATGAGTTAGCAGTCGTACTCACCGGTTGTTAAACAGGCGATGAAACATACGATGATAACCGGTGAAAGCTTTCTCATTTTGACGAACTGCGTTTCGGCGAAGACGACAAAGAGTCTCTGTGGCACACTTAAGTAGCCGAAATTTGAAAATGAAGTATACTTTCGCGATCGTTTACTCAAATAATATTATCAGTCTATTTTCTGAGGAAAGGGAACAGCTGAGCAATCGCCGTAAATCGATACTGTTCAGGATTATCAGCAAATGTTAGTTCAGTATTCGAATGATTCTTGTCTTCAACGAAGGAAGTTTTACCGGTTTCGTTTTTTTTTTCCCGTTGTTCGGCTTTACTCCTTCCAGTTTATTAAAATGATTCAATTTAAGCGGAGCTTGAAAAAGAAATTCACCGTAGTTTTGTTTTGCAGTTATTGAGTAAGTTGTCTGTGAGCTCTACTTTCTTCCAAAGATTTACTTAAAGCAGGAAGTTCCAGATCCTGTTTAAAACGTTATTAAAATCTAATACTATAAAACGATAACTCATAATGCTCATTTTGTTTCAACCAACCCGTTAATAGCTTACAGTAATACAATACTTCATCTTTTGGGTCTAATTCCTTACAATATCAACAACAATCCTATCTAAGCGTTATAAAACTCAATCTTAGAAAATGTTTCTTCATTTAGCCTTTATACGAGTAATTAACAAAAGGAAGGAAACAAAAAGGTTGTTTGTTCTACTATAGCTAAACAGGCCAAAAGCAAATAGCATTTAAAATCCATCTGTGTGTGTATAGCTTGATAATGTTGTTGGTCTGCTGTTATGGTAATTTCTTTTTATTTAAACGTCTTTTCAGGTTTTCAAAGATTAAACGCAATGTGTTAAGTCTAGAACGGGAAACGAAAAATAAACGAAGAACGTTTATTTTCCCAAAAATAAGAGCAACTAGGCAGTGGAACTAAATTGATTGTTTTTACAAAGAAGCTAAGTACACTTCGGTAATTGGTTAAAAGTTGGTTAGTTTATTTTTAATAAAGACCAAGCTCAAGACGTCGTGTGATTGGTTCGGTCAGAAAAGAAGATGGGATCATTTTAGTCGCCTTTGACATTTTAATGGTGTGTTTTTTCACAAACAAATGCGAGTTATCTGGCGCTATCTTGGAAAATGGGATAATGTTTACGACAAACGGCAAACAGTTAAAATGAAGTCCACGTGACCATGATTTTCTACGTTTGTCTCCTGCAATTTTCGGTTTCTTAATGAATCTGTGTAGTTTTAGTTAGCGTCAAATGCCAGAATTATTTTGCACTCTTCTCATCTATTTAATAATTCTTTTGAGGAAACATAAACGCGAAATTCAATCTGACGTTTGCCGTTGACGGTAACTGACCCGATTCTAAAACTCCTTATTATGAAAAAAAAAAACAACGAAAAACAATACTTTTCAAAGCAAGAACGCCGATAGGTAATTTAACTAAATTAAAGACATTTATCTTTTCAATGGCTCAATTTATGCGACGTGAATAGGCCATTTCCAAGTTTCTTTGAACCTCATTATTTAAGTGAGGCTTCGTGGAAAGCTTTTCATATGAAAATTCGTTTTCTTCGCATATAAATAGCACTAATTTTAAATTAAAAACTATGCTTTCAGCCTTTCATAATGAGGATGCACCTGGTTTTTTCAACCCATTTCTTGGTTAAAGGTGGCTGAAGTTTCTATACTCGAGACAACTTTACTCGAATATAAACAGGCCCTCAGAGATTATGGTTTACCAAGAAATCACACTTGTGCGCTAGATATTCTCACGTCAAAGTTTATTACTCCACGTTACAGTTTTAGCCCATAAAGTTAAGAAAACAGTCACCCAAAACGAAACTATAATATTGGTCAACGCCAATTCTTGTGGACTTTCAGCGTGTTATGGTCCTCAGGGTGTCATTGCTGAAAAAGAAATAGAATAGGTTATCTTAAGTACGTTGTAGAAGAAGTGAGAAATTTAATCACAGCGGAGAGTTTGGCCTTCTATGAGTTCGTAGCTGGCCTATAAAGTGCGTGCTCAGGTGCACTTGGGTTGTGCCACTGAATAAATGTGTAATAGGTCGCTCTGCGGCGCGAATTGTGGCAACCAGCGATGACACGTGTCGCATGTAGACGCAACTCCGCACCACCCTAATCGGAACTCCTTGAGCAGTTAATAGTTTGTATGGCGAACCAGGATGAAAAGTGCAGCATTCCCAGCACTCAAGGAGGCCAGATAAAACAAGCAGAAAGTAGACTATCCCACCAGTCTGAGTAAGCCTGACTAAGACGGCGGGATGTTGGACGAAAAGCGACGTTTGTGTGGTGAGATCCGCGAGAACGAACAGAGAAGTCGCTAGGGGAATGGGGAAGAGGCGATTTGAAATGTATTTTCTCGCAGCGTACACCGTTCGTTGTCGCAGCCTACCCCCGCTTATGGCGGCTCCACCGCCAAAACTTTAAATTTGCGCGCCGACAGTACTGCCAGCTACGAGCTAGTCAAGCTGCATTTATTAAAATTGTCCATTCGTCCAACGGGTAAAAGAAACAAAACAATAAAAGAGTTACCACAAAATGGAGGTATGCTGGTGGTTTTCAAGAAGTATGTGCCAGTCTTTCTGGTACGATCAGCATCGAATACCCATAGCTGGACATCCGCCATTAGATTTCAGACATTTTCCACTCTTCAAGTTGTTGTAGTTTGAGCATGGATACGCTGTCCAGGAGCATCGTCTTTTCACAGAAGCAGTGTAGAAATAGGGCGCCCCCATATGGTCACAGACCTTTGACAAAGGTACTTAAAAAAATAATTAGAATACAAACACGGTTTTACGGCGTTTACTTTTTATCTGAAGCTTGAGAGAGCGCTTTTACGAATTTCAAGTGTATAAAAACAGGAGGCCATGACCCGAAGCCTCTTTCTCTCATACTTTACTAGGTCTTGGAGCCCGAGTATATTTAGAACAGGTCTCAGGGGACCTTAGGAACGCCCACTGTTCAAATAACCAATCAAAGAAGTGCAATGGCAATTAAATTGTCATATATCATACCTTTTGGCCGGAAAAGTAGTTCTCAAAGACTACTCGAGAAAGGATTGCTTAAGGAATAAATTAACATTCAGGCAGAAGTCCTTGGATAGGCTCCTGATATTAAGGATACCTTTGCCACAGCCCATCAAAAACATCATAATCCTTGGACCCAACCACTCTCCCCTTCCCCAGCTCAACCCCACCAAAACAAAAGGCCAAAAGAACCCACTCTAGATACGTTCTATCTGGTGTGATTGTTCGTTCGATAGAATGCCTTAAAAGGACTCCTGTTAGTTACAGAACTTTAACAATAAATGTCCATCTCCGTATCAAGAAAAGCTGATTAAATTCAAAGACAATGCTTTTTGTTTAGCGTCGCAAATATGGCCATAAAAGGAAGTTTTGAAACAATAGCTTTAGCGCTAAACAAAGGCTTATTAATTCAGGAGGGAAATTCAAACTCGCTGTTATTACAATAGCGAAATTCACGAGGGAAATTCAAAACTAGCCGATGACTGCACGAGTTCGAAATTTGCAATTGCATATTTGGCGAAAGCGTCGCGTCACGAGTGAAAGCGTGAGGGTTTTAAAACTAACACCTCTTCTTTAAGAGCCGCGCTAGCAACCGATGCTTTTGTTTTAAGACTAAATGACAACGACCACATTGATCCTTTTCAATCAAACGGTCTAATCGGGTAATTTTTCCAATCTAAAGCGCGAGTTTTTATAAACGAAGCCTTTTCTTTCCTTTCTTTTTTTTTTTTTTTTTACGAGTAAGGCAAGTTAGTTTTAAAATTCACAACTCTTGACCAAGTGAAATCATTGATAAAAGCTTCACTGTTTTGCGGCGTTGTTATAACTTACGACAGCCAGGTTGTTGGTTGCCACCATTTGGAAAGAAATCGATGCGGCCAATCTTTCGAGAAGTGCCATAACTTCCAGCATCTGTGTGAATAACGTCCAAATATCGAGCATCAGCCGAACGTTCTCCTTGTAGACTCATCTATGGATCGTCCAGCACTCCTGACCAAGCTTGAACTATGCGTAAAGGACATCTTAGTTTGGTGTAACGCGAACGGTCTTGCGTGCAATCCAGACAAAACTGAAGTCCTTCATCTGTCTTCTCGGTTTGCAACTCCCAATCCTATACCTGGACTTAACATCAATGGTTTTACCATCCAGCCTAACCCTGATGCCCGTGACCTAGGAGTTATCATTGACTCGCACCTGCAGATGACTAAGCATGTCAATAACATATGCAAGAACGCTTTTTTGTCCATTCGAAATATTGGCCGACTTCGAAAGTACCTTGACCAGTCTACCACGGAAAAACTTGTCCATGCTTTTATTACATCTAAATTGGACTCGTGTAACAGCTTACTTGCTGGTCTTCCTGATTCCGAATTGTCCAAATTACAGTCTGTTCAGAACACTGCTGCCAGATTAGTTAATAGGTCTCAGAAATGTGAACAGATAACTCCGGTTCTTCAAAGACTGCACTGGCTTCCAGTCAAGGCCAGAATTGTTTTCAAAATCCTAGTTCTTACATACAAAGCGCTTAATAATCTGGCTCCAGATTACATATCTGAACTCTTTTGCCCATATCTACCATCACGCCCATTAAGATCTGCTGACCAAAGGCTCTTAGCTACTCCTCGCTATAACACCAAGACATATGGAGCGAGAGCCTTCTCTGTCTATGCTGCCAATGCTTGGAACTCCTTGCCGCTTCAAATAAAGAAGTCCGAGATATTGAACTCTTTTTTAAAAATCTTCAGTTAAGACATATTTATTTCGTAAATTTTATCAATTAGAGTAGGTTTTTTAATGTGACTATGAAGTTTCTTTTATATATATATATGTATTTTTCTCTCATTTGTAATTGGCATTTTTATAGAGTTGTAAAGCATTGAGACTTAGTGTAATGCTTAATTATATATTATTATTATTATATTATATTATTAAAATACATGTTGGCAGGATCCAAACCTAATGTTGTATACAAACCAAACCAACAAAGAGATTAGCGAAGTGTGCGCTATTTCTATGTATGTATTTTGATGTAAAATAAACTAAACTAAATTAAAGAAGAAAAAGAAGAGGAGGAGGAAGAGGAAGAAGAAGAACTTATGCGCAAAGTACAATTTCTAGGGAGGCGTTACTGCATGTTTGCTACTCAGTTTGATTTACATAATGCGCCTCCTGCACCTTTATTTGCACAATTGAGTATCCTAGATATTTTTAAAGTAAATTCCCTGTATATTGCAAAATTTATGTTTTCCTATCACCAACGTTTGCTGCCTTCGCCCTTTTTAAATTTATTTCCGACTGGTGGTGAAATTCACAATTATGATACTAGAACCTCAGCTCATTTTCGACCTCACACCTGCCGAACTAATATCAAGCAATTTACTATACTCTATAGAGGGCCAAAAATATGGAATGCTTTGCCATTATCAATTACGTCTTCCCCTAGTCTATCCACCTTCAAAAGAAAGCTTCTTGATTTCCTCAGTTAACTGCATGAAACGTCCGACTCTGTTATGTCTTTATAGTCTCACCACCGTATGTTAAAAAATCTCAATACAATGTCTTTACTGGTCTTAAAGTCCTAACATATCTCCGAAGAGACCATCTCAGTATAAGCCCGGGGGTTTCTTGAGGTTTCCTGGCCACTTCTTACTTCTTCTTTTACTTTTATTATTTACTCTAAACTTATTACAATCCTAGTCTATTATTCATTTTTCATTATAACTTTCTATGTTTGTATGTCGTGGTGAATAAATAAATAAATAAATGAATAAATAAATAAATAAATAAATAAATAAATAAATGTTTATTTCAAGCAACAAACACATGATCATGAAGGTGTGCGGCGTCCAAGCAAAGAAAGGTGTATTTCCCCCCGTTCCAGAAAATTTTGTTTATTCAACCATGTGTTGGTCTCTTTTAAGAATATCTCTCAAAACTGTGGAATTCCCTTCCAGAAAGAATACGAACCTGTACGGAAACCAACAAATTTAAGAGGGAGACAGTAAATTGTAAATTTTTTAAACACATTAATCCTAAAAGTTGCGTGGTCGAGATCTTGGTCTAAAGACAGAACCCATTGTTGGAAATGAAGCATACAACAGGTAGACAGGGATAAAGCATTTCTTATTCAATTCACACTGTTGGCAACTTTTTCTTTTTGGCAGTAAATTAAAAACAAAAAAAAATTCGTACCTGTTATACGACCTAGCACCAATCTATGAGCCTGCAAATTGCTTCCAGCGTATCCTGCGACGTGAGCTCCAAAACTAAATCCCACAATGTAGAATCGATCAGCCAAAGAAGGGGAACCATTATTACTGGAAATCAGGAACCTTATGAGCACGGCTATCTGAGCCCCAACAAGCCGAGTGTTTCCAGCAGCTCGTCCATAAGGGTATCTTGCTTCTTTCCACCAGTTAACCAAAATCACATTTCAGTTCTCTCGATCTAGAAGTGCATCCTTCATTGGCCTAGCCCAAGTGTTGATACTCTCTGTGAAGAGAGTGAAAATTATTTTATTATTGAAAGTGAAGTCGAGAGGGTATTAGCTTGGGAAGAGCACAATATTCAAGGCCGCTCTCTCTTCGTATGTCATCGTTGTTTTGTTTGTCCCCTCACCCACCCACCTCTGCCCATAACTTTGCAAGCCCGATAAAAGCTATGACAATGAAGTTTGGAGGATAGATGGTACGTCCAAAGATGTTTCCTTTAAGATTTTCGACTGGAAGTGTTCACGTCATATGACGTGATAATTACGTCATGATTGCCAAATAGTACGTGGCCATCTGTGTATTGGCCATTTTGGATTGCTGGATTATCCCAAAACTTCAGGAAAGCGCCAAAACTGAACAAAAAGCAATCGAATCTAATTAAAGAACATTAATACGAGAGAACATATAAGGTACAATGAGAAAAGTAAATTTTCTTCATTTTAAAAAGGGAATTCCATTTTCTAAAAACACAGCCTGTCAAAAATTGGTTACATGTACACCAACCGACCACATCAAATATTTTCCACATAAGTTTCTAGAAAAGTCCTGGAATTTCATGGTGTTTCACTCTCATATGTTAAAAAAGCCTCAGAGGGCAGAATCTCAATTAATTTGTCCACAGGCGTCCCAAGCTCAAGCTGTGAGTGATGATCATCTTGCGTAATAGCGGTCACGGCGCAAATATAAGAGTTTAATTGTATAGGAATATTATGATCGGGTTTAGGAGGCAGAGCTGAGGAGGTACAAATACTGAAAAGTTCTTGATAAAAATTACATACCTTGGTTTTAAGATGTATTGCCTATTGTCTGTTTGCTATTTTGTGCTGATTTGGGGCCATTTTAGCGAGTTTTCACTTCCTAGGTTTCCCACTTCTAAGAGAAAGACAAGGCGTCACAGTCTGTTTCGGAAGGCCCCTTCCGAAAAGCAAAAAATCCCAGCTCAAAATGATCAAACAGCCACAAATCCAACGCAGAATCTCAGCACAAATGCCCCAGTTTCATTTCAGTTAAATAGCAACCCAATCCGGGCCCTGCAGCCGACGCCAAGCGGCTGTTTAGTTTCAATAATCCCAGATCTCAACATTGTAAAGACCCATGTACACATTCACTTCGACACACGACCGTTGTAAACACAATTTTAGTTTTGAACCCCTGGTGCCCTCAGATCAAATCGACAGGAGCCCGATCGTAAATATTCCCATGCAAACTCCTATATTTCTGATATTTGGGCCGTGACCGCCATTACGCAAGATGATCATCTCTCACAGCTTTAGCTTAGGCCACGAGTGGTTTGTCCAAAAATAACGTACCAGCACCTACCTGTAAACCCATGAACCACAAAAATAGAATGAATCTGTTCAGAGCGAGTAAAGAGTGCAGAAATATTGGGAGGAGCACAATGATTTTCGATGTCATGTAACAGAGAGGCAACCAATTTGAAGTAAAGCATTTTTATCGGTAGAATTCCCGAACAGGCAAAATGAGGAGCACTGTAAGATGTATAATCGGTAAAATACATGAGACGAAAAACCCGCTTTTGTAAAATGACTATTTTGTTTAGATGAACATTCGCGGCTTGTCCCCAAGCAACGAGACCGTAGGAAATATACGGTTCGATAAGCGAGCGGTAAATGTTTAGAAGAGTAGTACGCGGTACTAAGTGTCTAAGCCTTGCAAGAATACCGATACCTTTACTTATTTTCGTGGAGATGTAGTTAATATGGTGCTTCCAGGAGAGATTATCGTCAATGAAAACACTTAGGTATTTCACATATGTCTTACGTTCAAGAGGTACCAATTGTTCCGAGTTATTGTCAAGTATTTTAAGGTTTACTTCACGGTATAGTTCACGTTGATAAGGATGAAAAATAACAAAATTAGATTTAGATACGTTAAGAGATAATTTGTTTGAATTCAACCATTCACGCAACTTTAATAACTCTTCATTGATGACAACTTCAAGTTTATCGAGATCTCTTTCTGCATATAGTTAGTTGGTATCATCAGCAAATAAGTAAAAATCAAACTTGCTAGAGGAACGATGCATATCATTGACATAAACTAAAAAAAAGAAGCGGACCAAGTAGGGAACCTTGAGAGACACCGCACACTGTTCTTGCTTTGCTACTTTTGTCTATAGCCTATAACTCTCAGTTTTGAGAGTTGCAGGAGGAAAAGCTCTAGAAACCGACCATCGTGGATTCCCGCTTTTAAAGATTACCCGTTTCATAGATTCCCCATTTTTAAGATTCCCCGTTTCAAAGATTCCAGCTTTTTTTATGGATTCCCCGTTCCCGTTCCCCGTTCCTAGTTTTAAATAAAGCCATTTCAAAACTTCTTTCAAATTGAAAAAATACTGGTCACGTGTGACGTTGGTTGACTGTAATTAGGAAACAGAAACTGATCATGAAACAATGAACACACTGTATCCCATGTGCCAAGTTACAACTTGGCAAAACTTTATTTTATTCGGTCCCAAATGAAAGAATTATTACGTTGAGTAAGTGGCTGAAGCTTCCACTCAGCACCAGCTTTACTCCAATTTTAACAAGCCCCCAGAGACTAAATAAATGTAAATATATGGAACATATATTTTGAACTGTGGATGAAAGATCTACGCTTAAGTTGCGTAGTAACTGCGAGGATCCTTCTTCTGTTTGATCCTTAGAGACTATAGTTTATCAAATCACACTTTTGTCCTCGGTATTCTTACGGCAAAGTTTATTAGCCTACGTGACAGTTTTAGCCCATAAAGTTAAGAAGAACAGTCCCCAAAACGAAACTATAATATTGATCAACACCAATTCTTGTGGACTTTCAGCGTTTCATCGGCGTCGTCAGGGTGGGATGTGCAATTGCTGAAAAAGAAATAGAATAGGTTTTCTTAAGTACGTTGTGAAAGAAGTAAAACAAGAAATTGGGCAAATTACATCACAGCAGGGAGTTTGGCATTCTGTGAGTTCGGAGCTAGCCTAAAAAAATAAGTGCCTAGCATACACTTGGGTGGTTCTACTGAATAAATGTTTTTAAATGTTTATCCCAAATCCTTATTTAAATAGGGATTTGGGAATAGGGATTTAATAGGTCGCCCTGCGAATTGTGGCTGCAACATATCTGAGATCTTAAATCCAGTGACGACACATGCCTTATGTTGACACAACTCCGCGCCATGTTCTCTAACCAGAACTCCTCAATCAGTTAATAGCTAGTTTATAGGGGAATTGGGATTTTAAAAAAGTTCAGCATTTATAGCCAGTTCAAGGAGGTGAGATTAGACGAGGAGAAATTAGACCATCCCATCATGCTTTTAGTCTTAGCTAGCCTGTGTAGCTGGCGGGATGTGGGGCGAAGGCGAAGTTTGTGCGGTGGGAGCCGCGAGGGGCATGGGGAAGAGACGATTTGAAATGTATTTTCGCGCGGATAACGCTGGTGGTTGTCGCGCGGCCCTACGCCGCTTATGGTGGCTAAGCCGCCAAAATTTTCTATTCGCGCCCACTGAGAGAATACTGTCAGCTACGCAGGTTAGTGTGAGTATTGTGAGTAGCATTGATTAAAATTTTTTGTCCGTGTTACGGGTAAAAATAAAAAAAAAAAGATAAAAGTCTTACTACAAAATGGAGGATTGCTGTTTGTTGTTAAGTAGTATGTTCCAGTCTTTTTGGTGCGATCAGCATCATAACCCATTTGAGGACATCCATACATACATATTGAACATTTCCCTTTCTCAAAGTCGTTGTAGGATGAGCATGGATACGCTGTCCAGGGGCATTCTCCTTGCACAGAAGCGGTGTAGTATTCATGGGCTATCGAATGGTCACAGCTAGATACTGGCGATTTTTCTAATAAAAATAATATACAAAAAAAGGAAGTTTTCATTAAAATGAGCCAACTACGCAAGTAACACTAACCCAACATATCTTTTTTTATCTGAATTGAAAACACTCATAGCAATGGAAATATCTCGTTCACGTTTCAAGCAATTCAAAAGCTCTACGCTCATTCCTTGAACCTATGTTGTGGGGTGTTTTGTGAATTTTTGGCTGATTTTTGGGCATATTTGGGAGGAGATAGTTTTTCTAGAAGGATTGGTAAAATTAAGAGAAATAAGAAATATTGAAGATTTAGTGAAGTTTTAAAATTAGAATTGGCAGTTAATAATTAATAGACGAACACCAAGTTAGTCCACTAGCAACCAGGGGTGCTATTGCGTGGGTGTTCCCAAAATTATTTTTTTTTTCTATCCCTTCTTAAAACCTCTTCAAATTTAGGTTAAATCCCCCCTTAATATCTCGGTCAACTTGAAAGCTGTTGAAGCTCAACCTGCTGCCCTAAAAGGCGATCTAGAAAAGCTATACGAGATGTCATTTGTAGGCCACAGAATTCGCCTGAGAGTTTTATTATTATTATTATTATTATTATTATTATTATTATTATTATTATTACTAATGAACATTAATATCCACAAACCAAAAACCTGTATACGTAGTTATGCCCAAAGACTTTTAAATTCCTTACCGAGCTACAATCTTTACCAACAATCGATAAGCCAACCAGACTATACAATAACTTCATCCCACCAAATAACTGGAGGATTATAAGCCTTGGACGTTTAACAAGCATTGTTCTAAGATGTAACTGGAGGCCATCGACTCTCGCCACCTCCCAAAAAAACAAACAACAAACAAGCAAAGAAGCAAACAGAACAAAAGACTAAAAGAGCCCACTCTTGATACGATCTATCTGGAGTGACTGTCCGTTCGAGGGCCGTTGTTAGTTACAGAACTTTATCAATAAATGTTTCTGTCTATAACGTACCGCAGAAAGGTTGCTTTGTGCCATTATTTGGGAAGAAATCGATGTGGCCAACCTTTTGAGGAGTGCCAAAACGTCCAGCATCTGTGTGAATAACGTCCACATATTGAGCATCACTTGGGTCCAGCCGAACGTTCTCTTCGTGCCCAGTAAAAAATGGCCCAGCAGGATCCAAACCTAATATTGTGTAAAAACCAAAACAACAAACACATTACCGGAGTGTGTGCTGTCTTATCCTGCGAGCAGTGGAGAAACCACTGGTCGCAGGGAAGTGCTATCTCTATGACGTGTATATATTATGAGGTAAGATAAACTAATAATAATAATAATAATAATAATAGTAAGAAGAAGAAGAAGTAGAAGAAAGCGTTGCTGCACCCTTGCTCCTCAGTTAATGATAATAATAATAATAATAATAATAATAATAATAATAATAATAATAATAATTATAATTATAATAATAATAATAATAATAGTAATAATAATCTTTAAACAAGGTGCGTTCTTACAAAAGTGGTTTTCAGAACGGCCCTGTATAAAACAAATAAATAGATAAGAATAAAATAAATAAAATTTACAGAGTTTAAAAAAGTTTAGTTTTTAGAATATTTATTCAAGCAAGAAACGTTCCTTGGACTTTCCGATGAAGTTGTACAGCGTCCAAGCAAGGAAAGTTATCTTTTCCCAGGTTCTAGAAATTTTTATTTATTATTTTTTTTTTTCAAATAGAGTTTTTAGTCTTGCACGGTCTTAGTCGAAAGACAGAACAGTGGAAATGAAGTTGAAGCACAACAGGTGGATCGAGGATCAAGCAATCTCTTATTCAGTTCAGGCTGAGCAACTTATCCACGTAGGACAGTAATGTTTAGCCAAAGTAATCATTCACGATATAGTTATACATTTCAGCCCATTTAAGTAAAATAGCAATTTTATTATAATTTTCAAGTTATGAATAACATGTTTCTGCTAGCTACAGGAGTCGTAATTTTTAGTTACTTTTGGAACTTCACAGATAAACTAAAATTTTGCTGTAGTTGTCATTGTTGTTGACAACTTGCTGTGGTTGTTATTTTGTAATGATCAGTTAATTTGTTTAAAAGTAACCCGTACCGGTTATACGACCCAACACTACTCCATTAGCCCGCAACTTGCTCCCAACGTATCCAGCGGCTTGAGCTCCAACACTGTGTCCCACAATGTAGAATCGAATACCAATAGGAGGGGAACCATCATTACTGGTAATTAAGAAACCTATGAGCACGGCTATCTGAGCCCCAACAAGCCGAGCGTTTCCAACTGCCTGTGTATAAGGGTCTTTTGCTCCTTTCGACCAGTCGACTAAAATCACATTGCAGTCCTCTCGCTCTAGAAGTGCATCCTTCATTGATTGAGCCCAAGTCGTGATACTCCCTATGAAGAAAATGGAATTTTTTTATTGTTCAAAGGAAAGTCGAGAGGGTATTAGCTTGGGAAGAGCTCAACATTTAAGGCCGCTCTCTCTCCGTATCGACGCTTGCGATGCATGCTATTGTTGTTGTGTTTTATTCCTGTAGAAACTAAATTGTATGAATATCAGTTAATAACTAATCCTGTCGAGTGGTAACATCCTTTTTTGTATCCAGTGTTCCTATACGTTAATTTTTATGCTTTATTTTTACATTTTTCCCTTAAAATTATGTAGTAATTAAAAATGTCCTTTTAACATCCTGGCCATCGCGATTCAAATTAATCAGGGTCCCAAAGACGTTCATCCTCGGAAACCCATGGGCAGTTACTCGAGTAGCAGGGATTTTCTTGGGCGAAAGTTTACTGTAAGAACGGGACGAGCGCCTGGGCAATTACTGTTACCGAACCAGTTCCAGAAGCATTTGAATTCCCCGATTTTGATTGGCCAGAAAAATATCAGTGTTGTATTATATATCAGGCTAGTCGAGTAAACAATGATACTCTATGATGTTTCTTAGCGTATTTGTTGAGCTACGTCTGAAACTTTTCCACTGTGTGTGAATCTCCATTGCACGGGCCACGTAACTATATCGATCGAGCGTGGGAACGCCCGGCTAGCGACAGTGTACGCACTTCTTCCTTTCGCCCGAAAGAAACCAAAGCTATAACGTTTACAGCTGTTGATATTAATTTATTTTAGTCTTGAATTTTTCTCTCTGCTGTCTTTTATGATTAATCCGGGCGTGTTGAGTGATGTCGATTGCTGCAGACTGTGATAAGCGATAAGCGATAAGCGAAGGAAACGAAATTATATACATTAATGAATATGTAATTGGTGAATTTACTTTCAAATGGCTTGAAAAAGTGGTCGGTGTGAAAATTTTGGAAGTGAATAACCACACAGAGCGTAATAGGTGTGGATATTGAGTTAAGAAATCGTGCAAGAGGGGGGAGTCTATCCAGGGCCCAAAAAAATTGGGGCTCTAGTGCTCCGTTCCATTTAGCCATAAGCAGCTTTACTTTTGTGCCCAGGCTGCAACTACAGTCCACAATACCTTTTGTCTTAACCTATCAATTCGACTTCTAGGTTTGAAACTTTAGTTGATATTAAACTAACTCACTTGCACCTACCCAAATACCCATGAACCACAAAAATTGTTCGTCTAGAGATGGTGAAATTAGAAGCTCTCAGCTTGCTTGCATCTTCGTCATCAATGATCTGAGGGGTCTCCCTGTCGAGTCTTGTGAACAAATGAAACTTTGTTCCAACTTTCGACGGTTCCTGCGGAAACTTTCTTGTTTCAGGTGGGAAGTATTCGAAGCAGCCATACTTGTCATAGCACACCTGGTTTGGGTTTGCTATAAAAGGAAACAGTTTAGTCATGAAACCTCGGAGCACAATAACATCAATACTTTTTCGTGGTTGAAAATATAACAAAAGTCACCGATGGGAATTTCACACGAAAAATCTAATTAAAAAAAGAACCTTAAAGGGGAAGTATCACGCAAAATTTGCTGTCATTTCAAAACCCAAAAATGTTTGTCTGCCAGGTAGAAACAAAGATTTAATTGTCAAGTTTTTTAGTTACAAATTATCACCCCAGTGCAATAGAACTGTCGATTATTGGCCTCTGGTCAGAGACAGATTAGGTCGGTTTCGATTGAAACTTGAAAAATGTTAGGCTAATGTCTTTCAAGTTCTTGCATTTTTCTTTCCAAAATGCGCTAGAACAGATCACGAGTTGTTCCTTTTAAGAATTGAGTTGATTACTTTCCTCTCGCCATTCTAGAATTATTTGGCAGCTGATCGAAGGTTTTATTTCATCATTTTTAACAAAAGATACCAAAAACCCCATGATACTTCCCCTTTAAAATCAAGTTAGCAACTTGTGGAGTTGATAACTTTGTGGAGAACTTTTAAAAGATTGATTTGTCTCATTTTCGGCTACCTGGTAGCTGCCTATATAAGCTACTACACTTCTTTATGCTTAGTCTCATCTATTTTAAACTTTCTTTAGACCGGGGGGAGGGGTGTGGTTGATTCTGCCCCCAGCGACTTTCAAGTTGTATAATAATATAATAGTTTAATATTTGAGCAAACGCTATGAAAGTTGAGGAGTTTTACAAATTAAAAATTATCTTGAAAAGTTTTGATGTTTTCTCATTAACTTTGATGTTACCATTTTAACAGGCTGCTTTTTTTTTTTTTTTTTTCAGAAAATGGAAAATTCCTTTTTGAAATGAAGAAAAATTACTTTTCGTGTCGTAACTTTTATGAACTAACCATAAACTGAAAGTTTGAACATTCAGTTAATGAAATCGAGTTAAGTGCCCGTTTTCCCGTTTTCCCCGAATTTTACATTGTGCTATTCAACCAATGAGAATAGTAACGTACCAGCAAGCTGATCCTGCAGTTCTGTCACTGTGTTGCTCAGAGATTCAACGGCAGACTGGAGCTCTAAGAGATCAGAAAGGAGTATTAAACCTTTAATAAACATTTCTTCGGTTTGAGCTAAAAGAAGAAAGGGATGTCAAAAACATAAATTGGTGCGATGTCTTAGGTCTCACCAATCATTGTAATTTGTAGCCGGACAAATGTGATCTCTGGAAATGGAAATACTATCTTTTAGTTAGCTAGAATGCTAATTTTTTTGCACAACGGTCTGAGGGTTTGAATACTTGAGAAATCGGTAAATTGTATTGAGTTGACAAGGCCAAATAACACTGATTTCTGTACTTAGTCCTCGATAAATAAGCGGATGTTGTAGAACTGTTAGCAATAGGAAGATCATCAGAGCAAGAAGTTTTAGGGCGTTTAAGTGTAACATAGCCGAAGAGCAGAGATTTGACGGCATTTTACAAACTTGATTTGTGTGGAAAAGCATTTGATCGTGACTGAATGGCAAGGGTGCAAAAATTCGGTCTTGTATCTTAGAATGGGGGGTTTTCTAGGTTCGTTTGAAATGAAAAAAAGACTTCTATGGGATGAATAAGCCTCAATTGCAAAAACAACCAACCTTGGTTGTCACTCTTCAGTTCATTCAGTTCTTCGGTTAGATCTAAAAGAAGAAGGAGATATCAAAAACGTAAATCAATGAGATGTTTTTTAAAAATCCTTTCCTTAATTGTGTAAACTGTACAGAAATTTATTTTAGTTACGCATTAAAACTCATCTAATAGGGCTTTTGCAACAATTGGCCACTTCGTAGTTTGTTCCTGGACCAATATGGTCTCTAGAAATGGAAATACCATCTTACAACGAGCTAGAACGCTAATTTTCAACGATCTGAGGGTTTGGATACTTCAGAAATCCCTAGATTCTGTTTTAAGGCGCCAAGGCCTAATAACATTTCTCTACCTAGTTTCTTGATTAAAAAAAAAAAAGAGTTGCCGTGTAACTGTAGAAGATCATCATAGCCAGAGATTTTAGGCCAGTAGAGCACAAAGGGGAGATTTAATTAATGATAGTTCAACTTACAATGAATCCTTTTCTCCAGAGGACCAGTTTTGCTCTCGATAACTAAGACGTTAGAAAGGAAGGAAAAAATCATTTTTTTTTTAATGTACAAGTCTTTAAGTCTTTAAAACTGAAGTGATGACTGCAGACTGTGACCCACAGAACAAAACATTGTAAACTGTACATACGGCACTTAAAAAGTCAGCTGGTGGGAGGTTTACTAGTTGGCTACAAATGCGAGGCCGGCAATTTGAACAGGGGAGCTACCATAGAACAAATCCAGCTTGAAACACTGAGCATCCGGATTACAAGCGCGCGCGTCCAACAACTCGCCACACTTCAACGCCCGCTTAGTTTTAATCTTTTACTCATTAATTATGAGAATTAAAGAAAACATCTTTCCAAAATCAGAAGAAAAGAACCAATCGACGAACTGAAAGAATGAAAAAGGACAAGAAAAAAGGAAAAAAAAACTAAAAACTTTTCGTGGAAAGCTCTAGTTTGGTTGGCCTCACTTACAGTTTCTACACCGCTTTGGACACTTCTTAGCCCTTCCTGCGTCTGACGTAACAAGCATGTGCGCCATCAGGACACTTACAATGAGAATAAAGGTAGCCTTCATGATGAACTACGGGATATCACGTCCAGATCTATAAAAGCAAAACAGAAAATTTGTAAGAAAGAAAATATTAAGTAAAACAGCCATATCTTGGCTCGATCGTAGTACTCCCTTAAAAGAGTAAAGATACTAATTTTAAGGCTTATTCGTCGACTCCTTCAAAAATAATAAACTAATGAAAAGAAACTGAAAAGCAGGTACACTACATTTAATCTGACTTCAGAAAACTCTCACGAGATTTTGTTCCCCGGGCTGTAGGCAGATTTCATTTGAGTGTCCTAACACCAAATCCAAAGTGACCACCCTAACCAATCACAGACAACGTAAACACATGTACAACAATTAACCAATCAGAACTCGAAGCATTGCGTGCGAGCAATTGCGCCAAGATTTGACATGCATTACTAATGTTATTAAGAAGCGCAAATCATTTGTCAAAGTCTGTCACTGATCAAACGCCCCCACAACACGTACACGTTGGCAAGAAAAGTTTTTAATCTATTCAGACTGATGAGTCATGATTTAAAATGTTATTTTATATTTTAGCCTTTCAATGCCAAAAAAAAAAACAAGTACAAAACAACAAACAAATTACGCAGATAGAAAAAAGAAAGAAAGAAAAAATATCAAAGCAAATTTTCCACTAGTTTGTTGCCTTTTTCCTTAGAATCTCTACTTTCTACTATCATGATCAATCGTGCCACATTAGTTGTCGGTTTAGAATGCAAATTCGTTGGTTGTTGTTGTTGTTGGTTTTTCATATCTAATTTAATTTGCGCCCGTCTGCTTCTAAATCGTCTCCAATTTGTTGGCTGTTGTCGGTAAAACAAAATATTGCTTTTCATTTTTGGTTTAGAAATTTGTGACGTTGCTGGAAAGCTAGCACAAACTCTAACTTAGACCTTATCGTCAAATAAATCATTGCCCTTGCTGACAGGGCAGCGAGTGTCGCACTATCGTGTTTGTACTGACTCGAGTTTCTTTGATCAGTCCTCGAGTAAGCTCCCGTGAGAGTTGCGATTTCTGTAGGCTCCTGTTGAACTAAATACGGGTGAACTAAATGTTCTCTTCATCTACGCCAACTATTCATAGCTTCTATAATAGAAATTCAATCTCAAAACGTTCTCTCCTGCATGCGCTCTATCGTTACAAAGAAACGCAATTACCAACCCTGTTATAATTAGCATTAGCTACACAAAGAAAGGGAAATATTACAGCTTTACAAGCCTAGTTTCATGCCTTTTATTTTGATCAGAAATGTCTTTTATATGGTTTCCAAAGTCAGGAAAAATTTGCTTTTTCCGCATCTAATAAGTTTCTTTTATTGTTACAAACATCATGATTTAAAATAGGATAAACGAATTCAGCTTCCCTCAAATCAGTATTAATTCTAAAGCAGTCGCAAACTTGTATGTTACTCTCGGGTGTGTACTTTAGAAACTTAGAAAATGAAACCTTTGTTTTCCGCAAGAAAAACAAATTCTTGGCTTTTTTTTTTTTTACTAGTTTGGAGCATTTTTACTTAGAATCTCCACGCTCTATCATCATAATCAATCTCCCCCCAAGTTGAACTTTAGAGTTTAATAAATTCCTTGGTTGTTTTTTGGATATCTTATTTTGTTTGCGCCCTTTTTCTTCTAAATCATCTCCAATTTGTTAGCTTTTGCCGCAAAAATACTAAAATGTCTTTAATTTAGGTTAAGAAGTTTGTGACGTTGCTGAAGTCGAAAGGGGAATGAATACCTACTGAGACCTTATCGCCAAATAATCATTTCGCTTGTAAACAAGGCAGTTACAATCTATACTCTGAATCAAAGGGCTTTGTGAGGCCACTCGTGATACACTTCGACTTTATTTCGGACGGTAGCGACACAAAAGGAGTTGTTGGCCAGTTTTCCGTTATGTTTTTTTCACGCGATTTATCTGGAATTGGCTTAACCCAATTTGCCCTACGAGATTTTGGAGTTTTTGCAGAAATTTAATTTCTTCACAAAAATTGTTTCACCCACAAATTCTTTTATATCTTCCCTAAAATCAAGGAAAGCTTACGTTTTTCACATCGAATAATTTTGCTCAGTAGCTACACACGATTTAAAATAGAATAGGCGAATTCAGCTTTCCTCACATGATTAATTGTAAAGCATGCAGCGGAAGCTTTGTTACTCTAGTGTGTATTAAGAAACAGAGAATCGGAAAGCTTTGTTTTTGCAAGTAAAACAATTTCTTAGTTAAGGTTTTCACTAGTTTTCCGACGCATTTTACTTCAAAATCTCCACCTTCTACCATCATAATAAATCGCACCCCAAGTTAAAGTTTGGAGTCCTATAACTTCGTTTTTTTTTTTTTTTTTGGATATCTAATTTTGTTTGAGTCCTTTACTTCTAAATTGTCTCCAATTTGTTAGCTGTTATCGCTAAAATACTAAAATGCCTTTATTTAGAAATTTGTGACTGGTTGTTGGAAAGGTACAACAAACTCTAACGGGAAATTAATGAATACCTTCTAAGACATCATCGCCAAATAAATCCGTTAGGCTTGTAAACAATACTCTGAAAAATCAAGAAATTCAACTGGGACTTACTTCTGGATGAAGAATTCTAGTTTCTTCAATATTCGTCTAACTTCCCGAGAGGGTTGCGACGCGGTAGTCTCTTGTTGAACTGAAAAGCGGTAACTGACGAAGAGTTCTATTCTTCTATTCATTATATGTCCGTTGCTAGGCATAAATTTTTCGTTTCTTCAGGCGCTTTATAATTATTTTTACAAAAGAAAACAAGCTGAAGTAATAATGCCCGTCGCCAAGTACTCATGTGAAATTAAATTGCGCCAAGATTTGACATGCATTGCTAATGTTATTAAGAAGCGCAAATCATTTGTCAAAGTCTGTCACTGATCAAACGCCCCCACAACACGTACACGTTGGCAAGAAAAGTTTATAATCTATTCAGACTGATGGGTCATGATTTAAAATGTTATTTTTATTTTAATCTTGCAATGCCAAAAAACAAATACAAAACACCAAACAAATTACGCAGATAGAAAGAAGAAAGAAATAAAAAATATCAGAAGAAAAAATTCAAGTCTAACTTCAACCAAATCAATAGGAACCGTCGAAGCCACTACCAATCAAAATACTATCTATTTCCATTCGTCTATTTATACTAGAAAAATAGAAGTCTGTTGAGTGCTCAATAGAAACTTTTTTTTTCAAGAATAGTATATTGTTATGTGACAAGGAAGAGTAACTAACATACACATTATAAAAGAAAATGATCATACACAAACAGGGAAAAACAATAACAGTATACATGTATACCATTCCCTTTGGTTTTCAGTGTTATAGGTAAGTAAGATTTTTGTCTATGAGGTTTTTAAAGTTCAAGAGCCGAAGAATTTTCTTTCCGTTCCAGAAGTAATAAATTTTCTGGCCTTGTAAAAGAATGAGTTAAAAGAGGGTAGACGAACTCAGCTTGCCACAAAAATTGTAAAACAGTTGAAACGCATGTAATTTAGGAGATTATTTTCTGCGCGCGTGACGCTTACTTCGTAAAATTTTTCACCATTTTGGTGTATTTTCCCTGACAATCTCTGCTGTGTATCATTATCGATCACGCCACAAGTTGAAAAACTTCAGCAATCTAAATTCACTTCTTATTTTTCCGCTTTCTACTGAAATTTCTTTGCCACCTCATCTCCAATTCGTTAGCTGTTGTCGCTAAAATAATTGAATGTATTTATTCACATCCAGAAATCTGTGAGGTCGTTGGACATCTAGCCTAAATTCTAACGTGAAATAAACACCTTCTGAGAACTGATCGCCAAATAACTCATTAAGTATTTCAAAAAGACAAAGTAGTGTCGCACTATTCCGATAATCAACGAGCTGGGACTTTCCCCCTTATATGAAAATTCGAATTTCTTTGATATTCTCTTTAGCTTCCAGGAGAGTTTTGATTTCTGTAGGCTCGGCTCTTGAACTGAAGATGGGTGAACTTAATGTTCTATTCATTTATGAAAAAGTAATAGTCAAAGTTTCTATTACAGAAATTAATTCAATCTCAAAACGTTTTCTCCTGTGCACTATTGTTACAAACAAAACGCAATTACCAAACCTGTTTAAATAGCATTGAATACACAAAAAAGGTTTATATTAAAGCTTTTCAAGCCCAGTTTTATGCCTTTTATTTCACCAAAAAAATATTTTATACCGTTTCCAAAGTCAAGGAAAGCTTACGTTTTTCACATCGAATAATTTTGCTCAGTAGCTACACACGATTTAAAATAGAATAGACGAATTCAGCTTCCTCAAATATTAATTGTAAAGCATGCAGCCGAAGGTTTGTTTCTTTGGTGTGTGTTAAGAAAACTTAGGGAACGAGAGCTTTGTTTTCCGAAAGAAAAACAATTTTTTGGCTTATTCTTTGTACTAGTTTGGAGCATTTTTACTTAGAATCTCCACGCTCTACCATCATAATCGATCGCGCCACAAGTTGAAGTTTAGAGTTGTATAGACTCGTTGGTTGTTTTTTGGATATCTAATTTTGTTTGGCTCCTTTTTAAAACAATTTCTTGCTGGTTAAATTTTCCACTAGTTTGTTGCGTTTTTTCTTAGAATCTCTACGTTCTACTATTATGGTCAATCGCGCCTCATTAGTTGACGGTTTAGAATGGAAATTCGTTGGTTGCTTTTTTTCCATATATCTAATTTAACTTGCGCCCTTCTGCTTTTAAATCGTCTCCAATTTGTTGGCTGTTGTCGGTAAAACAGTATTTTCCATTTCATTTTTGGTTTAGAAATTTGTGACGTTGCTGGAAATTTAACACAAACTCTAACGGGAAATTAATGGGATTGAATACCTTCTTAGACCTTATCGCCAAATAAATCATTGCCCTTGCAGACATGGCAGCGAGTGTCGCACTATCGTGTTTGCAGACTCGAGTTTCTTTGATTTTCTTCAAGTTAGCTTCCGTGAGAGTTGCGATTTCTGTAGGTTCCTCTTGAGGTGAAGACGGGTGAACTAAATGTTCTATTTATCTATGCAAAGTGATATTGATAATTTCTATATAAAAGAAATTCAATCTCAAAACGTTCTCTCCTACATACGCTCTATCGCGATCGTTACAAAGAAACGCAATTACCCTGAACCCTCGGCTGTTACAATAGCATTGGTTACACAAAGAAAGGGAAATAGTACAGCTTTACAACCCCAGTTTTATTCCTTTTATTTTGATCAGCAAAGTCTTTTATATAGTTTCGAAAGTTAAGAAAAATTTTGTTTTTTACGCATCTAATAAGTTTCTTTTATTGCTACAAACATCATGATTTAAAATAGGATAAACGAATTCAGCTTCCCTCAATTCAGTGTTAATTGTAAAGCAGTCGCAAACTTGTATGTTACTCTCGGGTGTGTACTTTAGAAACTTAGAGAATGAAACGTTTGTTTTCCGAAGGAAAAACAATTTCTTGGCTATTTTTTTTTTACTAGGTTGGAGTATTTTTACTTAGAATCTCCACACTCTACCATCATAATCAATCGCGCCCCAAGTTGAAGTTTAGAGTTCTGTACATTTATTGGATGTGTTTTTGGATATCTAATTTTGTTTGCGTCCTTTTCTTCTAAATCATCTCCAATTTGTTAGCTAAAACTAAAATACTAAAATGTCTTTAATTTAGGTTAAGAAGTTTGTGACGTTGCTGAAGTCGAAAGGGCAATGATTACCTTCTGAGACCTTATCGCCAAATAATCATTTCTCTTGTAAACAAGGCAGTTACAATCTATACTCTGAATCAAAGGGCTTTGTGAGGCCACTCGTGAAGACCAAGCTTGTTGATTTTGGAGTATTTATACACGTCGACTTTATTTATTTCGGGCTGTAGCGACACAAAAGGAGTTGTTGGCCAGTTTTCCGCTATGTTTTTTTCACGCGACTTCTTCTGGAATTGGCTTAATCCAATTTGTCCTACGAGATTTTGGAGTTTTTGCAGAAATTTAATTTCTTCAAGAACAGAAAAATTAACCCTAATTCGTAACAAATAAAGAAAAACCGTAGGTTTCCTAATTTAACTTCTTCTTACACTGGGATAGTTAAATTTTCTGATGTAAAAAGCGATGGTTACGTATCAAGTCATTGGCCACAAAACAACCTCCAAGCCGTCACAGACTCGCGTCCACCTCTCATCCCGTAGTAAAGTAATCAAACTGATATTCCAGATTTTGATCACCCTCAAAATTTTTCCCGATTAACTTTTTGTTTGTGTTATTTTTTGTTTTTGATTTTGGTCAACATTTTCACAAGAATTGCGTGACGTACGATATACTTGGCTAGCTGTAGCCTGCGGGGTACACTGCAGAATGTTTTTCTTGGGTTTCGGGTTGCTGTGCACAGACTAGAACTGTGGTTATTTAATTTGTGCTCGGCCAAACCACAACGCGAAATGACTAAAGTTAAGGCTTTGTGGAGAACGTGAACACATGACGGTAAATTTCTTAATCTCTGTCTCAACTTGAACGCCGTTTCCACCTGTTCTGTTACTGGATAGTTCGGCCACATTGTACAAGTTGAACGAATAGGAATAATCACGAAGTACCACGAGTAACGTGAACTTATCAGTGCAATGCAAGCGACGTTTTCGTTGGCGTTGGCGTTGTGGTTTCTTAAAGTCCCTAATATACTTAGTTCCAACACTATGCGTCTCCTCACATTAAAAAACGCAAAATTTAATTGGGACTTACCTTTGTATGAAAAGTTCGAGTTTCTTCAATATTCTCTTTAGCTTTTGTGAGAGTTGCGACTCCTGTATACTCTTCTTGAAATGAAGACCGGTAACTGACGTATGTTTCTATTCATTATAGGACCGTTGGTAGCCATGGTTTCAAAAATGCAATTCAAAAGCATTCCCTCATGCGCTTTATTTTTACCAAAAAACGCCAACCAAAGTAATAATGCCCATCGCCAATAATTAAATGTAATTAAATCGTCGGTGTGTGATTGGATGGTCAAAGATACTGTTCCAATCTTATTGAATTGCTAATGTTGTGTGAGCACAAATCATTTGTCAAAGTCTGTCACTGATTTTTAAACGCTTCCACAACACGTTGGCAAGAAAAGTTTGTAATCTATTCAGACTGATAAGCTGATTTAAGGACCATGTTCGTTACAAATGCCTTGAGAACTCAAGTCGGTAATGAAAAAAAAATAGTAAAAAACAATTCGAACCGTCGAAGCCACTGAAACTGGCCAGCTATCAAAGAACCAAATATTTTTATTCGGTTACTTATGACTGCTTGTGTGCTGAATTAAAACAATTGAAGTGTGGGTTTAAATTAGAAAACATATTAAAAAAGAAAATTATTGCACAAACCAGTACTAGTTTTATTTATTTATTTTATGCATGCGATATACAAAATTCAGGCGAAAAGCTTGCTTTAGACAAAATATGTTGCTCCAAATATGATGTTGTGATTTTTAATAATTTAAAATAGGTAAGCCATGTAAATATATGGAAATACCTTAATAAGTTATTGTTCAAGTCGTTGTTGTTGTTGGTTCGCATAGGCCATATTATTAAAATTCTCCCTGAACTGAGTAGCCGGAGAAAAAATGAAAAAACAAAAGACGCGAAATTTAGAATTTGTCTGATTTTTACAGACAGCCGCGCTTAATCATTTTCGTGGCAAAGAGCAAGTACGAAGGTATTGTTAAACAATAACAAAGACAGTCACTTGTATTATTTTAATTTTGTTTTATCACTTGTGTTGCTTATCGTCCCTTGGTGTTGGGAAACGATTAACAGTCAGGGGTAAATCTATGCAATGGGATCACCCTTGTAGCTCGACTTGACTGCAGTACAATTTCAATGTGAGTCGTGGTCAGTTGATCAATATACATGAAACAAATCATAAACCAGGGGAACCCAACAGGAACATAAACGCAAAATAGTTACAATACTGTGACCTACTTTCCCACATAATTTTATGACGTATTTACTAGTAATACCTGCCGGTAGAGTGCCAACGAGTAAAAACTGTCACAGTTGCTTTGCGAATGAAAATTAAGAAGTAACCAGACTACAACACATTTTTCAAACTGAATCATTGTTTAATAAAGCATTGCAAAACTCTCATGCTATTCTTTGTTGTTTAGAATGTCTATAAGATCTAAACTTGTGAGGTAGATTAGAGGTGAAACATCTGCGGCCCTTGCATTACCTGTTTGAGTTTATACAAAAACCAAAATAAACAACTTTAATGTGTACAAGATTAGCTATCAACCTGGGAATAACAGAATTTTACAATAAATATGAGCTTTTCAAATCCAATTTATTGAATTAATGAGCCGCAAGTATGGTATTTAAAAGAAAATAGAAGAATGGCACAAAGCTAAGTTGCAATTGACTTGAAATATTTCTCCTCATTCAAACAGCTCCAATGTGCATCTCCCTCAAACGGAACCTAAAAATCAACAAAAAAACCCACTCAATTTGACCAGAAAACAATGAAATCTAAAATATTTTGTAGATCCCTATAATTAGGGATTCGTTTTGGTCCGCACTGTATCAGTTTGGAATGATATCTTTGTTGTGCATATTATGTTACCGACCACATGAATTCACATAACGACACTGACCTACTATTGTCCGTTCTAGCTTGCAATTTGAATATTATCATGATTAAAGACCGAAAGGTTACTTTAAGAAAATTGCTCCCTCTTCAGAAAACAAAACACACTACAAACAGTTAAGATTTGAATTCTCTTACCTCCTCGATTGACAGAGCCGTCGGAACTTTCGCCGTCCACCAACGGAGCAGCAAATCTGCTATTCCACACTGTCGCGCAGGATCGAAAAATAAGATGGTGCGAAGGAAAAATTCGATTGCTCCTAAACGAGAAAACTTCTGCAAAGTTTCCTAGCGCTTAAAAAGATCGTTGCTATTTTTATACACCATCCTTATACAATAAGACGTATAAACACTGCTATTCTCGAAGACAACTAAATTCGCCACTTCGGCCGCCATATTGTTTACAAAATTTAAGTTCGCGCGTGTGTAAGAAGAATCTGGGCACTAGCGCTCACCGATCGTGATACTCCTGATGTGATTGGTTTAGAAAAAAAATACCGCAATGCCATTGGCTAGCTTGAAAACCATCACCGATGATGTCACTCTTACATTACCTTATCCTTACCTTATGCTTACATTTTCATTCGAGATTTTTTCTGCCTGTACCAAAACTAACTCGCGCGTCGGCTTTATAATGCTGCCGCCTCGTAACGGCCTCGCGTCCTCGCGAGGGTGACTCGTTGGCAAAAAGGCAAATTTGTGTAAGCTAACACAGTTTGGTCTGCTCGAATTGTTTACGATTAGCTGAGAACTTAAAAATTGCCGAAAATTTTAGGGAACGGAATTTTATTAATGAATAGGCCATTTTACAGTTGTGTGCTTAGTGGCCTGGTCTTAAATTGGAATCGAGGATGGAGTTGAAGTAATATATCAAACACAAGAAGGTGTGTTTCATCAGGTATCCAAACACTGAGAAGTAGGTTGAAAAAACGAGGCGCAGCCGAGTTTTTTTTAAACGACTTCGAGGTGTTTGGGTATCTGATGAAACACACTTTCGAGTGTTTGATATGGCTTCTCAAATGATCAATAGTTCTTGGAGAAATACAAGGCTAAAGTTGGCAAAATTTTATGGTAATTAGGATCACATATCCAAACCACGGTCACGGTAGTGATTTTCTTTGTTTTCTCTTGACGAATTATTAATGAGTTTGAGAACTTATTTTGATACAGACCTCACTGCTTTTTATATGAAAAAGCAAATAGTTAGCGGTGATAAGAACAGTATGATCTACATATAAAAAGCAGTGAGGTTTGTATCAAAACAAGGTCAACCCCAGCCTCGCTTAGAATCCAAGACCAGGTCACTTAGCACACAACTGTAAAATGGCTTATTGCTGGGAAAGGCTTTCCGAAAATGCTAGCTGGCCTTTTTTTTCGCACGTATTTGCACGAGTAATGTCTTTCCGAACAGACTCGGATATTACACCGAAACGAATCGATGGGTGACCCTGATAAACTAAATTCAACAGCTGTGTTAACAGGTAGACTGAAACTTGTCTAGCAATGTTGACTAAAGTGAGAATAAAATGACGTAAAACCTCTCTAAAACGCCAAAGTGTGTAACAGAGCGGATTTCAATTGAACGTCAAAAATATTTTTGGCTTCGCTTTGGTTTTACTTTACAACGCTCTGTGATTGGTTAGCAAAACTCGCGCCATTTTCTCAACCAATCCCTCTCGTGAGAAAGACAACCAACACCTGAATATATCCTGACTTGCTCCGCGTTTTCCCGCGCTTGGCGCCGGTTGCATGTATTTATTTCGAAGTCAGATTGGTTCACTGTGTTGTTTAGATCCGTTGTGATTAGCCAGAGTAATTACTTTGGTTTGGGTTGACGACATTCAAATCAAAACGCTACACTTGACGTGCAAGGCGAGCGTTATGGATACCATTGTCTATGCACTATTATTGAACTGAATTAGCAGTGCAAACATTTATTCTCTCCTATGACGCCGCAAATCTGAGCCACAGATGAACTAGAAAAATGAAAGGTTTCAATATTTTAGAAACATAAATGAAAAGTAATGATTACTCTTTCTACAGACAAAAATTATATGTTCCAGACTGTGGTTTTAAATAAGGAAAAAAACAAAACAAAAACAGAATAATTGGTGCCCAAACTTAAAACACTTGTTATTATAAATCATTCTATTGCAGGCCTTATCTTTGATTCGATAATCTGTCCTGAACTTCTGAGTCGGTATGAATGAAACTCTAGATCTGAATTATAAAAACTCACATGAAAAGCACTGTGCGGCACTTTGCTTGTCGTGGTTTTTATTATGCCACCATTAGGTGGTTGTCACTTTTGATTTTGTTGATCTTGTAGCATCCTAAAGTTTGACTATTCAAACGACACTATTGAGCTGTACTTTCTTCCGTTGCTGTTAATTATATCGCGGTAGTTCTAATTTATTCAACTGAAGATAAAATCCCAAGGAGTTACCATACACTCCAAAGAAAGCTCATTAACTGTAGCTTGCAAGTGTGATGTTTCTGTTGCAGTATTTTTCAAAATAAAATTTCTTTAAAATTCGAATTGTTTAATTTTGTCTTTGGTCAGTCACTTCCAGGAGTAGGAGTGCTAAATGGATTATTTGTTCACTGAAGTAATAAAACATTATCACTGTGTTCCTAGTCAAGTAGAATCCATTTCTTTGAATAAAATATTATTTACCTCGATAACTCAGCTGTGCAGCTCTCTTTGAACAAGGCGTTGGTGAAACTGTTGCTCGACCAGACTGAGTTCACAGTTTGATTTTTTGATCAGCTAGCCAAGGACTAGTGATTTGATCGGACTAATGGTGCTTCTCCTCTGTATCCTTTTGTTTGGCGTATCAAGCGGTGAGTCTAACCTGCAGTAGTAGTAAAATATCGATCGATAATTTATAAAGAGAAAAAAACAACATCAACACCGAAAAATGTTACAATGCTCTAAAGGTTGAACATTCATACTAATAGCTTTTCAGGCCAGTCGCACTGTTTTTGTATTTAATTTCTCAGTTCTCGTTTTATTATCTTGGGATATAGAGGCTTGAGTTCGTCCTTTTTTTCTTATCTTTGGTACATGTTCGGTTAATGGAGATTTCAAAAATATTTTCTATATGAAGGTACATTATATTCTCTCTGGTTTATCGAACTGTATTGACCTATATTGATACTATAAACACAACAAAACCTGCAGGAGTTGGAGCTCATATTTTAAAACTTGTTTATATCTTTGGGGTCCAGGCATTTGTTCAATCCAAGTTTAATTTGCAATACACACCCATTTTCACTTCCTTTCAATTCGTTTTTATGGTCATACGTAAGCGGGATGTTATTCATGAGCTGGCTCAGACGAATTGAAATCACCATATAGCTTGATAAATAATAATAAAAAATAAATAAATAAATAAATAAATAAATAAAAAATCTCACCTTTAGAACCCCCAAGCACAGCATAAATATGAAATTTTCCCAAAGAAACCCAAGGAGTTGCTGCTCTCTTTGGTACCAAACACCACATAGAGGGCGTACAACTGATAGGAAAATGAAAGAGCTATGTCAAAAGCAGATACTTCAGTCAGGCAAGAATTCTTCTGACTCACGGACACCATACATCAGGCTAGTCCATGCTGAATTTCACTGGTTTCCCCGTAACTTAACCCTCTTTTGACAAACAAATAAGAGCTTGTTCAAGGGTGTCCAACTTAGCCAGAGTCATGACCACTCGCTGTCAAATCGTACTGTGAAGTTTCATTCAAGGACTCAAATGTTAGTGCGGACTATGACCTTGCTCAATACAATACAATACAATACAATACAATACAATACAATACAATACAATACAATACAATACAATACAATACAATATTTATTTTGCCATATACACAACATTACAGCACAAAATGGAAAAAATGAAGAAAATTGAGTAAAGAAGATAAATGGCGAGAAAACCTGAAAGAAACCACGAGGCTTATAACAAGTCAGGCTTCCTCACTTAAAATAACTAGTCTAGTCTAATATAAGGAAGGTTTGCCATAGCGGGAAGGTTAAGGAAGGTTTGACATAGCTCTGGAAGGGCTTGGTTTGTGCATCAGTAATGGTATTCCTGACCAGGAGATGCATTCTTCCTCTTTCTCCCCATTTTTAGCTGACAAAGTCTGTTATGGAAAGTATGGTTGTTTTAGCCGACAGCCACCATTTAATAATTGGTGGGTGAGTCTACCACTACGACCAACGTTCGTCGGGACGACCTTTAACCTATACACTGGATCTAACGGAAAAGATCCTAACATCATTGACGACAACGATCAAGGAAAACTGACTCGTTCACATTTTGATATATCAAAAAGGACTCTCTTGATTATTCATGGCTACACAGGCAAGTGAACGCGATTGGCATAACGTTAAAAGGGATTTTTGTTAATCTACCTAATCCTTGAATAGACCCTTCTCCAAAATGGCGGCCGAAAATTAAAATAAGTTAAAATTAAAAACGTATACCAGCACTAGAAAGAGCACCTTTACTTTATATCAGCTTAATATATCAGCTTAATATCAGCTGACAAAATGTAAGTTGAAAAATGAAAAATTGTATGACTGGGGGTATGACGTATACTCCCAGTCATACAAACTTCTGTAAAATTGTCAAATTTCATCTTACATTTCCTTAAAGCTGAAATAACACCTAATATGCTGAAACTTTGCAAGGTTACTAAATTAAAGGTGCTCTTTCCAGTGCTGGTATCAGCTTTTCATTCAGTTCAATTTTAAGTCATTCAAATCTGTTGCCGCCATTTTGGAGAGGGTCTATTGAATTGCACGATGTGTATTACATTGGAAGTTGAGGCCAGATTCAAGAGGCTCTCCTACGTTAAGATGAATCCTTAGTATTGTTTCTGAACAATAGACTATTGTTTGTCCAATAATAGGCTTTTGTTAATTAAGAAACAACCTAAATTAAGATACATCTTAATTTAGGAGGGCCATCGTGAGGGAATCTAGCCCCTGGTAATGGATTTACAATCCCGAGCATATATATTTCCAAGAAACATCCCGGCTCCCCCATTCAGCAACATTTCACATTAATGTTGATTAAATGTAGTTGCACAGACAGCATTTCACAAACGACCAAAACTGAACTGTTTCAAAGTTTTTTTTTCACTCAGTACAGAGATTGTAGCTCACCACAGCCTCTCACTAGATCAGTGGTTAGTGATTCCTACTAGTAGTTTGGAACATCCTGGGATCGATTCCCGTCCATCGGAGACTCACCGTGAGTTATCGCCTCTTAAGCTTCGAGTTCGGTGATCCATAGAAACAAAGGAGATAACTGAATGATAACTTAAATGACAGCAAAACGAAATCCATACCCGCCTGAAAGCTGAGCTCGCTAAAAAGCTGTCAGTGGCCAAGCCTACAAAGCTTAGTTTCACTTTAGATTAGACGACACCGCTAGATGGTGGACCACTAATACAAGTGGTTGGAGTTTGGGTCGGTGGGATGGTGGTGTAGTGACAATCGATGTTAAGCAGCAAATGTGCAAATTGTTGCAGTTTTAAGACGTTTGCAACAGAGATTACTCGACAGTGTGATTCCAGTCCCCGTGATAACAAATTTCTGACAATTAAAATCGTCTCTTACAAACTCTGCCAACTTCGACTTTTGATATTTGTTGGAACGTCCGAAGATGAGTTTTTATGCACTTTCCACTTTATCTTGTGCTATTTTTGCTCCACATATATCGTGTTGATTGTTGTGTTTAAGTGGAATTGTGTTCAATAAATGAAACTGAACATCGTCAATATGTTGTATCCTCTCAGGATCCATTCCCACGGCTTAATGCGTTTTCAACTGAAAGTGTCCCTTTTCCGGCATCTCGCCGAAAACGAAGCAAAATATTTTCATCCTCACTAGCGTTTTCATATCGTTTTCACCTATCCACAATAAAAATCTACTTGATCAAACGTTATTTTTATGTAATGCTTTCGACAACCCAAGAACCGTAACCCGACCTGCTCATTGCACAAGTACAAGCCAGAATATTCCCCTTTTTTTCTCTCTGATTATTCTTTATAGAAAATGAATACATTGACTGGCCTAGAAAAATGAAGGACGCGCTGTTAGAGCGAGAAGACTGTAACGTGATATTGGTTTACTGGTCCAGAGGAGCTACACCTCCGTATTCTCAGGCTGCTGGAAACACTCGTCTTGTAGGGGCTCAGACAGCAGAGCTGATAAGGTTCCTGATTTCCAGTAATAATGGCTCCCTTGCCTTGGCTGATCGATTCTACATTGTAGGCTTCAGCCTTGGAGCTCAAATCGCAGGCTATGCCGGTACATGTCTGAAGGCACATGGAATTACCCTAGGTCGTATAACAGGTACGGATAATAGAATTCTACCTGGAGAGGTAGCATATGCGAATGTTAAGACATCGATCGATAGCCAGCTGAATCCACAGGTTGCGTGGAGTTCTGCACACCTACAATAACATATTTACATTATTTTACATCATTGTTACTCAATTTAAGGACGGTGCCTACTATTGTTACTGTGCATACGTTCTGCGCATCGCGAGATACTCGGGTTTCCTATGGGTGGTGCCTACTAATACAGGAATATTTTTGCGCGGTTTAAAACTATACGGAGAAAGCAGAACTTACCAAGTGTCGTTGGTATCTCAAAAGAAAATTGGGGGTAACCATGCATTTTCAGAGAAAATTAAGCTTCAATTTAGGAAAAAAATCCCATACATTGCTTTATATTTCGGCACTTTTTAGAGATATTGTTGCTTATTTATCTCTGAATTTCTTAGGTGTTTGAACTTCAGTTGTGTGCCAGAAAAACTACCTAACATACTAGTAAACCAGCAACCGAACACACAATTTGACGCTTCTTAGAGGCGACATTTTCAGTACTATTATCCTTACTCTCTCAATTTCGTTTTCACGTCAGGTTTAGATCCTGCGGGTCCATTTTTCAGCTACACGGATCCCGCGGTTCGTTTGGATCCAGGCGATGCCAAAACTGTTGACGTCATTCACACAGACGCAGGACTCCTTGGGACCTCGCAAAATGTCGGCCATATTGACTTCTTTCCAAATGGCGGTTCAAGGCAACCAGGGTGTTTCTTTAGCTTTATAAGTAAGCCATTTACAAATACAACAGTTACCGAAAAAATATTTCCTACAAAACTTCCCCATGAGTTGTTGCACTTTTAATTGTGTGCAAGAGAATCCTCTCTTGTTGTGTTTTAGTGTTTTTCATCCACCCGAGGGTGAAAAGGATAACATAAATACTGATTGCGCATGGCTGATTTGTATTTTTTATGAAGAGATTTCGCTGGCCACGTTACTGAAGCTGTTTCAACGAAGGTTGTCCAAATAAAGCGTAAAAGCGTTTGGGAAATACCCGGCAATAAATTTCATTAAAAGCTCAGAATCCATATTGCACGCCATCTCAAGTCTTCGCTGTCAGTCGAGGCATTATGGATTCTGAGCTTTTATTGAAATTTATTGGGTATTTCCCAGACTATCTTTCGGCATTGTCGCGTACGCTTTTACACTTGTTTTGGACAACCTTTGTCGAAACAGCTGTATACGACTATTCTGCGAACATCAACTGACTTAAAATAAGAATGACATATAGAATGAAAAGAACAGATTGTAGTAAAGTTTGCCCTTCTCTGAACCAAAACAATCATTAATCAAAACAAACAAAAACAATAGCAAAAAAACTTGCTCCAGCTGTTGTTTCTGCCCTTTATTTTTTGTAGATCTTATAAAGAGCATTTCCTGTGACCATTATAGAGCTACGGAATTTTACATTGCAACAGTACGGAAACAATTACGATGCCCTTGGGAAGCATATCCGTGTAAAAGCGCCTGGTATTTTAAGAAAGGAAAGTGTCAGAAATGTCATGGTGAATGTCCTTCAATGGGTTACGATGCTAAACACAGAAACCAGACTGGGAAATTAAAGTTCTTCTTGGTTACAAACAACAAAGCTCCATTTTGTGGTGCGTTTTCTGGTTCTTTCCCTTGATGTTTTCTTATTCTATTGTATTCTTGTATTTTTTTTGTTTAGTTTTGTTTTGTCTTGTTTTTGGTTATTGTATTTTTTTTTACTGGTTCGTTTGTTTTGTTTTTAACGGCTTGCTAGTGTCTTTGTCTAGTTTAGTAAACAGTTCTTGTCCGGGGTGCGTTTCTCAAATCCCGAAGAGTTTTCGGACTAGGAAGTAATTTTCTTGTCCCCTTTCTACAGATTGCGGGATTTTTCTACGTACAAAATCAACTCCACGCGTTTCTTAACGATGGAAAACTTGAATTGTTCTACTGTCAAAATTAACAAGAAATAATTGAATTTTTGGTAATGGATTTTATCCGTCTTCCCCTTCCGGAATTAAAATCTTTTCGGGAGTTTGAGAAACGCACGCCAGGTCCCAAGAAGAAGGCAGCTTGTAAGAGAGGAGAGTTTAATAGAGAGAGGAGATAAATTTAAATCATTTATAAAACACTTACTGAAACAGAGCACTAATGAGTTGTATATCAAAAGTACAAACAGACATTTAGCCTTAATTCAATTAATACTTCTACACATTGAAGACCAAGTTTTCCCATTTTGAATTGTTTCTCCCATAATTCTAACATTGAGAGATAAGGAAATGCGCTTATGAATGATGTCCTACTCAAAAGAAATAGGAAAAGTAGAGAACAGAGCGTTTCCTGAGGTAAGCAACACAAGACTCAAAGAAGTAATAGAGAACAAGAGAAATGCAATTGCAAAACTACAATTCTTATATATTAGTTTATATTCTATTTATTTAGTTTAGGTATTGAAATGTATCTTGATAATGCGTATAATTTCGTTTAATTCATTATCTTTTTTTTTAATTACAGGTTAGTTAGCGCCATCTTCTGCACTGAAATGGAATGATTCTGTTATTTGACTTTACCGAAAAAAAAAATCGATAGCTACGTTCGATCATTTTGAACTGTAACGTGATCTTCAGTGTTAATAGCACTTTTTATTTTACAGATGAAAATAAAATGTGTAATTTAATGTTGGAATATATGTTGCATTTCATTTCCTGTCTCATTCAGTTATCCCCTTTTCTTTTCTTTTTAATTCTCTCCTTTCCTTTGCTTTGTATTTCTTACCTGGCCCTTTATTTCTAATCCTTTATTTTTCCGGATAAGTATCTGATTTCACCTACTCAATTTATTTATATTAATAATCTCCCGTCTTCAGTTCCGTTCATGATCAGTAGTTATATCTTTCAACAAACCATGCCGTTTGCAGAGTCACCAACGGACGCTCAACACTCAGTTGAACCCCACCTGCTCACTTGCAAATACCCATACCGATTGGAAATTTTCAGTGTTAAAGGGAAAGTATCACGCAAATTTGCTATCATTTCAAAACCCCAAAATGTTTGTGTGTCAGCAGAAACAACGAAATAATTTAGAATGATGTATTAATAAGATAAAGACACAGGCATACTTGGAAAAAAATCCGAGTTCTCCTATAAGGAGTCGAACCCAAGAACTTCCGATTCACCAGTGGTAGAGCATCCGAACTTGTAATCGGAAGGTCTTAGGTTCGACTCCTGATTCCTCGGATTTTTTTTGCGAGTATGCCTGTGTCATTTACTGATTAATACATCATTATCATTTATTCACCACGCTTAGCATATTCCATCACATTATTTCCATAACGAAAAAATTGTCAAGTTTGTTATAAATTATCACTGCTCCAGCGCAATAAAACTGTCGATCAGTGCCTCTGGCCAGAGACAGAGTAGGCCGTTATGTATTGAAACTTGAAAAATGTTTGGATAATGTTTTTCAAGTTCTCGCATTTTTGCTTCCAAAATGTACAAGTTGTTCCTTTCAAGAATTGAGTTGATTTCTTCCTCTTGTCATTCTATAATTATTTGGCAGCAGATTGAAGGTCTTATTTTTAACAAAAGATATCAAAAACCCCATGATACTTCCCCTTTAACGTTGTCGGATTTTAAAGCACGCGACAAGACCGAAAGGCAGTGTATAGCTGTAAGTCATCTGTAATTCGGGTGTAATTTGTATTGTATTGTAAACTTTATTCATACACGGTAAAAACATCAGTACAAAGATAATTATAATTATGTAAAATACTGTTTTACATGTTTGCCGTGTGGGAGTATGAGGTAGACATTAGGCGATTGATTTCGCTTTTAAACGATTGAAAGGACCTAATTGCTCTGACTTTTTCAGGAAGATTATTCCATTACAATGCCCCACTGTAGCAGAAACAGCCTTTTAGGTAATCAGTACGGGCCGGGGCTTCGGCAGAGCGAACTTATGATGCTTTTTGTTTCGTTCGTAGCCCGTGCTAAAAGATGTAAACAGGCCTTGAAGGTACTCCGGAGTCTGTTTATTTACCGTCTCAAACATAAGTTTCATTTTTAATTTCATCCTTCTGGTAGCTAGATAGGTCATCCCATCCTAGTCTAGCACGAAGGGCAGTATGCAATAGAATAATAATAAGACTTGGTGATAACCCGTAGGGGCACGATTTTGTAGTTTTTGAAGCTTGTCGACCAATTCGTTACTAAGACCGTCCCATACGGGACAGGAGTTTAACGGTTGTCACCGCCATAGGATGAGAAAAACACCATTTAAATTTGCCTTTGTGATTTATTTACTGTCAAAGCTGAATTTGATAAATTGATTTATCCATATCACCTTAAGTCATTGTCGCGAAGGCCTAATCCAACAGCGTTGACTGATAATATGTTAATTGAAAGAGCTCTATTTGTGGTACTGTGATGGTTTCGGATCTTCCGCCCCAGCACATTTTATTTCAGTTTTATTTGATTGAGCTTCACAATGTTTTCAGTTTCAGTATGATGATGTGAGTTTCGAACCACCCTACAAAACGCTTTCTTTGACAGCTAGGGTAGTCGAAAGTGAGACACAAAGGAATACTTAGCATGACAAGTTTGAAACCCAAACCATTAGCAGAAAACATAAAAAAAAAAACTGTTATAAACTCAAAATAACAAACATAGGGACTTCAAATCTTCAGTATTAAGGCTGTTATGATAAAGGAATACCTCCGCTGTAGCTCAAACAGTATAAGCATTTTGAGATTGCAGTGTTTAGTACTCGATGTTTCCCGTACATACCATAGTTTGTGGACCGAAAGGGAATTTGAAACTTAGGAAAACAAATATTTAACAAGGCAAGTTTGAAGGACCCAAACACATTAACAGAAAAAAAAAATTCTGAAAATTACCGGTGTAAACTTTGAATGCGGTGACTTGCAACCGTCAAACTCGTTGAGCAATAAGACTGTCGTAACTGAGGAATACCTCGTGTGGCAACATGTGGTTCAAAAAGTAACAAACAAAAAAAAAAAGAAACCATCGATTGTTTGAAATTATGAACTCAAACTTCATTTCTTTGTGTTCATGCTAGCCACGGTCCTGATTTGTCTCTCTGAAAACAAGATTTAGTTTCCCAGTGTTTTTAAAGTTTCAGGTGCTATTTCGCTAAAGAAAACTCTAGGTTCACAGTTTAAATCCAAATTTATTGGGCAGAAAAGGTTTTCCCGACAGATATTCCGTTGACGCCAGCCATTGGGTGACTTAGATAATAACACAATTTTAATCTTTTAATGTTTACTCAATGTTAAAAACTATCCAACAGCTTAAATAAATGTTGGCATTTAAATACCATCATATTTGGTCGACAATAACCCGGCGACAGCCCAGATGAATTCATAATGCTATAATTAGCATATGCAGAATAACATTGTCGTGGCAGTCCAGTACTGACGTATGATCAATGATCTTTCGTTTGGTAAATTTTCACTTTCTTCAACGAAGGAGCAGTTTGTAAAACAGGTTCGCAATCCCAGTGTGTAAAGCAAGGATATGATGTACATCAAGGGAATTTTTTTCGTGCTGACACTTACAACCCTGGCACAATGTAAGTATACATATGATACATTCAGGAATTTATTTAGTTATATGTACTCTGTAATAATGGGCCGGTTGTTACTCATAGAGCGTCAGCCCCTAAACACTGTAATGCATACACATACACACAAGCCTGGTGAAGAAAGCTGTTCTACATCGACTTCTTCTTCCTTGTGTCTATGCTGTCTATGTCTCAATCCCCTAAATCTTAACACGAGCTCGTCATAAGTTCATGACAATGAGTATACCCTTTTTATGATCGCCTTACAAAAAACTATTGATGGTACTTCAGCCATACTCGGGCACAAAATGTAGCTTTGATCACTTAATTATGCTTTAATACGTTTATAACACAAGTAGCTAGGTCAAGTGAAAACTGCATGGTTTAGTATCACAGCTGCGATAATGCTTATCGGATTATCTTTTGCCGAGTGAAAGCTACAACGACTCTCAAACGTCGTTGAAACACTTCCCCCTTTCTCCTGGTTCAGTACTGTGCTGTTTCACAAATCGGCGTGCGTGTCCTCGCCGATTCCATTTCACTTTTAAACAACATTGCTTGAAAGCGAGATGGAGGGAAACGTTTTGAACAAACAGTGTTCCGAAATTTTGAGGCCAGTTGTAGCCTTAATTTTTTTCAGGCCGCTCTGGCTAATCCTCGTGCAATATAAAGCAATAATTACATGTATTGCGAAGTCACCGCAATTTCGAAAACAGTTCGCCCGCCTGGCTATTTGTGAATATTAAGAATAGACGGGGTATATGAGGATAAAATCTTACTGATACGACCTGTGGCAATATCAATAAATCCTACCACTACAAGAAAAATAAATTAATCTGCACTTAATGAATATTCTATACACTTGTTAAAGTGCCTCCGTCTACTTGCTTTTCCTTTAAGAGATTTGTTGTGACATATTTACAATGGTCAGGGATCGGCGGGTCATACTTAATTCAGAATATTGCAAAACTCAGACCGAAATAACTTACCAACATCGTTTCAAATTTCGCGCATTTCAAGATAACTATAAAATGGAATTTGTTTTTTATTTTGAAAAAAGAACTTGACATGTTAAAAGGTGCTTATTTTTCTGCTTACCAGTTAACCTAGATTTACATCACCTTCCTTTAAATTCCTCTAATATTGTCAGTTGTTACACTAATCAAAACGCGACTTTTGCACTGGTCATTATCTAAATATAAATAACACAAGTCGTACAGTTTTCTATAAAGACGGGAACTTTAATGCTGACATTCAGTATTTAACATATCAGGCGTGGTTCTCGACAACTGGTGTGCCGAAACATGTACTTAGATCGGGTCGTTGAAATCAAGTGTTTTCGGCCCGAAAAAACTAATTTAGGTCCATACTCAATACTACAGTACCCATATACCTGAATAGATGGAGAGATCAGTGATATTGGACAGACTCGGATAAAGATTTTAAAGAATAGTTTTGGACTGGCACCATTTCGGCCGGGGGCGATACACACCTCTAATTCGGTAAATTGGAGGAAATTTCACATTTCATTTATTCCAATCTCCAGAGTAAATTTCTTCTACTGGTCGTTTAATCCGAAGACTCTTCGCCAGAAGGAACAGAAGATCGTGGCATAATACCTTTTCATTGCGGTCATGAAAAACCCAAAAGCTCGTGATACACGCATCCCCACCTGGGATATTTCAACCAATCAGAATTTCTACCCAGCTCCTCGGAGAAATTACGTCAGCAGTGCAGTCAGTATTTCTACAGTTATTACTCATACCTCGCTTTTGCGGGGAAGACCAGTTGTGGACCGCGAAACAGACCCCGCGACGTCTGTGCACTCAGGTTATAAGTTCCTTGACCTGCAACAGTTTTCAGTTATTACCATCAAGTGTTAATTCTGCATGTTATATTGTTTTTTGGCTTAAATTTTGTAAAGTCAAAAATTGACCCCGATTAGACTAGGCAAGAAGAAGTCCAACAACTTAAGCAGGTACCAAGAGGACTTGAAAAAAAAAATCACGCTTCTAAGTGTTCCCCGCAAGTTAATAACTCCTCAAGTTGCTAACTTTATTGCATGGGTTCTTCGTTAATAAGATTTTTCGTGCTCGGTTCCCATTGGTGACCGATTTGACATATTCAAAATCATGAAAATATGTACATGTTATTGTCCTCCGACGTTTCATACTAAACTCTTTCTTTTCAGCATGGCTTTTCTCAAAACCAAAACCGGTGTGTTATGGAAAGTACGGCTGCTTCCCATACTTTTCACCTAGGTTAAGAAAGTTGCCACAGAGACCATCCGCAGTTGCAACAAAGTTTCATTTGTTCACGAGACTCAACAGGAGAACCTCTGATATCATTGACGACCAAGATCAAAGCAGGCTTAGAGCTTCTAATTTTAACATCTCCAGACGAACTATTTTTGTGGTTCACGGGTTTAGAGGTAGGTGCAAGTGCGTTATTTTGAGACAAACTTAATTTCCAAACCAACAAGTCAAATTAATAGCTTAAGATAAAGGTATTGTGAAAAAAGTGTTTATCAACGTTTATCATGTTATGTAGATGGGATTGACTGTTTAACGTCGCAATCAGATGGGAGGGAGGGGAGACAGTGGGGGTCTTTTGAGCCAAAGAGGCCCTAAATTTTTGTCATGGAGCTAGGAGCTAAATGCTTATCAAAGCCTGTACAAAAATGCTGCTTATGGCTAAATGGAGCTCAGTAGTGCAACCATGGAACATTATAGCTCCTATATTTTAGGCTCAAGTATCAGTGTGCGCGGGGCCCTAAAAACCTGAAGGCCTTTGGGACCCTGATTAATTTCAATCGCGATGACCACATGTAATTGACCGATTTTAATCGATCGTCATTCATTTGGTCATAGACTGATAAGGATCGAAATCCTCCAGAGTCAGCTGCCCGTCTTCCGGCACAATTTTATCGCCTGACGAAGACTTGCAGCTAGCATGTCGAACAATCACTATTAATGACGGTGCCTAGTACAGATCAGATCTATTTTTGCTTAGTCTACGACAATGCGAGAAAATCAGATCCTAACAGGTGTTATTGGACACGACAATCACGGCCAATACACTCTCCACTTCCCTTACAATACCAAATCATTTTTATTCACTTCACAGAGAGTATCAACACTTGGGCTAGGCCAATGAAAGATGCACTTCTAGATCGAGAGAACTGCAATGTGATTTTGGTTGACTGGTCGAAAGGGGCAAGATTCCCTTACGGACGGGCTGCCGGAAACACTCGGCTTGTTGGGGCTCAGATAGCCGTGCTCATAAGGTTCCTGATTTCCAATTATAATGGTTCCCCTCTTTTGGCTGATCGATTCAACATTGTGGGATTTAGTCTTGGAGCTCACGTCGCAGGATACGGTGGAAGCAATATGCGGGCTCATGGAATGGTGTTGGGTCGTATAACCGGTACGTGGTTTGTTTTACTTTATAATATATACACGAATAGAGATAGTAAACTCTCCCTTGTGTTTGATGTTTTGGTTTGCACACAACATTAGGTTTGGATCCTGCTGGTCCACATTTTACCAACCACAAGGAGAACGTTCGGCTGGACCCAAGTGATGCTCGATATGTGGACGTTATTCACACGAATGCTGGAGGTTTTGGCACTTCTCGAAAGGTTGGCCACATCGATTTCTTCCCAAATGGTGGCTCCCGGCAACCTGGCTGCAAAGTCAAATTATTTCGTAAGTTATACAGAGGAACATTTTTTAAAATTAACTTCTGAAACTAACCAAAGCCCTTTTAAGAAAGCTTTCGTTTGGACGGTCACACCACATAGATCGTATCCAGAGCGGGCTCTTTTAGCCTTTTGTTTCGTTTGTTTGTTTTTTGGTTGTTTTTGACGGGGGGGGGGGGGGGGATCAGTTACCTTTGCTTTCATCTTAGAGCAATACTTGTTAAATGTCCACTGCTTACAATCCGTAGATAAAAAATTCACACCTATATCACAACTATAATAATCATTACAAAGAAAACAATCCTCCGTTTATTGGTGAGCTGTGCTTTTAAATGACGGTGTGACTTGATATCCTTAATATCACTAAGGAGCTTTTGACAAGAAGCCTCTATCTGGATTAATTCCTCGAACAATACTTTCCCGAGTAAATTATTTTTACGAAGAAGAAGTAATATAGAAAAGCATATAAACATATTTTGACTTGATAATGACGTTTAGCTAATATCGAAACGACGTCGTTTCTTAGCAATTTTTTAATCTTAAAATGATTTTAAGAATTATTTTATCACAATTTTTTTTATAGTTAAAATTATTTTTAGAACCACTTTTCCCGCGAAAAGGTATAACGTAAAACAATTCAATTGCCTTGCTCTTTCTTGATTGGGTATTTGAACAGTGGTCCCCTGAGAACCGTTCTAAAAATAAACGACTCGGCCCAGTATGAGAGATAGAGGCTTCAGGTCACGGTCTCCTGTTTTTATACACTTCAAGATCGTAAAAACGTTCTCGCAAGCTCCAAATTAACAAATAAATTCCATCTTGCCGTGCGTCTGTTCAGTAATAGATCGCAGATGACGTCAAAATGTGGTAAGAACAAAAAAGTGACACACGAGGCGCAGCCGAGTATGTCACTCGATATTCTTACCACATTTTGACGTCTTCTGTGACCTATTACTGAACAGACGCACGGCAACATGGAATCTATTTGTTTTATATAATAAAGAAGCAAAAGTTGTTAATGGTGACGTCATCTATGCGTCTGTACTCCAGTAGACCATAAGTAACAACCAATCAAAATGCGCGTGAAATTCAGCTTATTATATAATCAATTAACAAATATACAGAGATCCACAAAGTTCAACATCGTGTTCGTGTTCTACTTATTTTCATATCAAGAACCTCAGTCGTCATTGGGCTGTGACCATACGAGGGCGCCTGATTACTACACTGCTTCTGTGAAAAGACAATGCTCTTGGACAGCGTATCCATGCTCAAGCTACAAAGACTTTGAGAGAGGAAGATGTTTGACATGTAATGGCGGATGTCCAGCCATGGGTTATGATGCTGATCGTACCAGAAAGACTGGAACGTACTTCTTGAAAACAAACAGCAACTCTCCATTTTGTGGTAAGTCTGCTAGGTACTATAGCTACGTACTTTTCAGGCTGGCTACGAACTCACAGAAGGCCAAACTCCCTGCTGTGATATAACTTGTCTAATTCCTTGCCTTACGTCTTTCACAACGTACTAAGAAAATCGATTCTAATTCTTTTTCAGCAATGACACCCCGAGGACGCTAACACATTGAAAGTCCGCAAGAATTGGTGTTGATCTATCGACTTTCATTCGTGTGACTGTTCTTCTTAACTTTATCTGTTAACGCCTTAATATGGACTAATAAAATTTGCAAGAATACCCGGCGCACACGAGTGGTTTGGTAAACTATAGTCTCTAAGAGCCTGTTTATATTGGAATAAAATTGTCCAGAGTACCATGCGCGAATAAACAATATAATCACATTGAGAATCAAACTATGATCCTGTAAAGTAAACACAAACCATTAAGTTTTTAAAAAACTTGCTAGCAATGTCCTAGTGATATTAACCATTTAATTGCCTTAAAACATTTAGGTTACCTGTATCGAATTGGGACAAAATTTGTCCTAGCTAGCTGATTGGTTGTTCTAAAGAAATAATACCTGTGATTGGCTAAAGGAAAGCGCGGTAACTCATCCGCCTAAATCGGTTTGCAAGACGATACTCTGACAGAAGCAACAATGGCGGCTGCTTTCGGAGGTAGCGAGTTCGTGCGTGCTTTTCAAAATGCCGTTCAGTACGCTTTAGCTTCCAAGTTTTTAGAAAAACGGAAACTAAAACCAGTTCAAGAAGAAGCGGTAACGGAGTTTATTCAACCAAAAGATGTCGTTTGCTGTCTTACCGACCGGTTGTGCTAAATCGATTGATATTTCAACTTGCATGCATGCATGATAATGCCATTGTTGTGGTTGTCTGTTCACTAAATTCCCTTATTGAGCGCCACATTCAAGAGCTTGCCAATCAAGGTATTGCTACGTGCTCTCTAGGTGTCGATGGCCTTCTCAAGGACGGCATTTTGAGGCGCTCCGTGGCCTGGTATTTACCAGCCCAGCCGCTCATTGTACCTGAGGAAAGGTGGCAAAATTGTTACAAAGCAAGGGCGTTTAAGAAAATATTTTTGGTTTAGTCACCGGTGAGGCTTACGTACGTTGTCCCAAAATGGTAAGTTAATGAAGTGTACTGCTTTATTCGTTCTTTGGTTATTATGTAATAATTGCTTAGGGCGCGTTTTTAATAGCACAATTTTTACCTTTTACAGTGGTTACCAATAACACGCGACCTACGGTATTCAAAAGAGTCGGATAAAGTTGCGTTGGTGGACGTCAATCAAAGAAAAGCCGTTGAAATTAATTTGAATTCTGACAAGATTCCAAGGTAGCACTGCAGGAAACTAAGAATTTTACCTCGCTAATAGAAAGTAAACTTTATTTAAATTGATTCTCCAGCCAGATCAAGCGCAAATAAAAGGTATTTTTGAATTAAAAATTTCGATTTTCACTGCACGTGATAACTTGCTCACTTGCACGCATCGCTGAATTAATTGTCAGGTGTAACGATTTTGAAATGTTTCATAAAAAAAATACGGCTTCGTCTAAACAATGCGCATCTTTTATATAACCTGTCTTGGAAATCAACTTTCATAAAGTTTACCATCCGTCAGTGGATAAAACTGTCAATTTCTTAGTTGTGTTGCCTTGAAATGTTCTCAGAATTCAAAACAATTTCAACGGCTTTTCTTTGATTGACGTCCACCAAAACGCAACTTTATTGGAGTCTTTTAAAGGCGATAGGTCGCGTGTTATGTTGTAATGTTTAGTCAATGTGTAAAACTAAACAACAGCTTAAATAAATGTTGGCATTTAAATATTTGGTCGACAATAACCCGGCGACAGCCCAAATGATATCATAATGCTATAATTAGCATATACAGAATAACGCTGTCGCAGTCCAGTATGATCAGTGTTCTTATTGATCTTCCGTTTGGTAAATTTTCACTTTCATCAACGTAGCAGCATTAAACAGGTTCGAAATCCTAGTCTGTAAAACAAGGATATGATGTACAACAAGGGAATTGTTTTCGTGCTAATGACACTTACAACCCTGGCACAATGTAAGTATACATTGATACATTCAGAAATTTATTCAGCTATATATGTACACTGTAATAATGGGCTGGTTGTTGCTGATAGAGCATCGGCTCCTAACACACACACAAGACTGGGGAAGAAAGGTGTTCGACAGAAGTAGATTAAATCGACTTCTTTTTCGTTGTGTCTATGCTGTCTATGGCATTTATCCCCTTAGACTTGGCACAAGCTCGTCATAAGTTTAGGACAATGAGTGTATCCTTTTAATGATCGCTTTAATTACAAAAAACTGTTTATGGTACTTCAACCATACTCGGGCACAGGGTGTGTTGCTTCGATCACTTAATTATCCTTTAATACGTTTATACGACAAGAAGGTCAAGTGAAAACTTCTTGGTTTATGATCACATCTGCGATAATGCTTATCGGCTTATCTTTTGTCGGGTGAAAGCTACAACGACTCTCAAAAGTCGTTGAAACACTTCCTCCCTATCCGCCTGGTTCAGCGCTGTTTCACAAATCAGCACGCGCCGGTGTCCTCGCCGATTCCATTTCACTTTCAAACACATTTGTTGAAAGGGAGTTGGAGGGAAACGCTTTGAACAAACAGTGTTTCAAAATTTTGAGGCCAATTGTAGCCTTATTTTTTTCAGGCCGCTCTGGCTAATCCTCGTGCAATATAAAGAAATAATTACATGTACTGCAAAGTCACCGCAATTTCGAAAACACAGGGGCACCCAACGGATCGTTTCGGTAAATTATCTGTTCGGAAGACCCTTAATCCCCTACAATTTTCTGAAGGGAATTTTCTCTTCGAACTTTCGTGATATGGGAAATTTAAGGCCTACTGTTTTCGGATTGACAAAAATGCCGTTTCGGGTGCCGAAAAAAGGTCAGCTAAAATTTTCGGAAAGGGAATAAGACCTAAGGTTTTCGGGAAATGGACAAAAATGCCCTAGTAATTTCGAAAAGACTCAAGTTCCCCTAGAATGACCGAACAGATAAAAATATTATAGCGCTGCCTAAAATGAACCCGGCTACAGAGCTTTAAAGGCACTTCAGATAGCCTAAAATAGCGTTTCAAAGGATCTGAGAGAAAACTGTCGTTGGGTGCCCCTGAAAACAGTTCGCCCACCTGGCTATTTGTGGATACGAATAGACGGAGTATATCGGGATCAGATCTTAATTACCGATACGATCTGTGGCAATATCAATAAATCCTACCAGTACACGAAAACTAAATTAATCTGCACTTACAGCGGTTACCAATAACACGCGACCAACGGCATTCACAAGAGTCGGATCAGAAGTTGCGTTTTGGTGGACAATCAAAGAAAAGCCGTTGAAATTATTTTGAATTCTGACAAGATTCCAAGGTAACCCTGCAGGAAACTAAGAATTTTTCCTCGCTAATAGAAAGTAAACTTTATTTAAATTGATTCTCCAGCCAGATCAAGCGCAAATAAAAGGTATTTTTGAATTAAAAATTTCGATTTTCACTACACGTGATAATTTGCTCACTTGCACGCATCGCTGATTTAATTGTCAGGTGTAGCGATATTGAATTGTTTAGCGTTAGAGTTTATTACATTTACGGTTGGTATTACATTTAGCGGTGATACAGACATTCAGTATTTAACATATCAGGCGTGGTTCTTGAGGTACTACCTAGATCGGGTCGTTGAAATCAAGTGTTTTCGCCGGAAATAATTTAAGTCCATACCCAACACTTAAGTACCCAAACACCTAAGTAGATGGAGAGATCTGTGATATTAGATAGACCTGGATAAAGATTATAAAGACTATAGCTTTCAGTGGACTGGCATTATCTCTACCGGGGACGATAGACACCTCTAAGTTAGTAAACTGTTGGAGGATATTTCTTATCTCATTTATTTCAGTCTTCAGTGTAAATTTCTTTTAGAATTTTCGCGAGACACAAAAGAAAATCGTGGTAGATTTCTTTTCCATGATCTTGAAAACCACAAACGCCCGTGATACACGCGCCCCCACGAGAGATATTTCAACCAATCAGAATTTCTACACAGATCTTCGTAGAAATTACGTCAACAGTGCAATCAGTATTGCTGCAGTTATGACTCACGTTTACTATTAAAAAAATAATCAATGTAGAAACGATTTTTGTCTCCAAATGAAAGGTGAATAACAAATGGTTTCCCTGTATTTCATTTATAATGTTATGTAACGTACGCGTGATGCGTAACGTTACTCTAGATCATATCGGAAATAACGATCCATCGGTGATCCGGCCAGATCCGACGTCACACAGATACATATTCGGACTGCACAAATGGTTTCTGTCTTTAAATGAAAGATGAAAACGTAAGAATTAAAGCCCGGGGATTTTAAAAAAACACCCGTATAACAAATGTCTTCTTCCCCTGTATTTCAATCTGATTGCAAGTAATGCAATTCTATCTGGTGGTTACTTATTGCCTCACTATATCTCTGTATCTATCGATTTGGGGAGCGATGCTGGAGGTTATCACTGCTAAAAGATCGTAGGCGTACGCTTCACGCGGTCATAAATGGCCCGAGTAAGCTGATAACAGCTTCTTTTTACTCATACGTTGCTTTCGCGGAAGACTAATGATGCGTAGTGTGTTCTCCGATGACACGTTCCTTGGTCTGGCATATTTTTTAATTTATACCACAACAGCAAGTGTTAATTCTGCATTTGCCAGATATTTATTCGGCGCAAATTTTTATAAAGTCAAAAACTGACGCCTTTAAAAATAAACCGGCCGATTAGACTAGGCGTGAAGAAGTTCAGCAACTTCAGTAGGTGCCAAGAAGGACTAAAAAAAACCACTCTGTTAAGGTTCTCCACAAAGTTGCTAAATTGATTGCAAGGGTTCTGCGTTAATAAGATTTTTTGTGCTCGGTTCCCATTGGTGACTATTTGACAAATTCCCAATCGTGAAAACGTAAACATGTTATTGTCCTCCGACGTTTCATAACTAAACTTTTTCTTTTCAGCATGGCTTTTCTCAAAACCCAAACCGGCGTGCTATGGAAAGTATGGCTGCTTCCCATACTTTTCACCTATCTTTAGAAAGTTGCCACAGAAACCATCCGCAGTTGCAACAAAATTTCATTTGTTCACGAGACTCAACAGGAGAACCTCTGATATCATTGACGACCAAGATCAAAGCAGGCTGAGAGCTTCTAATTTCAACATCTCTAGACGAACTATTTTTGTGGTTCATGGGTTTAGAGGTAGGTGCAAGTGAGTTATCTTGAGACAAACTAATCAACTAGTCTAATTATAGCTTAAGATAAAATTGTTTATCAACGTTTATCGTGTTTTGTAGATGAGACTGACTGTCTAGGGACGGAAGAAGGGAAGGGAGACACGGATGTCTTTTGAGCCCTAGAGGCCCTAAATTTTTGCATAGAGCTAGGGGCCAAATGCCTATTAAAGCTTGTACAAAAATGCTGCTTATGGCTAAATGGGGCTCAGTAGTGCAACCGTGGAACATTATAGCTCCTATATTTTAGGCTCAAGTATCAGTGTGCGCGGAGCCCTAAAAACCTGAAGCCCTTTGGGACCCTGATTAATTTCAATCGCGATGACCACATGAAATTGACCGATTTTAATCGATCGTCATTCATTTGGTCATAGACTGATAAGGATCAAAATCCTCCAGAGTCAGCTGCCCGTCTTCCGGCACAATTTTATCGCCTGACGAAGACTTGCAGCTATCATGTCGAACAATCGCTATTAATGACGGTGCCTAGTACAGATCAGATCTATTTTTGCTTAGTCTACGACAATGCGAGAAAATCAGATCTTAACAGGTGTTATTGGGCATGACAATCAAGGCCAATACACTCTCGACGTCCCTCACAATACCAAATCATTTTTATTTACTTCACAGAGAGTATCAACACTTGGGCCAGGCCAATGAAGGATGCACTTCTAGATCGAGAGAACTGCAATGTGATTTTGGTTGACTGGTCGAAAGGGGCAAGATTCCCTTATGGACGGGCTGCCGGAAACACTCGGCTTGTTGGGGCTCAGATAGCCGTGCTCATAAGGTTCCTGATTTCCAATTATAATGGTTCCCCTTCTTTGGCTGATCGATTCAACATTGTGGGATTTAGTCTTGGAGCTCACGTCGCAGGATACGGTGGAAGCAATATGCGGGCTCATGGAATGGTGTTGGGTCGTATAACCGGTACGTGGTTTGTTTTACTTTAGAACACATACACGTATAGAGATAGTAAACTCTCCCCTGTGTTTGTTGTTTTGGTTTGTACACAACACTAGGTTTGGATCCTGCTGGCCTGTATTTTACCAAGTACAAGGAAAACGTTCGGCTGGACCCAAGTGATGCTCGATATGTGGACGTTATTCACACTGATGCTGGAGGTTTTGGCACTTCTCGGAAGGTTGGCCACATCGATTTCTTTCCAAATGGTGGCTCCCGGCAACCTGGTTGCAAATTCAACCTATTTAGTAAGTTATAGAGAGCAACCTTTTTTTAATAAAGTTCTGAAACTAACAAAAAGCCCTTTTAAGAAAGCTTTCGCTTGGATGGGCACATCACATAGACCGTATCCAGAGCGGGCTCTACTGGCCTTTTGTTTCGTTTGTTTGTTGGTTGGTTGTTTTTAGTGGAAGGGAGGGGGGGGGAATCAGTTACCTCTGCTTTCATCTGAGAATAATGCTTGTTAAATGTCCACTGCTTACAGTCTGTAGATAAATAATTCATATTTATATCACAACTATAATATGAGCTGTGCTTTTAAATGACGGTGTCACTTGACTATCCTTAATATCACTGAGGAGTTTATGACGAGGAGCCTCTATCTGGATTAATTCCTCGAGCAACATATTCCCTAGTAAATTATTTTTAGAACTCTTTTTTTTTTCCGCGAAAAGGTATGATGTATAACAATTCAATTGCCATTGCTCTTCCTTGATTGGGTATTTAAACAGTGAGCGTTTCAAAGGTCCCCTAAGAACCATTCTAAAAATAAATGTACTCGGCCCAGTATAAGAGATGAGGCTTCGTGTCATGGTCTCCTTTTTTTATCCACTTCAAGTTCGTAAAACCGTTCAAGCAAGCTTCAAATAAAAAATATACACAGATCCACAAAGTTCAACATACTTATTCTCGTTTTAAGAACCTTCGTCATTGAGCTGTGACCATATGAGGGCGCCTGATTACTACACTGCTTCTGTGAAAAGACGATGCTCCTGGAGAGCGTATCCATGCTCAAGCTACAACAACTTTAAGAGTGGAAAATGTCTGCAATGTAATGGCGGATGCCCAGCCATGGGTTACGATGCTGATCGTACCAGAAAAACTGGAACATACTACTTGAAAACAAACAGCAAAACTCCATTTTGTGGTAAGTCTTTTATCTTTCCCTTGATTCTGCAGTTGATAATTGTTGAATGTTTATTCACCCCCCCCCCCCCCCCCTCCCAGTGCCTGCTAGGCACTGTAGCTACATAATTTTCATGCTGGCTACGAACTCACAGAAGGCCAAACTTAATAAGAGCATTTCATTATAAAAACGTTGCACGTGAAGCGAATTGCGTAATTACATTACATAAGAATAAAGCTAGTAAAATTATAGCTTTTCACGTTGATCGGGACTGGGCATTACATTCTAAAATTATTTTAAATTTACATTTTTACTTTTTTATAAGTTACTCCGAATTCACAGCCTACGATTTCGATATGATAAAAAGTTCACCACAAATAATCAATAACATTGGAAAATATCCAGCTAGAGATCATGAGCTTTAAAGCACATGTGGGGGAAGAAACTTTTCTTAAAGCGCTCTGTTTTACACTTCATCACGACCAGCGATGGCCTCTCGGTTAAGGGAGCGGCCGTGCGCGCGCGCCCGAGTTAGTGGCATAAGATGGTGAAGGCGTGACCCGGGATCTTTGATCTTTTCGAAGGTTTTTGCACACAAGAAATCTCGTCGTGCGTACCGAGTCGTGCAGCCAGACAGCTTTAAAGCGTCTTCGTTGTGGGAGGCAGGAAAGATGATGCGTAACGCGCATTTTTGCACTCTCTCGATTCTTTCTGAGAGCTGGACAGAGAGAGAGAGAGAAATGCCACAAAGGGCAACAGTACTCCAATGCCGACCTAACTAGGAGTGTAGAGGTTCCACTGTGCTTTAGCACTCGTAATATATGCAGTCGTTTGGAAACCTTGCCTCCTATTTTGTTGACATGTGGTCCCAACTCCCCGTTGTGATGTAATTTGCCTAATTTCTTGCCTTCATCTTCACAACGTACTTAAGAAAATCGATTCTATTTCTTTTTCAGCAATGACACCCCGTGGTTGATAACGAGCTGAAGTCCACGGGAATTGGTGTTGATCAATAGACTTTCATTTGTGCGACTGTTCTTCTTAACTTTAACGGTAAACGCCCTAATAAAATCGGTAATAATACCCGGCGCACACGAGTGGTTTAGTAAACTATAGTCTCTAAGAGCCTGTTAATGTTGGAGTGAAACTGTCCAGAGAAGAAGGTTCACTCGCCTACCCAATTTACCATGCGCTAATAAACAATAAAATTACATTGAGAATAAAACTATGGTCCAGTAAACTAAATAAAAACCATTAGTTTTAAAAAAACGTGCTGGCTGCAATGTCCTGGTGATATTATCATTAAATTGCCTTAAAATAATACCTGTGATTGGCTAAAGGAAAGCGTGGTATTTCAGCGGGATAAACCGGTTTCCAAGACGATAGTCGGCCAGGAACAACAATGGCGGCTCAGCTTTTGAAGAAAGCGAGTTCGTGCGTGCTTTTCAAAATGCCGGTCTGTACGCTGTAGTTTCCAAGTTTTTTAGAAATACGGAAGCTAAAGCGAGTTCAAGAAGAAGCGTTAGATAAAGCTTAAGCTATGGCTTATGTTTATTAATAAGTTTGATATTTTGAATCGCTGCGGCACGTGCAAACATTGCCAGCGAAAATATCAAAAATGAAAACAAGCAGATGCAATTGCCGCTCCGGCTTAACTGACCAAAAACTTCAAGTGTTTAAGTGTTGCAAACATCGGTTGGAGGGCCTTTCTGTAGCACTTCTTCATCTCCAATGCTGTTAATGTAGGTATCAAAGCACGCTGAGTAGAAGTTGCTATAAAGTAACAAAACAGAAGGCAGAACACAACCTGTGAGTAAACGTTTGTCTGAAGTGTGACGAAACCGGAATAACCAATGGTGGGAAGAAGAAGATTACATCATCTTCCCTTTTCTTCTGACGGATTATAACTCAGTATTCGAATTGTGGCCATCTTAATATTACACTTATTATGATATACATAACGGGGATGAACCGACAATGGTTTGGTAAGTAAGATATCAAACACGAGGAAGAGTGTTTTATCAGATATCCAAACACTGAGAAGTAGGTTGAAAAAACGAGGCGCAGCCGAGTTTTTTAAAACTACTTCGAGGTGTTTGAATATCTGTTGAAACACACTTTCTCGTGTTTGATATAGTACTTCCAATTCGTCAGTTGACCGGTTGTCCAGTTACCTGTTATCACTCCAGGAAGGCTTCACCACTGCATAATCCAAATACCACTGAGTTATCAATGGTATTCCATCATGACTGACTTCCATTTTCCTAAGTGTTCCAAGATCCTTAGAAGAAGGAGCGACAAAGCTATGAAATGAAGCGCCTTGAAAATGGCGTCTGTAAAGAGTTCAAAATGAATAACATTTTTCACTAAAAATAGTCATTTACTTTGCTGAATTCACTCGCTGTTAAAGGCACGGTTTATTTATATTAAGGATCATCCCTAAAGGAAATTTGATTTCCTAAGTCATCTCATTTTCTGTAATGAGTTTGGCGTCTAAGCGTGAACAGAATTTTAACAAAAGTGGACCGTATATTTGGACTTCATTGCTCAAAATGTTGCTTTTCGATTGAATTTTCAATGTGATACTACAAGATGGCGACATGTTGTTCAAGTTAGAGAGGAAACATACTCTTCTCTGTAATCATACCCTTACCTTTTGAAGGTAATAAATCCAGTGGCACCATTTTCTCCATAAATCCTAACAGTAACTCTGCCTTTGAAACTCGCGAACAAGCCAGTTCCCGTCTTGAAATATACCGTGTAGTGGTATACTGAAAAACATCAACGACCTTAGAAAAAACTGCTGAGATACTTAAAGCATGCTTACGAGTACATCACGATTTACCCTCTCCCCCTTCCGCCCCCCTCCCCGGCCCTTTATCAATGTTTTTCTACCGCAAAGAAGCCCGGTGCATCGTTAGAGCTTAGGGTGAAGTACGAGAGGATTTGCTACGTTTTCCTCGGTGTTTTCTTCTAGGAAATGGGGAAACAGAAAATTCGCCACGTACGCTGGTGCTTGTGCAAAAGGGCTGAGTATTTGAATTCAAGGGAAAGGGAAATCTGGGAAGTTTCAGCACCAACTCTCACCCTCCTTTCATTTTCGAGGCAATGTGGTACATAACGGCTTAGTGTTAAATACTGCAAAACTCTTACCGCAGAAAGGATTTCTTGAGTTGGTCAAGAGGAGGTGCTTTCCAGTCGTCAGTCCCTTGCTCTTGTAGGCATTGAATCCCATGGAAGGTGCGACCTCAACTGTGGTTGTACACCATCCACGCTCGAAGTACACCATGCTCTGGCAACGATAAGCACGCATAGGACAAGACGTTGAAAGTGACTCTATGAAGTATTCAACGGCTCTCTTGTGGTCACAAGAGTCATTACCAATGAGATCTAAGCAAGTCAAATGGTTCACATATCACCATAGAGAAATCGAGGAATGTAACAGACTACTTGGAACCGAAAACGAATAAAACTTATTAAGGTTTCGCGTCGTTCCCAACCTAGATATAATCGTTTAATTTTCCGTGGCAATTAGCATTGTTGTTCACTTTTGTCTTTTTATTACTGAAGGGAGGTTTTAGTCTCAAATTTTGTGACACCTTAGACGACATTCACAATTGGTAAGAACCAACTGTACAAAAGCGCTGTGCAGAGACACAGTGGCAGACGGGCACCGTATTGTGAACAAAGTTTTGCGTAAGTACAACTTGCCGAAAGCTGAGCGCGGTGACCAGGCACTCACTTCAAGGTGGAGACCTTGTACTAGGCCAATGAAACGAGAACAGACACTAACTTGTCTGTTCAGAAATTTTGTTAGTATGCGGGCACCATACCCATTAATCCCTGTCCTGGTTTGTTACGCAACCTCTAAGATAGGAAGGGTTCAATGTGACAACTGACAGCCGCCTTAGAGTCGATATTTCTTCGAAGGACTCTTTATCGACAGACGTCATGGTCGTAGTTACACACCAGATTACACTTACTACCATGGCTTAGAAAAATAAAACTTAAAAATAATATAAAAATAATAAAAGGTGTTCATACCACTAATGAAGCCACAGCCTTTCTGCTGAGCTCCTCCGTTTGGATAGAAGTCAAGATGCCCCAGTGGTTGGTCTAGGCCATTGTTGTCAGAGTCTGTGTGAATGACGTCAACAAACTTTGCGTCTCCTGAGTCCAGTCTAATGTCAGGTTTGTCGCCTTCAAAGTATCTGCCAACTGGATCTAGCCCTAATAGAGAGGAACAGTGTACAGTGTGTGGAGTTGATGGCTAACGTAGGGATTGGCTACATTAAAAAGCTTAAGATGACAAGTGAAAGATACACCAAAGACGAAAGAACGAGAAAAATATAAGTATATACATAGGAATAGCGATTGTGTTTACGGCCAAAAATTAAGTGCAAAGATGTTATGATCGTAAAGAAACACAGAGAATTGAAAGAAATAACTGGCAGAGGAAAAATTTGACAAAATTCTGCAGTCGAACCTGTATATAACGGCCCTGTATTAAGCGGCCACCCTCTATTAAGCGGCCAGTTTGTAAAGTCCCGATTTTTCGCTCATACAAAAGCTGTATTTGTTACCTGTAGTAGGCGGCCACCTCTATTAAGCGGCCGCGGCCACCCTGTAGCAGTCCTTACGTTTGTCTTTCTTTGTTATTTTTACCTGTATTAAGCGGCCACCCTTGAATGGAAACTAACTAAAGCCATATGTTATTTTATGCGGTATTTTATTGTGTTTATAATGAGATCCAGCATCACTATAAAGAAATAACATGTACAAAGCTGCTGTAAGCTGATACTCGGCCGTTTAATATAGTTAACGCTTTTCAGATGTTCGCAGTGTGCTGAAGTACAGTACCATATCACGAACGCTAAAAAGAAGTTTGTTTTGAATATGCTTCACTCTTTAGCAAGAAATTCCTTTTTAATTACCTTGTTCTTCAGCCATGTGACATTGAACATTGAGCGTAACAACTATGAAATGACGGAATGAGATACTTTGTTGTGAACTGTAAGTCATAGAGATAGAGCACTGTATACAGTAGGTGAGTAGAGGACAATTTATTGCATAATACTTTTACACAATGTTACCGTTAAGTTACAAGTTGGCACTAAACTTTGTTTAAAGTATTGATCACTTGAAAGAGCGTTGATTGTCCTATTGTTTCCTTGCATGAAGTGTTTTTGTATGACACGCCATTAAAATTGACATTACACCACGCCCAGTGAGTATTTTTACTGATCCTGTATTGAGCGGCCACCTGTATTAAGCGGCCAGTTACTCGAGTCCCGAGGGTGGCCGTTATATACAGGTTCAACTGTAATTAAGATAGTTTGCAAATGTAACGGTGGTTTGTTTAAAAACTGTAAAAAAGTTTACGCGCCAGCATTTGTAATAATAATTTTCTATGATTACTTGCGACACAAAGGTGTCAATGTTGGCGGTTTAAAATGTAGAATTCCATTTTTAATGCTTTGGAGGACTATTTATTATATTGTTTGGCATTAAAGCTCTCTTCCATAAAATCATTGATCATTTCTTTAAAAAACTAGTCTGCTTATTATTTATTTATTTATTTATTTATTTATTTATTTATTTATTTATTTATACTTATTGCTTACCAGTTATTCGTCCAAGTGGTGTGCCAAGTTTTCCAAGTCTCTTCCCAACATAACCAGCGCCATGCGCACCAAGATCAAATCCCAGGATGTAGAATTCGTCAGCTTTAGTGTTGGTATTGTTCATCAGAAACCTGATCAACATCGCTATTTGAGTACCCAACATACGGGTATTTCCCGCGGCTTGCTCATACGGCCTTTTTGCGCCATTTGACCAATCAACAATGAAGACGTTGAAATCCTCGTGTTTTAACAGTTTTTCTCTCATGGTGATTATCCAGGGTACTTCCCCATTTTCTGGAAATCAAAACGTTTACACTTGTCTGATTAACTAGCTGAACATGCTTTTTATACTGTTAAGGTATACGTTATATATTTATACATCTAGGTATTGTTTTATTTTTCTTGTTTATTGCTACCGTAAAGAACATAGACAAGTAAAGATAAACGATAAAAAGGAACAACATTTCGGGGTCGTCATGACGCCATTGAAGGGTTGTTCCTTTTTATCGTTTATCTTTTAATTACTTGTCTATGTATAACCAAACCTTTACTTGCAAAGAACATAGGCCAACTAAATCCATCAACATCATCAATCATAATCATGATCATGATCATTATTACCACCGCCATCATCGTCATCATCCATCATTTGCACCATCATTGCTTACCGTTATCACCGCCACCATCGTCGTCGCTATCATCATCATCATCATCATCATCATCATCATCATTATCATCATCATCATCATCATCATTATCAACAACATTGTTCTCACAACCACAATCACCGTAGTTAAATTATTTTCTGCAGAAGTGAGATAAAACTGACATGGCCCTCAAAATGTCGGACAGACAAAGTAGCTAATATAGAAGGGAATAGTTTTAAGAATCCATCTGGTCCATCTGGTAACGTTAGTCGGAAGATTCACACCATTAGGGTGCGTTCGATTGACCCTATTCGAGAATACGAATACATAGAACGATGACATGAAATCCCTCATAAGAGGTTTTTGAAGATATTGGAGTAAAAAATGGCGCTTTAATTATCTTGGATCAGCGTACGTTTGCAGAAATGTCTCCCCAAATTTACCCCAAAAGAGAAATCTAGCGGCTATTCCGCTTATTCCTATTCCGGAATACGGTCAATCGAACGCAACCTTAGTCACAAGTGAAAACTGTTATGGTATCAGTGAAAACGATTGCTTACCCTTAAATCCATGAATAAGAATGAATGTATTTCTTCCACCGTCATAATCAGAAGCTTGAAGTTTGGTGACATCAGAGTCATCTATGATCTGCGGCACTGCGTGGTGAGCACGAGTAAAGAGTCGATATGTTAATCCGATAACCAACGGGGACTGGGGCAGAGGAACCAAGGGGTTGTCAAAAGGAGGAGCATCACTGAAACATCCATATTTGGAATAACACACTTCCTTAGCTAAAAATAGATGAAAAATATGATGTTAAATCCGAATAAATATTATTTTCAACGTCCTAGGTTTTAGAAATGAAAAGAAAGGAAATGTCAAGAGCAAAGTAACAATTCGTTGGATTGTGCAACGAAATTTCATGTCTAGCACCACTTACAATGGTTTCCCAGAAAACTATCAATTCGTCGGATCAAGAAGTAGTCAATTGTTCCATCGATGATATATTCATTGGGAAGTTATATAGTCTCTAAGGCCTAAGGAGTTCCGTATGCCTTACTCCTTCCTTGATCACCGAGTTGAGAATCGTCTATTTGAACCTTCTTTATAAAATTAAAATCGAAGGCGATGATGATCTTGATATAATATCCAGCTACTCTAAGCCACAGCCCTCTGGAAGACTAACCTTGAAGTAAAAGGCTGAAAATCCACACTGACAATAATAATAGCAAAATATTTCAACATTATAATATTATGACAGTTTCGCACCGTGGGACTGAGACATTTTTAAAGGCTCTAATTTTAGTCGATCTACAATGAAATAAAAACGTTTTCTACTTTTAGCGGCGTAATATTGCATAATGAAATAAGCTGTTATCTTTTTGAAAAAAACTAATAATAAATTCTACGAAAACTGAAATAGAGAAACTCAGCTGATTTCTTACCAAGTGCAGGTGGAGGAGAAACCACCATGAAAGTTAAGGAAGGTAGTAGTATTTTCCAATTCATCGCGGAATTTGCTTTCACAAGATTCGTGCAACTTGAACCTTAGAAACGTGGCGTTTTGCACTTATGATATTTTAGTCCTTACCGAATCTGGCTGCATTAAGATTCTCATCAGTTATGCCACTTGAAACCTGAGTAATCAGGCACGCAAACTCTATTCTTTGAACGTGCACATTTTCATGTTATCAGGATCGGAACAAATGGGTTTTAACCACAACGTGATTACAGTTGGCAGATGCCATTCAAAACTGACGACCATAAGTACACTTTGAATCACGAAAACCTTCGTTTGCAAGACAGTGAAAAACAGGGGAAAAAAGCCAGATTTAAATAAAGCTTGCAATGATATCGAAATATTAATGGTCATCTTAAAGCAAAAAATTCATAACCCCGGAGTGATAGCGCATGCATGTTAAATACAAAATGCATGACTGTCCCTTTGCGGAAATAAATAGTACTTGATACACATGAATAAAGAGTTGACTGATAGCTTAGATTTTAAGTAAATTGTCGGGATACTACAGAATAGCAAAATCTGAAAACAGTCTGAAACAATTCAGAATTAATAAAATTAAATCAGTTATATATTTTGCGCGTAGGATGTACTCCAGCCTGGCAAGGATCCAGGAAAAATGTGACTGTTTTTCGTTGCACAAGTAACTGATCTTTGTTAAATGGCGAGGATCGACTTCTCTATAAAGCTACGGCTTACAGGGGCTTTTTCAGGTACCCTTACGCAAGAAATATCATTTGCATTTTTACCGTTTTAATTTTACTATATTAGCTGTGTAAAGAAAGGTACCGTTTGACTGAAAAGTCATTTTTAATGTGGTGAATCAATTCGCTGGTTAGAAATCCAGACATTAATCGGGGTGATTTCTTGAATCCTTGCTCAAAATGTTTTTCCTAATCTTTGTTCTCTTTCAGCTGTGTAAAGGTTACCTATTGAAACGTGAAAATCACTTAATTACTCAATTTTGGAGGCATCTAGGTTTTTTTGTCCTTTTGTAGAAGTGGGTTGTATGTATAATTTTTTATTTTCTTTTATGCTTTTTTCTCTGATTCTTTAAATGGGTATTGTATGGTATATTTCTTTTGTCTCCACCGCTATAAGGTGTTAAAATAGCTGTAGCATGATTCTTGAAAGCGACCTAAAAGTAAATAAATCAATGTAGCGCGAGGACATTTTCTGATTTCCCTCATCAGTGTTTGGTCAGGAAATGATCCTTACAAAACAAGCAGTTTATTATGGAAAATAACAACAGGGACAGAATACACTCATCTCGCCAAAAGAACACAGATTTTCACTGAATTCGTGATTGATAAGTGGAATACAGTAAAACAATGGCAAGCATAAAAATGGAAACCTGACTGTCGGCTGGTGACAAACTACTGCCAATAACTAAATTTTAAATGAATATTTGATATTTGTAATGCGCCGCCAGTCTTTCCTAAATTAAATCGGATCACACAAAAGTTGCTGTATTGAACCTTTTTTTTTTTTAATTGTGTCCAACATTTCCTGAAATGCATTGTTTTTGCTGAATATAAAGTTGCGTTCGACGAAGTTAGAAGAACGCAACCTAATCTGCTGGGTCAGTCCTATGACTTCTTGGGTCCCCTGTAACCAACGAGAAAGCTCTTGGAAATTTTTTTTTCGTTGGACTGGCTCAGTGGACTGGCATGTACCATTTCGGCGCCATCTTGAATAAATTATTTCAGAACGTTTTGCCGTACGTCATGCTCAAGGCCTACTGCGCATCTCGTGATGAATAAATTACTTTGTGTTACCGTACGTACTGGGCACCTCTTGACTCGATCTGTATGATCTTCTCATTTGTTGGTATTGGTACAGTCTCGTCACTTGTTGGTAAGTAAATGCTTTTTTCTATATTTTGGAGGAAATGCACGTGGACAGTTTTCTATGTACGATTTACAAAATCCTGAAGGAAATGTAAGACCACAGCGACAAACCGATGAACCGTGCCCTTAATCTGTTGTTCTGTCCATTTTGTTTATTTTCGTCATCTCCGCTGTTACGATTAGTCTGCTACCTACATTTGCCGTAGAATACACCGAACACGGTCTGTTTTCTCAGAATGTGCGATTGTGCTGAACAACTGGCGGCCATATTTGAGCGAAATGGCCTGTTGTGGTCACTTATTCGCCTCCGATAAAGAACGTATATGTTCTCGTGCTGGATCAGACAAAACAGGAACTAAACTTGATGGAGCTTGTATAAAGTACCCAGCAGACTGCGTTCGTCTCACAATTCAAGTTCAAGGGCTTTATTTCTTCCACTCTTTGACGAACAAGGACATATTGATGGTTTGCATGTGACGTCATGGCGGCCATGTTGGTGGACAGGAACAATAAGATTTTTCTCCTCGGGGAGTTAGCTTCCATTCTTATGCAAACTATGTGGGCAAATTTTGTTTTGTTTTGTCCACCAGTATAACGACAATGCAAACCATCTATACAGGATCATTTACGATGAACAATACGGTAGCATTTTTATGGTGGTACACGGCGCGCATTTTAAACTGAGATGAAGGCTTTCAATATGCTGATTAGATTTCAACATTCAAAATGTTTATCGCTTCATAATGATTAGCAGCGAGATTTTGGCGTAGTGTTTAAATAATTCCTTACTAGAACCTACTAGGAAATAGTGGTAGTTTGATGAATAAATCCATTATTACGTAGATTTTTCTGAGCTGTTTTTACTGGAGCCTTCATAAATTTCCTATCAAGAAGATAAGTACTGTTTTACAAATTTAAAAAAAAATAGAATAGATAATAAATGGAAAATATGTCAAAAAGTCGGGTTAAAGGCAATTTAAAACGAGGGAAAATCGCATTAAATCGGTGCTTTGAGAGGGGAATGTATCAGGTTTACATTTAAGAGTTAAGTAACTTGAATTGGTTCTAATCGACCCGAATGCGACATGCAATGGTCTTCACACAATCAGCTTGCCACGTCCGCATTCTAATTCGTATGTGTTATTTGACCTTGCGGATCACATGCATGCACTTTGTCAAGTAACTGCCGCCCAGCGTATCACGTGACTTTCCATTCAGTATTCTAAGCCTCATGTTGGCCTTACTCTATAAAGCTAAAGGTTGTTTGAGGGAGACTGAGTTTTAACGAATACAGGTTACAATTAAATGCGTTACATCACATTCATGAAACCCTTAACACCTTCCCTCTTAACAGTTAAACTACCGTTACAAGAAGTCTCGATACCTTCTAGCTCCTTCTCGAGTGATGGCTAGAATCCAACCCAAGTCTCCCGCCTTTTATCCATAATAAAGCAAATATAAAAGATTAACGATAAGCTAGTAACTTACTCCCAAAATACTCAATTTACTTTCTCTGTTAAACTGACCCTTTTAAGATATTATAATTGACCCATAATACTATAACATCTAAATTCTCCTTAAACAACAGCGGTGGTGGAAAAGTAATTAGTACAAAATTAAAAAGTCAAGTAAGGAGAATTGAAACTTTAAAGGATTAATATGTATAGAGGTTAAGCCCTGAAACGCGAAAGCAATTATTGCTGTTGTGTCACTATCAAAACCTATAAGTTAACACGAGGAGAGACCAATATTTTTTAAGACTGTTTCCTCAATGAAATATCTTTAGACGTCTGAGATAACAGTTTTCAAACTGTTAGTCATGCAATTCGGCTCAGTGTACCTCAGTTTGATCATTGAGTCTGTGGATAAACTCTAGAAAGAACTGAACTAAGTTACTCAGAGGACAGTACTTCATCGCCTCTTGTCCTGTCCGACTTTAGACTTTCACGATAGCAACAACAAAAAAGGTTCTAGTTGGAGCCAGATGTGTACGTTATCGTCATTTAAAGACTTAAACGTTTAATAACAGCCCAGATACTGATCACAGGCATGGCACGCTTCTGCTTCATTCGAAGATTTTTCTGCTGCGACCTTCAACTGGGCACGTTCTGTGTTTCACTCTTCTCCATGGTAGGTTGATACGTATCTTTCTTCGCTATATATAGCCTTTTTGTGACCATATTACTCAGTGAAAATTTAAAGTTTTATTGTCAGTGATTTATCCTTTAGGTTAGGTAGTTAGGTAACTTAATATATTTTAGGTTAAATTTACACGACTCCTTGGAAGACCGTCTAATATGATACGATTTCGTGTATAAACAATAATACGGATTGATTTGATTTGATTGAGTCAGTTGTCGGCTGAGAAACGAGAATTAAGAGTAAATTTCTCTCAAAATGATAAACAGTAAATTGCGTATTTTCGAAAAGGCTTTATCATTTTTAAGTAAAATAATCTTCCATCCGGTTGTCAGCAAACTTCAGCTCTATAAGTTCAAATTAAGATAGCTAAACTGACAATAAGCCAAAATTATCATGAAACAGTTTTCATCAGTGCGATAACAGTCAAGGATCTTTCTGACAACGAACTGAATCAAACCAATCGTTAGCTAATCAATACTTCAGTGTGAGTTAAACTACTTCATAATTATAATAATCATTTCTTACTCATTCAACTGATTTATTTATCGTCCTGTCTTAGGCTTTATCTGCCGTAAACATCTCGTTTTTTGTTCAAGCAATCGAGGCAATAAAGAAAGGGCAAGCAGAAAACAAAGATGATTTGCTTATTCGGAACAATCTTACCGATGGTAAGCGCCAATAATTTTGAGTCTTTTTATTTCAAAACCGGGTCTTTTCAGCTTTTGTTGATTCATACCTTTGGTGCATTTCATATAGGACAGGCTATCATCGACCTTTCACATTTCATTACGGTCGTTTTACCGCAAAAAGCTTGGGAGAGATGAAAGAAGAGGTAGTCTTCTTGAATTTGCGAGGGTTTAATTGGAAAACAATAAAAGACCTACACGAAAGTAATCAATTTGGTAAAATAACCGGTCCATTAGAACACTCGCCCTTTTCCAGTATTTCACATCTCACCTTTGGGCTTAAATCCTTAAAAAGTTCCTGGAGAATTTTCACCTAGTTCATCACTTGTCTTTTCCGGAGGGGCGTTCAATCAATTCACATACGCCACATTGTTAGTTGAATCAAGGGTAATCCACTTAACCGGTTAATAACTAAATTAAATTGCTCAGCTTTTTTTATTGTTCACGAACTCAAGTCTCTTATTCTAGCTGATACTCAGGTGTACGGCATCTCTTTCAGCTGCGCTCAAAGTTTCTTACTCTGGAATAGGATTAAGTGCTGCAGACATAACTATGGGATTGCTCCTACTCTGTGGAACGTGCCAGGTGAAATATAATTATCAGCTGCAATTAATATGTTATTCTACTCAAAACAATTTCCAAAGCAATATTTGTATTTTAATCTTCTGTTATATTGCTCCGTGACCGCGAGTAACACATTGTAAATTTAAACGATGTGTTTCAAACCCCAAAGTGCCAATTTTACCCTTTGTGACCCAGGTGCTAGCTGCTTCATCCCGGACCTTCTAGGGCCGTTTTGGTCAAAGATCACTTCGGTGCAGTCTCGGAATCATGTTAGTCCTTAGGTGCGTTTTAACCCTTGAGATGAGGGTCTTTTGGCCCTCAAAATACAAATCAAATCAGCCCTAATTAGGGGGCTAAAACAGGTCTTATGAACATGATGAATGTACATTGCACTTGTTTTGATTGCTGATCGCTACCAGAAGCTTGGAGAAAGAGGGCCAGGGAAGAAAGCTTAAGGGTCGGGAGAGTGTCAGAATGGGTTTGAAATTCCCGCTTCTCATAAGATGTTTACAAAAAGCTAATGAACTAATAATATTAGGAAATCAGTTCAGATGTTGATGCTGGGAAATACTGAGAAATGTAAAGATACAAACACAAGTAATGTTCTGAGGTGTGTTTCTGTCTGTGGAAACAACTGGCATGTTCTTTTTGTTCTAATTATTGTTGTTTTTGTAAGATTTCTTTATAACAAACTTGAAAAATGCAATACTGATGATAATTGTCTCCATCCCATTATTGTTTTGTTTTGTATTGATATGATATTTACATTCAGTTAAAGGTTTGGAAGCTTTGGTCCTGGATTATTTGGCGATTTTTGATGTTTGCTTATCTTGTCGGAGTCACCGCCTTCTTTTTTGTGGCATGGGGAAAGGTAGGAGAAGGATAAAATATGGAATGGTTAGCCGTGTTGCCTAAATACCACATTATGCTCTAAATAACGTACTAAGCTGCAGAGACAAAAAATGGCTTAGGGGTGTGTTCATTTCTATAGCCGGATGGTATAGCAGAAGAGTATTGGAATTTAAGGGAGATGGAATCATGGCTTCAAAGACAGCTAGTTACCTCAGTAAGTGTCCTTGAATAGAGCTGGTTTAGGATCATTTGAAACAATTGCCAGGGTTAAAAATATGTACGCATTGCGTACATGTGGTTAGTGCTGTGCACGCGCTGTGGAGCTGTTTGTTTACGGACACTCTTTCACTCACTCACACACTCTTACATGCCTGATGACATAGTGGATAGAGCACTACAGTGCACTTAACCCACAAAAAGGAAACATGTCAATTAGCTTGGTGTCTAAAGCACGTAATTTATCATTGACAGATCAAACTCCAAGAGTGATGTCTAAAACCTGATTGTTTATTTCTTTGTTTCTTTTTTGGTCCAGGTCCCACCTATTGCAATTATCCTTCTGGTTGGCCTTGTTTTTGTGGTAAGTCTTATACTCTTGTCAATTCTATAAATGTACTCAATCGTGGAGGCGCAATCGGGACCCTTTTTTCTCACTTTTTCTCGCTCCCCCTCTCCTTCCACGATTATGCCTGCTTCGCAGTCTACTTGAGGCGAGGTGGTGTAGTGGTCAATCCCACCGTACCGAAAAAGTTGTCGACTGCTACATTTATCTATAATTCTTAACGTATGAAATCCTAAAAGGGCTCATAAAAACGCACAGATTACCTTGAATGGTCGTTGTAGAGAATTTGATCTTGGTTGAGGCAATTTACTTGCCTATTATTAATTGTTATTATTATTATTATTATTATTATTATTATTATTATTATTATTATTATTATTATTATTATTATTATTATTATACCTTTCAGTTAGTACACGCGGTGTGATTGGTCATTTTTTTCGGGACTTATTTCACTGTATGGCCCGCAAAATTCTATTCACCGTTTCCCTTGACTTCAACTAGTTTCCTTTCCTCCGCGCCCGATTAACCTCATAGATATAATAAATATCTTACCAACCTCGTCTTCTTTGTCCGTACTGTAAGTTACGGATCGAGAATTTTTCCCATTGATTTATGGCCCGCGCGCTTCACGCTTAGACCATAAATCAACTGGAAAAAGAAACTCGTTTCGTATAACTTACGGTACGGACCTCGAACTGGGTGGTAAGAGGTATGTATTTCACAAACTGTTTCAGATCGCCTGTATCATAGTGGTGTATTCTCTGACTCAAGAAATCAGAGAAACAGAGGATCTCAAGAATGAAGTTTCAATGGATTCACCCGCTGTGTTGCTTAGCAACCAAAAGCGTTTGACTTCACCTGATCATTACTTATAAACTTGTCGAATTTTTTTGGATTTGTTCTTCAAGGTCTGTTAACAGAATTAAGTAAAGGTGAACGGAAGTTTGTTCAGGTTCCAAGTAGAAAACAAAAGTGACATCTGCAGTTTTCACAACAAAGAGTAAGGAGCTCCAGACGAGGGGGAGGGGGGGGAGGCAATATAGGGCAGGACGAAGGTAGACAGTTCACAGTCGCCTATTTGTTTCGTGGGATTTTCGAGACTGGTACACTTCAAACGAACTGCCGCCATATTGGTTTGTAATGGCGAGTGCAGCCTGAAGAGAGAGTGTACTTCCGAGGGGGTCCGGAGTAGAGGGGGGGGGGGGGGGGGGAAGGCAGGAACTGGCTAGAGACCTCCTCGGTAGTTAAGACACTCTACCCAGGTCGCCGCTCGACGTTACAAACCAAGATGGTGGCCGTTCGATCGAAGCGTACGAGTCTCGCAAATCCCACGGAAAAATAGGGGACTGTGAACAGTCTGGGACGAAGGGAGCGCTACTTTACGTTAGCCCCTCTCCATGGCATCCTTTGTGCGCCAGTCCACTCTCATGTTCAATCTCCTCTCAGCCCACTTACAATAAATGGCGACGAGAGTGACTGGGTACGAGTCTGTAAAGGCTGTAGCGACCCACCCCTCCACCAAGACAAGAAAATACAGACAAGAATAAACACGTATCAGAAATTATATTTGTCGAGCGTAGCACCATAACTAATAATAATAATAACCTTTTATTTACCATCGGCAGTGTTTATAGCACAAGTGCTAGTGGGGCCGAGCATTAAACCTCGTAAAGAAATAATACAAATTGAAAATAACATGGCTAAAAATCCCAACTGGCAGGAGGCAGACCAGCTGGCTATTTACAAGCGCGTTCGAGGAGTTGAACTTGGGGCTACCGAGAAACAACTCCAGCTAGTGGTCAGAGCGGGACTTGAACCAGGGACCACCGAATTTCAAGTCCGGCGCCCTAACCACTCGACCACTGCTAACTGGGTAATCTCATCCCAACACTGAAGATAATCTTGCTGTCCCCCTTCCCTGTACCAATTTTCTTAAGAACAGTTTCAGGTATAGTGGTGCGGTGTTATGGAACAGTTTACTAACTCATTGCGGCAGGCAGGATCTCTAGCATCTTTCCATGCTAGCTGCAGCGGCTTCTTTTAATGTAATTGCTTAATCGAACACGGCTTTCATGTAAAGCAGTTTACTTAATTTATTGTAGGTTTAGATAGTTTATATAATATTACGAATTTTGTAACTACAATTAGAATGTTTATTAGTAGTACCTAGTGTAACCGGATGAGAATACCGTGGATAAATAGAGTAATTTGAGTTTGTCTTTGATTATATAACTCTCAAAATTTCAAGGATTTACGACATCACATCTTTGAAGGTTTACTCAGTGTATTTTCCGGTGTTTGCTGATTACTACAGTCGAACCTGTATATAACGGCCACCCTCGGGACTTGAGGAACTGGCCGCTTAATACAGGTGGCCGCTTAATACAGGATCACTAAAAATACTCACTGGGCGTTGTCTAATGTCAAATTTAATGGTGTATCATACAAAAACATTTCATGCAAGGAAACAATAGGACAATCAACACTCTTTCAAGAGATCAATACGTTAAACAAAGCTCAGTGCCAACTTGTAACTTAATGGTATAATATACGTAACATTGTGTAAAAGCACAGTGCAATAAATTGTCTTCTACTTTTGTAAGGTGTACAGTACTGTATTTCTAACTCACTTACTTACGTGACTTGCAGCTCACAACAAAATATTTCATTCCTTCATTTCATAGTTGTTACGATCGAAGTGGAGTTATAACGGTAATGTTGCTAATTAAAAGTAACACAATGTATAATAAAATTCCTCAAGTTAAAATAGGAAAAGGGTAAGAATTACAGCCACTTAAACAAGTGGGACACGTGCGTTTGGCGCCTCGGAATTTGAAACTTTTGTTTGTAGAGCAAGTCGTTGACTGTCGACACTGCCAGCGACAATTCCTGTTATCCATGGTACTGTGCATATGTCGGACATAGTTTCAAGGGCGGCCGCTTAATACAGGTAAAAATAACAAAGAAAGACAAACATGGGACTGCTTCAGGGTGGCCGCGGCCGCTTAATAGAGGTGGCCGCCTAATACAGGTAACAAATACAGCGTTTGTATGCGCGAAAAATCGGGACTTTAAAAACTGGCCGCTTAATAGAGGGTGGCCACTTAATACAGGGCCGTTATATACAGGTTCGACTGTATGTCAACTCGGTATTATGATGTAAATTCGTGATCTGTTCAATTAACTTGAGGAAGTGAAAATATTGTAAACTGAAAACGTCTTAGTGGTGGATCCGAGCTGAGACCGTAGATTAGTCAGTTTCGGACAATTGTTGTCAGGTCGCAAGACTGAAAGGTGATTTTCGCGAGAGCTCGCGTATTTTTCTCCGCTTGATTGTCCATCAGAACGAAAGCACTACTTTTTAAGTTATTTAAAACTGAAACAACGGCAAACGAGAGGAAATCTCAGAGCGACAATGGTTGCACATCGACATGTCGTGCTGACAGCTAAGCTGTCTTTGAGTTGATCTGCACCACCGTTTATGGATACTTTGGGTATGGAGGAGGGCCAGCGACCACTTGCACCTGTGGATTAGATACAAAGAAACCTGGTTAAGTCTTTTTTTTTTTAATCCCCAGTAGAATTGTTAACTACAATACTATTTTAAGTTAAAAAGATATTAAAAACCAAACGCTTTCGACTAATCAAGTCATCCTCAAGGTAAAAGGGATTTTTACCCTGGGTAAGAAGGGTAAAAAGGATATGCTCAGAGTAAAAGGGTTTTTACCCTGAGGATGACTTTATTACTCGAAAACGTTTGGTTTTTAATATCCTCTAACTTTTTAGCCTTGTAAATAGTATTGTAAATCTCAAGTGAATATTATGGATAATTGTTAACTATAGTAATTTATAAACAGCACATGTGACGTTTCGACGACTTCATATCGTCAGTGAGAAAAGAAAATAGCATGAAAGCATTAACAACTTTAATCAAAGGATACAACTTAATTAAGAACTTTAAAGTCATAAAGAAATGCCGTGACAAATTTGAATGTTTGGTCTATGAAATGCTGTGGATCAAGAACAAAAGACCGAAACTGAACACGCAAGCGGATTCCATTCGCGCGAAAGTCAATGCTTTCATGCTAATTTATTTTCTCACTTTCAATACCTATAAATACGCCTTTCCGCGTTATTTCCATTTTACTAATTTGACAATGACGATATGAAGTCATCAAAACGTCATGCTGTTTTTAAATTACTATGGTTAATTTTCTTGATGAAATGTTTCTCTGAATCGTTTGTTATCAATTGTTAACTGGTTCGTAAATGATTTATTTCCTTTAACACCCAACAAAATACTTTACAAATGTCTTGCTTGATAATTTTCTCTTACTTTCAAAGGATCCTGATCTATATATCAGGGTTAGGATACCGAGACATAGCCGTGAAGTTTTATACGAAGAAATCAGGATGTTAATGGCGTGGGATTTATTTAACAATTCCGAAGACGAGGAAGGTATAGTTGTGGTCATTGCTGTCGGATATGTTGAAATCTAAGAGGCACAAACCATAATGTAATTTTTGAGTCAGTCCTAAATATTAAATTCATGGACATCCACCGTTTTTTTTTTTTTTTTTTGAAACTCGGTCCCGTACAATGCTTGCAGTCTGTTCATATCTCGAAGTTTGCGTAGTAGTAACAACAGCGAAAAATTGGAACGAGAGGATTGGGACAAGACGAGGGAGACAAACGTCTCTCCCCAATCCCCTCTCCTTTATACCCCTATAGCCCTTTTCACCGTTAACTCTGCTCATTTGAATTACAATGAAATCTAGCATGTATGTGGGGCAATTCCGGGCTATTTTGTAGTTTTAGCCCGAAATTGCCTCGCATCCACGTTGGATAACATTGTAATGCAAATGAGAAAAATCAACCGTGAAAAGGGCTATTGTAGCTCGCGCTCGACGGATTGATTAACCCTCGACTTAAGAGATAGGGGGTTGGGGGTAGGGGGAGGGGGAGCTGCAAGCAATATATCCTTCCCCTGAACCCTTCCCTCCCTCCCCTTTCCCCTTCCCCAGTTAATTACCATGGGAGCTGCCGCACCAAATCTTGCAGATGATCCTGAAGGGTCCTCACGGAGGGCTTCGTGGTAAGAGTACACCACAATGATGAAGTAGATCTGAGTAATTCAAAACAAAGCAGATTATTAACCCTTTAACTGTGATCCGCTTCAAATGTTTCCTTGTAATATCAACGCTTTTTCAGCCACCTCTAATTGCACCTGCGCCATCAATACCACAGTAACTAAAGAATATCAATATTATTTACAAGAATGTTCAAAAAAAGTAAAGGTTACAGTAAATAAAAATCTATAAATCAACCCCAATCCTGATGAACATCCGAACCAATTGACACGTGCCTTCTTGTATTTTCCACTTTTTCTTGAAGAAAAGTATGACTAAACTTTCACCGTTTTTCATAAATCATTAAGGCCAGTATTTTTCAGTAGGCTGAGCTCTAAAATACGTATTCAATCCGGTAACAATGATCTTTGCGTGCAGTCAAAGATTAAATATTAAAGAAAACAATCTGTTCTTCCCTTAAGTTGATTCCATTCTTATTTATTCCTAACTCGGTTGGTGATCATAAAAGGGAGAAGGGATGGCGCATGCGCAGTAGCGAGAGAACTCGCCTCTCACCAATGTGGCTCGGGTTCGATTCCAGACTCGGTGTCATATGTGGGCTTAGTTTGTTGACGGTTCTTGTCCTTTCTACAAGAGGTTTTTTCTGGGTTCTCCGGTTTCCCCCTCTCCTCTAGCCAAACATTTCCAAATTGTAATTCCATCTGGTTTATCATTAACCACAGGCTCGAGAAATTGAGCAAGCACTCCCTGTGTTATTGACATAAATAAATTACTTTACTTTTATAAAGAATTTACCAGCTTCTCCTAACCATATTAACCCATAAACCCATTATGTCGCATGGTTGGTATCTCGGTTCCCTAACGCTATTATTTTGTTTGTGGTTTGGGATAATCTGTAATATTTATTAACTGGCAAACAAACAACTGAACTGAAGCTAAGTTGTAACGGTCTTTAAAGAGTCATACACTTACCGACAGCAACCAGTCAAGGATTAATCCAACGAAAAGATACCACAACTATAATTAAATAATAGTGATATTTAATTAAAAATAGGAAATAGCTCTGTCTGATCGAGAAAGTGGCGCGAGTTTTTTAACCAATCACAGAACGTAGTAAACCAAAACTAACTTGCAAGAATGTAACATTACAGTGATTCAATAAATAAATTAAATTAAGACTAAATTAAAGTAACTCAAAGTAATTAAGTAATTTAATTTATTCTATTTCACAGCTTTACTTTATGTATAAATTATCTTTTCTGAAACATTCTCTACTTGATAATGGTGCCAGGATGACACGCACCGAACGTCGTTCCGTTTTTTCGCTTATTTTTATAGTCAACTGCTTTTCTAAATTTAATCTTAATAGAATATCCCGTCCGGCTAAATTATTGCATATGTAGACATTAACAGTGAATGTCCTTTGAAACATTTTAAAGGTAAAGTTTTAGTTCTATGGCTACAGCATTTTAAATTGGTAACGTGAGCTAATTTGTCGCTAAATCAAGTGTATGTTGCTGAACGGAAAGGTCTGTTCATATACCTTGATCCAGCAACCAATCTGCTGAGTATATTAAGATTTTATTCCTAACCGAGTAATTGAAACAAGACCTACCCCGTGCCAGATCGCGATTACAAAGATCGTCGTACCCAGAGTGTAAGCAAGCAGGAAGATGTGAAGGATGATATAAGGCAGTGCCAAAAAACGGTTCCTCTAAAAAGGTGAAAAAGAAACAAGAACAGCGTTTACAAAATCAAGGAACATTTACGACTCCTGGACAAGAGGGTTACTTTGAAAAGAAACCATGTGGTGCTCAGTGGGGTAGCGGAACAGATCAAACGTAAAAAATAAGAAAAATAAGGTTTTCACTTTGTGAGCTTCAAACGGTCTAAAACTGTTAAATTATATTATCATAATAAAAAAAAGTATCAAGCCTTTTTAAAATGAGCTAATGTCACGTATTCAAAAAGCACACATAGACACACATTGCAGATGGGTCTCCAAATACTTCACTTTCAAAACCTTTTTTTGAAATACTTTTTTTTATAAATTATCGATAAAATGATTTAGTAACGTAAGTGACTCACAAGAAAACCTATACCGGCTTTGAGAAAAGTCAAAACCTTATCCTTTTTTATTTATTACTTACGTTTGACGGCGGCTAAAACAACAGAGCCATTGATAAGGTAATTTGGCCATTGTAAAGAGATTCGAGTGCTGAAGTTTCGACGTTAGCTCTTTGTCAGAGCAAATCCAACGCCTGGTTGATTCCATCTCATTTTTGTCGCATCAATATAGACATACATACAATTTTGATATCACAGTTGCAAATAACTGTGTCCATTGTTTTTAGTATATTTTTTTCTGTTTTGCAAATAAAAAGGATACCTTTTCAGTAGCTAAGGGTGTACGCAGGCGGTTTCATTGTGGCTGGGGTTTCTGGGGGCCGCGTGGAGTACCGCGTGCACTTACCGTGTCATACGATCCCAATAGCAAAAAGTTTGTCAAAAGCGTCAACGCATTAAAGGCTGCATTAGCGTAATTCAAGTTGACGACAACTAAAAAAGAAGAAAAACGTGCAGTCAGTTAGTATACGTAAAAATAAATTTCCAATGTTGTATATTAAGTTAAGATCACGAGAATCTGATGCACCTTGCATGATTAATTGGATTAATTTACTGCGAAATAAATTAATGTAAATCTATATTTATTATGTTTTTTTTTCTCGACATTACGTCACAGAGTTTGGTAAAATAATCCTTTGGAATGCACCTTATTTTAAAGGGAAAGTGTGCGTTAATTTCGCTATTTTTATGGTGAATAAACCAATGAAAATTACTGAGGAACTACAAAGACTAATATAACAAACCTCCGTAATGCTTGTTAGGTATTGGCAGTTTTCCCTCTTTGGCTTTATCTTGCAGCACTTTGGCGTTGTAGATAACCGCAAAGATTCCATAACCGGATGAAAGCTGTTAAACGAAGCACAAGAAAACAAATAACGTCGTGTACCGCGTTTTCATGTGTAGGTATTTTAGCCTTACTCAGGCATGCAATTGCGTGACCTCTGTCCATACTAATACGCTTTCGTTTGAAACCGTATACTTTTTGATACGGTTTTGCCTATCATCCGCACTAAGACGCCCGAAAACGCCGATGAAAACGAAGACTTTCGAAAGCAGTAACATCCTTCTTTAGTGTGGACAGGTGAAAACGGTGACGTAAAAAGCGTCACATGCCATCAGTTCCAGTCCAAATCGGAGCATCTATCCTGCATGGCGGGTGGTTAACACATGCGCAATTCCAGGTCGCAGTCGTTTTCATTGTTTTCAAGCGTTTTAGTGTGGACAGGTGAAAACGAAAAAAAAAAAACAGTGTGGATGAAAATATTTTTCTTTGTTTTCGCCGCGATGAAAACGGATTCTTTTGAAAATGGGGTTTGATACGCTTGCCTGTTTTCAATTATATATTACGGAACAGTTGAAGAAATCACAAGACCTTTTAAGTTTGCTCTGAGAAGAATGCGTCAGTTACTTCCAGGGCAGTTTATGCCGGATAAAATCAGGGGCAGTTGTTTGTGATTTGAAATGCAGCTTCCCAGGTTTTCAGGCTTTTATTGATACGGAATGAATTAAGGGAAGAAAAAAAAAAAGACACCGGAACGTGTAGGTATGCATGACTTCAACACAGCTATGCATATTGCTCAACGACTTGGCAAATATTTGCTTGCTCACTTTGTAGAACGTTAGGGAAAAAAACAACTTCACTTTATCAGAAAATTCGGATGGAAAAACTGATTATAATTTACTTCCATTTTATCTTTACGTGTTTAACAATAAGTGCCTCAATTAGAACAGCTTCATGAACAAGTTCACAGATATGGACGAAACCGTATATTCTAATTCTTTTCATCTTCCTTAGTTACAAAGCTTAACTTAGTACCGCCGGGAACTGCCGAATACTACCGAGGAAAGATAATTTTGCATCAAAACAGAATCGGTGGTGTAGAAGATTCTTAGTAATTTTAACGTTTATTTAAACCTTACATGAATAACTTATATTGCCGAGTATCGGTACAGTTGAATGACCACACTTTAAGATTTAAAAGACAGGACTGTAAAAGTTGGTCATTTTGTTATTTTCAAAGTACCTTTCTAGCAGTATCGCTGGTTTTTCATTACCTGAGACGAAAGATAAAACTTAAACAGCTTAAACCAAATACCTAGTTACGATGCAGTATTACGGTGTTGAATGACGACCGTGACAAAGGCCTTAAACGGCACTGAAACGCGCTAGCTGTATCAAATTAGACGCCATCGGTTTATTGGCACGAATGGAAAGATAACTTAAAACAAATCCCGCTTACGATCCAGTTATAAGACCGGAAAATACAACCTGCACATTTGTTTAAACAGGGAAAGTGGTTCCCATGTTAACGCAAAAAAAGAGGGACACTAATCTTGATGCAGCAAGCAAGAGAATTAATGCAGACTGATTGGACGGAAACGTTTCGCGCGGAATAAACCTCAGCCAGAAAATAAGCTGCGAAGAAATCCTGGAAATCATCTTTGTTGCGCAAAGGGATCCAATATTTAAAGTAAAATATTTAAGCTACTCGAGAAGGGAATGGAAAAAAATTATACGACTCGCCAAACGGTCGACTTTATCTAAAAAAATATTCCCAAACTATTCGTATGCAAGCTGACTAAATGATCACCCCAAATCATGTGACGCGAAAACGGAACACGATTCTTCGGCGTATATTGATTATCGCACACTCTGTTTTTGTTGGTCATGTTGAAACTATAAGTTCAATATACTTTGCTATCGAACAAGAACGCTTCTGGTTTCAAGTTTACCGTACAGTTTAATACTGAAAATGTCTGCAAACCGATTGCCGGTTTTCATTGTCACGCCATTGCCGTGCGTGTGAAAAAAAATTGAAATCATTCCATGAATGTAGTCAAGAAATTGACATGTTATAGGTGATAAGTAAATAAGAAACCTGTCCAAGTGTCAGGTCTGTGCGGTATTCCGTACGCGAATTATTTGACAAAATGTTTCACACAAATTTATAGAGCTTAGTATGGAGACGTCATGTTGGTGTCCATCTGAGAGACACAAACATGGCGACCGGAAATAGGAAACATCTGGAGTTCACTTTTGCCAGAAAAGAGGTTTGTTTTCCCTTGTGAATTTTCGAATGTTAAGATAAATATTTCTCCTCAAACGTAAATTGTTTAGAATGCTGAAAATCACCCGAAAGGGCATTTTTAAGATACGGAACAGCTCTGTCACGGCCGTCCTCTCGGTTGTCACGCACGATGAAAACTCGGAAATTGAAACTGTTCTCTTTTCAAAAGGAAGAACGACATCGAGCTGAGAAATTGTGAAAAGACATATTTTTAGGTTATCTTTTAATCTCGTACCCCGATCTCAGTCGTCGGTTCGGGAATGTCGAAATGTGAGATCTGGTAAAGTTCGATACAACGCCATTTCTGGTTGGTTACCAGAATTAAGAATGCCTCATTCTTATCTGCTCTGTGATTGGCTCTTTCCTTCTGTGTTTGGTTTTCGCTCAGTTCGGGGAAGAAACAAAAACACGGAAAAGTTTTCGCTCCGATTAAGATTGTCATGCGACGTTTTAATACATACATGCCCTTTGTGTGAGGAGAGAACAGTGAGAAATTGTTTTTTCGGAAGATAACAGCGACTTTAGCCGAAAAGAGTTTGCAGTAACGTCCAAACGGCCTTGCCAAATTACACAAGTTTCCAACACGATGGATATAAGCTTGCTTACTTTTGGGGATAAAATGGAGGTAGGTCATATATGTTTTTTTTGGTATTTCTTGACAAAAAATGATTTTTTTTAAAATGATTATTTATTTAGTAAACACAAATTAATTTCCCCAAAATACTTTACCTTGAGTTCCTGAACACGCGCGCCGCATTTGCTAGCATATTTTCAGTTTTTGTCTTCTGCTATAAAAAGACTATTTTCCTTCTATAAATTGAACTGGACTTTGAGTAAGAGACTTCATAATATAATATTAGTCCTTTCAGACCAGTGTGCTTATTCCTTCAAGATCCATACAACATCTCTCATAGGACTTTGGAGAAATTGATAGAGTGTCCACACAATATTATTATTCATCTGCTGGTGAGATCAATATCCCTCCCACCCCTCAGCTAAGAGAAATGAAAAATGTCCGACTTATGACCGCCAAAATAATAGTAATGAAACCCGTACTACAACAGAGAACACCTTGTCTGAACCGACTAGGGCTCTTTATGTAAGTGTAGTTAGTTTAATTTTATTCCCTCTCTCCCACCTACTGAGTTAAAAAAAATTTGAATCCAAAATATAAAACTAGCCTTCCTCTAAAATAAAAATGGGGACGTTGGTTTACATGTCTGCACCACCTAATGTTTTGCAGGTCTATGCTTGTGATAGGCTTTAGAAAAGAAGTAGTTTTAAAAGGAGGACATGCCTCTTTGGATTTGACATCACTTATAGTTTTTAGAATCTTTTTGCCATTGTTCTTTTCTTCAAGATAGGGGAATTTCTCCATTATTTTATCATTAGTATGGAGTCTTTGAAGTACTAAACACACTTCATTTACTACTTCCATTGTTAATCCTTAGCACATTCTCTGATACAAATAGTTATCACTGGCCTCAGTTTCTCCTTTATTTCTTGTTAACTCTGCCTTAATTTCTTCCACCTGATTTCTAGGGAGAAGCAAGTTCCTAAAGTTCCTATCAGTGATGTGAATATCTTCAAGAGCTAAAACAGCTGGACACAGCTCAACACATAATTAAGAGCAATGACAGTCATTTCAGACAACAGATATCACAACAACTGCATTTCTCACACCAAAGCCAAAACCAAAGTGGTTATAAGCAAAAATTTTCCCCTGCACAGATTTCTGGGGTATTTACACTAATCTGTCATGATGGGTTGCATTTCTTCAATATTTGCACCAATATGATTGTTGTTAAAGTAAAGTTTTGATGTAGCAGGCTTCCCATCTCTTCCACTTTCTTGGAAAAAACTTTCCATGGTTTGCGGAAGACCAAAATGAATAAATTATTATCCTTTCAACACAATGAGAATCAAACCCCATTCCCAAAGATTGTGGCAAATAATATTCATTGTCAGTCTGTAGAGAATGAGACTGAGCCAAAAGTGCATTTTGAGGAATTTGGGGAGTAAGGTAGAACTGGTGATCCCCAAGCTTTCCACCCAAAAAGGCACCCCCAAATCCACACAGTACTAATGATGAGTAAATAATAGGCTGACAGGCTTAATTTTTGACATTGGCGGTGATAAGTTCATCTGCTATGGGCGAAAATATGTAATCAAACTGGTCAACATTACTTTGTGTTAAGATAGGAGGGCCTTTGTAGTACTCCATAAATCTTTCATATTCAAACTTTGTATGATTGTAGTTTGGTTGTTTTTCTGTTGCTGTTGTTGTCATGACAACAATCTTCGCTGTAGGGAATACTGAGGAAAGTGTTCCTCGTTTGCTGTACTCTGAAGTTGTGCCCCCTGAACAAAGATGCAATTAATTAAGAAAAAACTGTAGTCATTCACTGGGATGTTGTTATTCTTTCCATTAGAATAAGACAATATAATTACCAGAAAATGGAAAATGAGAAGGCTGAATAAAAAGGGATTCTCAAGTAACTAAGCCCTTTTTGACGCATGGGGTGGTGGAAGGACGAAGCATAAAAGAAGCTGCGATAATCACCAACAATATGGCTCTGTATTTATTAGCTTTTAAGCTTTAAGCCTCAGTGTCAACATACAGTTTCTCCTTACTGGTCTCTACATGTCCATTTTTCATAGTAGCATTATAGGGAGGTTGTTGAAATATCAAGAAATTTCACCACTGGTGATCTCATGACCTTTCCTTGATTGTGTATTGATAAATATTAGGAGAAATTTTGATACTGATCACTACTGGGGCTTAAAGGTTCAAGGTTCACTGTTCTGATATTTTTTGTGTACTTGTGTGAAAAGTCCTTGAACATAATTTTGTGTTGCTGGTCTTAATATTAAGAAAAGTTAGGACCTGACATGGGTGCAAATATCAATACAAGAAAATTTTTTTTGCTCAAGGAATTGGCATCAACAAGGAATTTTCATCCAAGACAGACACTGTTTTCAAAGTTTCTTTTCCCAACCACTTCTCTGCAGTGGGTTTGTGTCTGACAGTTTGATTAAATGTTGTTTCCTGGCTATGGAAGGCCATGGTTAAGGAATACTTAGGAATTCATGGTTACTGAAGATCAGCATACTGTGAAAGCTGTTGTTTTGCTGCAGAAATGGGTGACAGTTCATTAGAACACACAGACATGCACAGGAAAACAAATAGTGGAAATATTTTTTTTTATTTGTTTTCTATTTATCTGCCATTTGCTACTTTTATGAGCCCAAAAGACCAATTCACACCTTCCTATTATTATTGTTATTATTTTTTTTTTTGCTGAAATCAAGGATCCCATCAGAGGTGAGTGTCCAAGCACCAAGATAGCTGCTTTGGACATAAAGAACCTTGTATTATTCTTAGTGTATCATCCTCTATGCATGTACAAATAATGCAATGCTCAGAACAACAATGATTATTTAAGCAGCTCATTGTGCCTTGCAAATCAAATGCAGATAATGACCTTTGTTCTTCATATCAAGAGTCAAATATTATTGGACTTGTGTATTATGTGGTTCTAATTTTCGAGTCTGTGGACTCCTATGTGTAAAATTATAACCTTTATTAACTTGTCATCAAAGAAGCAGTCGAGGGGGCATGTCCCCTAAACTTAACATAAATTTCAGGTGAAAACTTTTCAAGTGTTATGTGATAAAGGTGAATCAAGAACCATTGAAATGGAAAGCTCATCACTACCAAATAAAACTCTAATGGGAAACTCATAGGGACTTGCTCTGTTTGCTCACATGTTGCAAGTAACCAAACATACTTCAGATCCCAAATCCAGATGTGGTACCTCCATTTCCCAAAAGAAATTCAAACTTCCATTTTTGAGAAAAAAAAAAACCCCTTTAAAACAGCAAGGGTGTACTCGGTATTTTAATGTTGGACATAATTGGGCGCCTACCATTTACACGGACAGGTCTTTCTGGTTTGCTGGTATATAACCAAGACAGTAGCATGGTGTTAGGGCTAGGATGGGTCATGGTTCATTTATTTTACACTATTTACACAACATTAACATAGAAAGAAAAGTATTCCAACAAATGATTACAAGATAAAAATAAATACAGTACAAATTATAAAATGTGTGTGGTGGTCAAAGTAGCAAAGGCTTTCTAGCTGACCACCACCTACTTTTAAGTAAACAAAGAAATGACACTGAGCTTTATTGAGATATTAGAAAATGTAGGAAATGTTTGTAGAGCCTAGGATGTTCAAGAGAGAATTACATTTGTGTAAATTAAGGTATGTTCGAGATGTACTGAACCGAGCAAGAAATCTAAACAGGACAAGCTTAATAAAAGAAGAACAAAACAATAAATAAATAAAAACAAAAAAAAAGCAAAAAAACAACATACAAACAAACAAACAACAACAACAACAAACAAAAAGAAAGGAAAAGGACAACACATCATCAGCAGCAACAGCAGCAACAACAAAGATCAAAATATAAGCAGACAATTATTATTATTATTATTATTATTATTAATATTATTATTATTTTTAACTCTATTATTATTATTAGATAGTTACATACTATTATATTTGATCATTAAACAGAACATATATTATTTGATTGACAAGAGATCAGGTGGGCCTTATAAAGTTTCTTAAACCTGTTAAAAGTTTTTGTTTTTTTCAATGCCATGGGGACAGTTTCCCATATCACAGAAGCAGAGTACTTAAAAGTAAATTTGCCTATGTTAGTTCTAACTTGTGGTCGGTGGAAATTAAGCTTGGCAGAATTTCTGGTGTTATAGGAGTGGACAGTTGTTGTAGGTAGGAGGAGGCCCTGTTTAGCTGGTTCATATAAAATTATATTATTACAGTGACCTTGAGTTGTGTCCTTTGGCCTGTAAAAGAAACCTGCCGCATTTACACAATCCATTTGGTTTGGAAATTTAAACCATTAACTTATGGAAGAAGGAGAATTTGTGTGACCAAATCAGCTGAAAGACTACAAAGAGAAGAAATAATTTTTACGTATCACTGGTGGACCACAATTTCTGAAACTTTGCAAATGAAAATATGACATGAACCATTTGACTTTCCAATGCGAAATTTAACACCAAGATGCCAATCAGTAACTCTATTGTACCTCATCTACAACAACGACCACAAAATTTTTCTGATAAAGCTTCGACAACAAAAACTCTCTGCACTGTCTGTTGCTACCTTTACCTTGGGGTGGACAAAAATTATGTGACATTTCCCTGCCTGTAAATTACAGTATCTTCAATACAGTTACCATCTAAGGCGCAAACTGGTACAGCTTACTCCGGTTGACTTAAGTCTTTTTAATTGATCGTCGATAAGCACGTTGATCTTGAGTGGAGAAAGCACAATTACGATGGATTTGTTCTTGGAACAGTTTTCATTACAAAGATGGTCTATATGGTCACAAAGGGTAGGAACTAATCTTAGTAAAAAAGTGATTTACCGCGCTTGTTGATTGCAATCTCTCCTGTTGCCTTTTTCGTTTTGGTTTAAGTTTCAAGTTTTGTTGTCCTCTCGACCGAAGAACGTTCCGAAGAGCACCCTCGAAAGCGAAAACCTCACCAGGAAGATCACAGTTACGAGCAGCACGGTGGACAAAGGATGATGGGCAGGCCCGTATTCCGGGCCTCAAATCGAACTTTACCAGATCTCCCCTCCGCCTGACCGTGGGAGATCTGGGTACGAGATTAGTTATCTTTCTTTTGAATGAAGGTAAAAATTTTGTAGGCCTCGCGGTTTTGAATTCTAGAATTTGGTGACGTCACGTGAAAACCAAGAATATGTGCATACAATCACTGACCTATTTATTTAGATATGATTGTATGCACGTATCGGTTTCCAGACATTTAACTTAATAACTTATAGCGTGTGTCATATGATATGCAATATGCGACGTTTCCGTGTCACATTTATTTATTTAGATGTGACTGTACGCACGTATCGGTTTGCAGACATTTTCAGTTACTGAGTTCAATATATTTCGCCATCCAACAATAAGTCTTCTAGTTTCAAGTTACAGTTACTGAAAATGATAAATGTCTGCAAACCGATGCATACGTATATTGCAGATGCCACTACTATTTGTTTAGCCATGTTGAAACTGTAAAAGTTCAAGCTAGATATTTTGGCAACAAGAACTCTCCTGGTTTTTTCACCCTACAGTAACTAAAAATGTCCGGGAACGGATCGACCATCAGTGGCTGAAGAAGTTCACAAGGAAAAATTGGCTTTAGTGAAAATAACGTTGGACCCGAGGGAGCCGCCGAAATAGAGCCTGTATTTCTGTAGTGCATATAGCGAACCGCAACCCCACGCTAGTGCTAGCTTGCCACGCAGTAGTCGAACTTGATTCGGAACAGAAACACCAATAGACGACTTAATAATGTATTGACATAGATATTCAGATTTACTCACAAAGCCAAAGCAAGCAATGAGCAGAATCCCTGTCTTTAAGTCACAACCACAGCAACAAGTACGCACCAAAACAGCCATAGCTGGATCTTGAAGTTTCAGAGCAGTATATCGACAGCAGGACAACAGAGGTACAAATGTGAAGTTTTGTACCTTTCAATCGGTTGCTCCACTATATTGCAGAACTGGAAATATTTGTAGATATGATGTAATGACGCACGGACCAATCAGATCACACAGAGCGGCCTTGAAGCATTAACACCCGTCAATCCTAAGAACACTAATCAATCTTTAAAGCAGGAAATGGACACTTTAACACGTATTCAATGAACAGCCAATCGTGGTCAATGACTTAAATACGTACCGTACTCTGTATTTAATTATTATATGTAATACGCGCTTGATCATTTTATGGAAAGCGCGCAATATAAGAATTAAAATTATTAAAATTATTATTATTATTATTATTATTATTATTATAATTATTATTATTATTATTATTATTATTATTATTATTATTATTATTATTATTATTATTATTATTTAATCATGCTCCACTCAGCAAAGCACCACGGGCGCCAGCAATTGAGAGCGTTGACTCCAACTGAAAGCGATAAATTCTGATATCCTCACGAAAAGAACCCGAGTTGTCTCAAATTAGGGTGGTGAAATTAATTACGATTAATCGAGCCCTTCAGAGCTGAGAATTATCCTAAAGGGGAAAGGAATCTACAGAGTTTACTTAAATGGCTGAAGAAACAGTTGCCTTAATTATGGCTGGCAGTCAAGCATGTCAAATAACATCCGGTCGTATATCGAGAACTCGAAATAAAGTTTTTATGCATGGGTCGGACACAAAACTCATTTCTGCTAAAGCGCAGTTTAGCATGCTTTAATCACGATTTAACTCTCGCGGTATTGCCACTGACCTTTCCCCAGTTGTTCAAAGAGCGGATAACTTTATCCACTGGATAAGTCGCTATACAGCGGAAACAAATGTACAATCCAATGCTTTTGGCAAGTTTTCCACACAATCCAAATCTTAAATTGGACATAAGTTCTACTCTATTCACAAATTATAGGACTATCATGAAAATCTTGCACACATTTTACTGCTGCCTAATAGCGAACTATCCAGTGAATAAAGTTATCCGCCCTTTGAACATTACTTATAAACTTGCCTAATTTTTTGGCTTTAATTTGTTCTTCAAAGTCTGTTCACGGCAGAATTAAGTAAAGGTGAACGGAAGTTTTGTTCAGGTTCCAAGTAGAAAACAAAAGTGACATCTGTAGTTTTCACATTGAGGAGCTTCAGACTAGGGGGAGGGGGGGGGGGGGTGCGGGCATTATAGGACAGGACGAAGGTAGACTGGTCGCAGCCCCCTATTTTTTCGTGGGATTTTCGAGACTAGTACGTTTCAAACGAACTGCCACCATATTGGTTTGTAATGACGAGTGCAGCCTGCGAGGCAGGAACTATCTAAAGACCCCCTTAGTAAGATGGCGGCAGTTCAATCGAAGCGTTCGAGTCTCGAAAATCTCACGGAAAAATAGGGGACTGGACGAAGGGAGCGCTACTTTACGTTTGCCCCTCTCCGTGACATCCTGCGTGCGTCAATCCACTCTTATGTTCAATCTTCTCTGAGCCCACTAAACAATCTATGGCAGGAGTGACTGGGTACGAGTCTGTAAAGGCTGTAGCGACCCACCCCTCCACCAAGACAGGAAAATACAGACAATTAAGAATAAACACATATCAGAAATTATATTTGTCGAGCGTAGCACCATTACTGGCTAACCTCTTCGCAACACTGAAGATAATCTTGCTGTCCCCCGTCCCTGCACCAATTTGTTAAGAACTGTTAGAGGTATAGTGGTGCCGTGTTATGGAACAGTTTACCAACTAACTTGCGGCAGGCCTGATCTCTAGCATCTTTCCATGCTGGCTGTAGCGGCTTCTTTTAATGAATGTAACTGCTTAACCAAACACGGCTCTCATGTAAAGCAGTTTACTTAATTTATTGTAGGTTAAGACAGTTTATATAATATTGCGAATTTTGTAACTATAGTGTTTTTATTAGTAGTACCTTAGTGTAACCGGATGAGAATACCGTGGATAAATAAAGTAGTTTGAATTTGACTTTGATTTTTGATTATATAACTCTCATAACTTCAAGGATTTACGACATCAGATCTTTGAAGGTTTACTCAGTGTATTTTCCGGTGTTTGCTGCAACGGGATTACTATGTCAACTCGGTATTATGATGTAAATTCGTGATCTGTTCAATTAACTTGATGAAGTAAGTGAGTAAGTAAGTGAAAATATTGTGAACTGAAAACGTCTTAGTAGTGGATCCGAACTGCGACAGTAAATAAGTCAGTTTCGGACAATTGTTGTACTTCGCTTCAGCAGAAATGAGTTTTGTGTCTGACCCATGCATAAAATGTTTATGTCCAGTTCTCGATACACGACCGGATGTTATTTGACATGCTTGACTGCAAGCCAAAATTAAGGCAACTGTTTCTTCAGCCATTTAAGTGAACTATAGATTCCTTTTCCCTTTAGGATAATTCACAGCCCTGAAAGGCTCGATTAATCGTAATTAATTTTACCACCCTATTTTGAGACAACTCGGGTTCTTTTCGTGAGGATATAAGAATTTATCACTTTATTGGAGAGTCAACGCCCTCAATTGTTGGTGCCTGTGGTGCTTTGCTGAGTGGAGCACCAGATTTAAAAAAGTCATTGACCACGATTGGCTGTTCATTGGATACGTGTTAAAGGGTCCATGTCCTGCCCTTAAGATTGACAAGTGTTCTTAAGATTGACAGGTGTTAATGCTTCAAGGCCTTTCTGTGTGATCTGATTGGTCCGTGCGCCATTACGTCATATCTACAAATTTTTCCAGTTCTGCAATATAGTGAAGCAACCGATTGAAAGGTGCAAAACTTCACGTTTGTACCTCTACTGTCCTGCTGTCGGTTTACAGCAGTAAAATTTCAAGATCCAGCTATGGCTGTTTTGGTCCGTTCTTGTTGCTGTGGTTGTGACTTAAAGACAGGGATTCTGCTCATTGCTATCTTTGGCTTGGTGAGTAAATCTGAATATCCATGTCAATACATTATTAAGTCGTCTATTGGTGTTTCTGTTCCGAATCAAGTTCGAATACTGCGTGGCCAGCTAGCGCTGGCGTGGGGTTGCGGTTCACTATATACACCACAGAAATATAGGCTCTATTTCGCCGGCTGCATTATTTTCACTAAACTCAATTTTTCCTTGTGAACTTCTTGCCACTGAAGCTCGATCCGTTCCCAGAAATTTTTAGTTACTCTAGGGTAAACTTAAACCAGGACAAAATATCTAGCTTGAACCTCTATAGTTTCAACATGGCCAAAAAAACAGCGTGTCATCCGCAATATACGTACAGAGCTGTTTTTCCGCGTCACATTATTCGGGTGTGATTTAATCAGTTTGCACGCATCGGTGTGCAGACAATTTCAGTAACTGTACGGTAAACTTGAAACCAGAAGAGTTATTGTTCGATGGAAAAATATATTGAACTCATTTACTGAAAATGTCTGCAAACCGATACGTGCATACAATCACACCTAAATAAATAAATGTGACACGGAACTATGTAAAGAACAGCGTGTGTCATATGATATGCAATATGCGTAGTTTAATTTCGTGTAATTGTGTGCACGTATGGTTAAGAACAGCGTGTGTCATATGATATGCAATATGCGTAGTTTAATTCCGTGTGATTGTATGCACGTATAGTTAAGAACAGCGTGTGTCATATGATATGCAATATGCGTAGTTTCCCTGTCACGTAGTTTCTGTGTCACATTTATTTATTTAGGTGTGATTGTATGCACGTATCGGTTTGCTGACATTTTCAGTAACTGTACGGTAAACTTGAAACCAGAAGAGTTCTTGTTCGATGGCAAAATATATTGAACTTATAGTTTTAACATGGCTAACAAAAACAGAGTGTGTGACATTCAATATAGGAGCAAGAATCGTCTTCCGTTTTCAAGTCAGATGATTTGGGGTGACTCGATTTGGTCAGTTTGCATACGGATAGTTTCGGAATGTTTAATAGATAAAGTCGACCGTTTGGCGAGTTGTATAACTTTTTTCCATTCCGTTCTCTAGTAGTTTAAATATTTGGATCTTTTTTGCGCAACAAAGATGATCTCCAGAATTTCTGCGGCGCTTATTTTCTGGCTGAGGTTTATTTAGTCTCCCTCCGCACCCGTTTTTTAGTGTCGTCACGCAACGCTCGTCACGCGTTGCGTGACGACACTAAAAACGGCTGAAATTGTTGTGTTTTTTTCCTAACGTTCTACAAAATGAGCAAGCAAATATGTGCCATGTCATTGAGCAATATACATAGTGTGTTGAAGTCATGCATATCTACACGTTCCGGTTCTTTCTTTTTTTTTTCTTTCCTTAATCCATTCCGTGTCAATAAAAACCTGAAAAACTGTTAAGCTGCATTTCAAATCAGAAACAAACCTGACTTTATCCAGCATAAACTGCCATGGAAGCAAATGACGCATTCTTCTCAGAGCAAACTTAAAAGGTCTTGTGATTTCTTCAACTGTTCCGTAATATGTTGAAAACAAGTAAGCGTATCAAACCCCATCCATACTAATGTGTTTTCAAAAGAATCTGTTTTCATCGCGGCGAAAACGAAGGAAAATATTGTCATCCACACTAACGTTTTTGTTTCGTTTTCACCTGTCCACACTAAAACGCTTGAAAATGATGAAAACGACTGCGACCTGGGATTGCGCATGTGTTGACCATCCGCCATGCTACTTTTTTTTTGGATTGGAACCGATGGCATGTGACGCTTTTTACGTCACCGTTTTCACCTGTCTACACTAAAAACGGATATTACCGCTTTCGAAAGTCTCCGTTTTCATTGGCGTTTTCAGGGTTTTAGTGCGATAAAACATATCAAAAAATTTACGTTTTCAAGAACAGTGTGTGTGTGGACGGGGCCTCGGACAGAAGTCACGCAATGGCATGCCTGAGAAAGGCTAAAATACCCACACATGCAAACGCGGTACACGACGTAATTTGTTTTCTTGTGCTTCGTTTAACAGCTTTCATCCGGTTATGGAATCTATGCGGGTATCTACAACGCCAAAGTGCTGAACGATAACGTCAGAGAGGGAAAACTGTTAGTGCCTTACAAGTATTACAAAGGTTTGTTATGTTAGTCTTTGTAGTTCCCCAGCAATTTTCTTTTATAGTTTAATCACCATAAAAATAACAAAATTAAGGCACGCTTTCCCTTTTAAATAAGTTGCTTTCCAAAGGATTTTTTTACCAAATTCTGTGACGTAATGTATATAGATTTACATTAATTACTTTCGAAGTAAATTAAAGCAATAAATCATGCAAGGTACATCAGATTCTCGTGTCCTTAACTTAATATACAACATTGGAAATTTATTTTTACGTATACTAACTGACTGCTTGTTTTCCTTCTTTTTTAGTTGTCGTCAACTTGGAATACGCTAATGTAGCCTTTAATGTGCTGAGGCTTTTGACAAATTTTTTTCTACTGGGATCGTATGGCACAGTAAGTGCACGCGGTACTCCATGCAGCCTTGAGAAACCCCAGCCACAATGAAACCGCCTGCGCACACCCTTAACTAAAAGTTATCCTTTTGATTTGGGAAGCAGAAAAAATATACTAAAAACAATGGACACAGTTATTTGCAGCTGTGATATCAAAATTGTATGTATGTCGATAATAATGCGACACAAATGAGATGGAATCAACCAGGCGTTGGATTTGCTCTGACAAAGGGTTAACGTCGAAACTTCAGCACTCGAATCTCTTTACGGTGCCCAAATTACCTCATCAATGGCTCTGTTGTTTTAGCCGCCGTCGAACGTAATAAATAAAAAAGGATAAAAAGGATAAGGTTTTGACTTTGCTCAAAGCCGGTAGGTTTTCTTGTGAATCTTCGACGTTACTAAATCATTTCATGATTTACCAAAAAAAAAGTATTTCAAACTGAGGTTTTGAAAGTAAAGTATTTGGAGACCCATCTGCAATGTGTGTCTGTGTGTACTGTTTGAATACGTCACATGGCTCATTTTTAAAAGGCTTGATACTCAACTTATGATAATATGATTTAACAGTTTTGAGTTCACAAAGTAAAAACCCTATTTTTCTTATTTTTCTTTTTTTACGTTTGATCTATTCCGCTACCCCACCGAGCACCACATGGTTTCTTTTCAAAGTAACCCGCTTGTCCAGGAGTCGTAAATGTTCGTTGATTTTGTAAACTTTGTTCTTGTTTCTTTTTCACCTATTTAGGGGAACCGTTTTTTGGCACTGCCTTATATCATCCTTCACATCTTCCTGCTTGCTTACACTCTGGGTACGACGATCTTTGTAATCGCGGTCTGGCACGGGGTACGTCTTGTTTTAATTACTTGGTTAGGAATAAAATCTTAATATACTCAGCAGTGAATGTTCGCAACAATGTGATTAGTGGCCGAAGCAAGGTACATGAACAGATCTTTCCGTTCAGCGACATTCACTTGATAAAGCGACAAAACAGTTTTAGCTCACTTTACCAATGTAAAATGCTGTAGCCATGCAACTAAAATTATATCTTAAATATGTTTCAAAGGACATGCGCTGTTAATGTCTACATATGCAATAATTTAGAACGGGATATTGTAATAAGATTAAATTTAGAAATACAGTTGACTATTCAAAAAAAAAGCGAAAAAACGGAACGACGTTTCGGTGTCATCTTGGCACCATTATCATGTAAAGAATGCAACAGAAAAGATAATTTATACATGAAGTAAAGGTGTGAAATAGAATAAATTAAATTACTTAATTACTTTAAGTTTTTTTTAGTCTTAATTTAATTTATTCTATTTCACACCTTTACTTTATGTATAAATTATCTTTTCTGTTGCATTCTTTATAATTACTTAATAATAGTGTCACCGAAGCGTCGTTCAGTTTTTTCGCTTATTTTTAGAGTCGACGGAATATTACTTTTTATTAAATTCTCAGCCTCGGATATTGCATTTCTAGCGTTCTGATTGGTTCACTAAATCCCGGTTATCAGCTCATATACCGTAGTTTGACCTTATATGGAAAATGATTGCCCCGGGTGTCGCTAAGCTAAATTTTTTTTCGGCGGGAAGCGAAAGTTTTTTCGGAAAAATGAAGGGAAAAAAAAAGAATACAAAGAAATACCAGACAATGCCATCTCAATATAACAACAATGAAAGCCACAAAGTTCGATATGACACTATTTAATGGTACGTATCTCTGAAGTTTCCTTTAAAATCTTTAAATTGTAAGATTTTACGATTTTGATCACATAACAACAGCTATAACAACCGGTTACCTTCAAAAATTTCAGGATGGCTTGCAAATCCTGGCGGTAAGAGGTTAAAACCGATCGAAGAAATTTCTCAGGAAGAGTTTTATGCCTGCCTTTATGTTTGTACGCATTTACGAGGACTTCAGCAAAAGTTCATCTATGAAATCCGTACGAGCGGCGGACATAATGTTCGTTTCCGTCGCTCGGCATTACTTAGCAAAACATTTGCACAAATGTGCACAGCTCTTATGCTTCTCGATAAGCTTGAAGTTTAAAAACTTGCACTGAATGTTTGTCTCAGTAAAGTTGTACCTCGAACACTTGGACTTGGCTTGCCTGAAGTGTTTTAAATCGTCCGCGAGGCATTCAGTTCAGCATAAAAAAAGCCGTCCTTGACGGCTCTTCCTTCGCTCGGCCCCACACAGCAGAACATTTGCTCAAATGTGCACAACTATTACGCTTCTCGACGAGCTGGTACTTCAAAAGCACTTGAGTGCTTGTCTCAGAAAGGTTGTAACTCGTACATTTAAACATTTCTTGAATTTGAGATGTCCGACTGTGTCCGATCTTCTTCGCTTTCGATTTTTCATTTAACTCCGTTTGCAAAGAGCTGCGCGTGTCATGTGATCATTACGTTTCGCGCGCTTTGGTCGGAAGTTGCCTCAACATCCGGTCGTTTTAATTTGAAAGAAATTAAATTTTACTTAAAATTCAGTAAACTTCAACAGCAATATCCAAACGCGGAGAATTTAATAAAACAATTATTCCATTCGCACTTGTTGGATATAAGATTAGTTATAGCCAACTCGGCGCTTCGCGCCTCGTTGGCTATTTGCCATCTCATATCCATCTCGCGCTCATGGAATAATTGTTAAATATAATGAGGTCAAAATTTTAGGTATTAACAGAGAGCAAGAGCGGTTTTCATTTGAGCGCGTTGAATCAGTGTAATGTTACATTCTTGCGGGATAGTTTTGGTTTACTACGTTCTATGATTGGTTAAAAAAATCGCGCCACTTTCTCTACTACACAGAGCTATTTCCTAATTTTAATTAAATATTACTATTATTTAATTATAGTTCGCATTTGTTTTCCTTGGATTAATCCTTGTCTGGTTGCTTTCGGTAAGTGTATGACTCTTTAAAGACCGTTACAACTTAGCTTCAGTTCAGTTGTTTGTTTGCCAGTTAATAAATATTACAGATTATCCCAAACCATAAACAAAATGATAGCGTTAGGGAACCCAGATACCAACCATGCGACATAATGGGTTTCTGGGTTAATATGGTTAGGAGAAGCTGGTAAATTCTTTATAAAAGTAAAGTTATAATTTACTTATATTAATAACACAGGGAGTGCTTGCTCAATTTCTCGAGCCTGTACTTAATGATAACTAGATCGAATTACAATTTGGAAATGTTTGTTCTAGAGGAGAGGGGAAAACCAGAGTACCCAGAAAAAACCTCTCGAAGCAAAGACGAGAACCAACAACAAACTCAACCCACATATGACGCCGAGTCTGGGAATCGAACCCGAGCCACATAGGTGAGAGGCGAGTGCTCTCACCACTGCGCATGCGCCATTCCTTCTTCCTTTTATGATCACTAACCGAGTTAGTAATAAATGAGAATGGAATCAACTTAAGGCGAGAGAACAGATTGTTTTCTTTAATATTTTAGCTTTGACTGCACGCAAAGATAATTGTTACCGGATTGAATACGTATTTTAGAGCTCTGTCTACTGAAAAATACTGGCCTTAGTGATTTATAAAAAACTGTAAAAGTTTAGTCATACTTTTCTTCAAGAAAAAGTGGAAAATGCGAGGAGCTACGTGTCAATTGGTTCGGATGTTCATCAGGATATGGGTTGATTTATAAATTTTCATTTACTGTAACCTTTATTTTTTATGAACATTCTCATAAATAATATTGATATTCCTTAGTTACTGTGGTATTGATGGCGTAGGGTGCAAACAGAGGTTGTTGAAAAAGTATTGATATTACAAGGAAACATTTGAAGCGGATCACAGTTAAAAAGTTAATAATCTGCTTTCTTTTAATTACTCAGATCTACTTCATCATTGTGGTGTACTCGTACCACGAAGCCCTACGTGAGGACCCGGCATCTGCTGGATCTGGTCCGCCAGTTCCCATGGTAATTAACTTAGGAAGGGGAAAGGGGAGGGAGGGGGGAGGATATATTGCTTGCAGCCCTCCCCCCCCCCCCCCCATCTCTTAAGATCCGTCGAGGGTTAATCAAACCGTCGAGCGCGAGCGCAAGCGTCTCGTCCCAATCCTCCCGTCCCAATTTTTCGCTGTTGTTACTACTACGCAAACTTCGAGATGTGAACAGACTGCAAGCATTGTAGGTTGGGGGGGGGGGGGGGGGGGCTTCAAAGAGAAAAAAACGGTGGATGCCCATGAATTTAAAATTTGGGACTGACTCAAAAATTACATTATGGTTTGTGACTCTTAGATTTCAACATTTCCGACAGCAAAGACAACAACCATACCTTTCTCGTCTTCAGACGCTATTAAATGTAATTGCCTGATTTCTTCGTATAATACTCCACGGCTAAGTCCTGTTAGCCTAACCCTGATATATAGATCAGGATCCGTTGAAAGTAAGAGATAATTATCAAGCAACGCATTTGCAAAGTATTCTGTTGGGTGTTAAAGAAAATAAATCATTCAAGATCTAGTTAACAATTGTCCATAATATTCGCTTGAGATTGACATTGCTATTTACATGGCTAAAAAGTTAAAGGATATTAAAAACGAAACGTTTTCGAGTAATCAAATTATCCTCAGAGTAAAAACCCTTTTACCCTGAGGATACCCTTTTTCCCCTTTTTACCCAAGCTAAAAATCCCCTTTACCTTGAGGATAACTTGATTAGTCGAAAACGTTTGGTTTTTAATATCCTTTTGACTTAAAATAGTATTGTAGTTAACAATTCTACTGAGGATTTAAAGAGACTTAACCAGGTTTGTTTGTATCTAATCCACAGGTGCAAGTGGTTGGTGGCCCTCCTCCATACCCAAAGTATCCATAAACGGTGGTGCAGATCAACCAAGGACAGATTAACTGTCAGAACGACATGTGGATGTGCAGCCATTGTCGCTCTTAGATTTCCAATCGTTTGCAGTTGTTTCATTTTAAGTAACTTAAAAAGTAGTGCAGCTTCTTTCTTTCGCTCTGATGGACAATGAAGCGGAGAAAAATACGCGAGCTCTCGCGAAAATCACCTTTCCCCAGTTGTTCAAAAAGCGGATAACTTTATCCACTGGATAAGTCGCTATCCAGCGGAACAAATGTACAACATCCAATGCTATTGGCAAGTTTTCCACACAATCCCATTCTTAAATTTGACATAAGTTCTACTCTATTCCAAATTATAGGACTATCATGAAAATCATGCATACATTTTATCTGCCTGAAAGCGAACTTGTCTATCCAGTGGATAAAGTTGTCCGCCCTTTTAACAACTGGGGCTTGACGCATGGTGCACTCCAATGCTATCACACGCGTGTTCACTCATGTCGGGGAATTTTCTCGTTTGATCGCGCGTGTTCTTCTCGCTGGACTGTCCCTGGGTGCAATACGGACTGGCCATTGTGTAACTACTAAAAATATGCTGCAATTGGAAACTTTAGAATAGCAGTGCACAGAAGAAAATCTTATATAAATAGCCACCTATAGTATAAGCCAAAAGTACAATCAAAGATAAAATTAAAACCATGTTTCTTTGTTTTTACCGGTTCTTTTGTCTTTAATCTTCCGATGCAAAACAATTTATCTCATTCTCTTTCCAACGCACGCCCCGTGGCCTGCACTTTTGCGTCTCCCATGCAAAAATGCTTTGCTCAACATCCTGGACTTCTATGAAGTAAAATGGCGGAGCATGAGCAAGATTTGATAAGGATCTTCTTTTCGAAAAGCGTGAGTTTGAAAAAGCGTGAGAGTGATGTCTAAAGCCTGATTGTTTATTTCTTTGTTTCGGGTCCAGGTCCCACCTATTGAAATTATCCCTCTGGTTGATCTTGTTTTTGTAGTTAGTCTTATACTCTTGTCTTGAAATGTACTCGATTGAGGAGGCGCAATCGGGACCCTTTTTCTCTTACTTTTTTTCGCCGCCCCCTCACCCCTCCCCTTCTACGATTATGCCTGCTCCGCAGCCTAGTGGAGGCGTAGTGGTTTAGTGGTCAATCCCACCGTGCAGAAAAATTTAGCGACTGGTACCTCTACCCACAATTTTTAACGTATGAAATCCTAAAAGCGCTCATAAAAACCCGCAGAAATATTCTAAACTCTTCAAACCTAGCATACATGTTGTTAGTGCAGGGACGAATTTCGCAAAAAATGTGGCTGTGAAAACTATCGCAGGCGTCCGAGAATAGACCGCTCAACGTCTATAACATTTTTCCAAATTATGGAGAAACCTCATGCGTTCAATCATCCAATCTTGAGGACGTGTTTAGGTATTAAAGGAAGAAGCTGTATACAAGAAAACTACCAGCTTGCTCCCGCCCTCCTGAGGTAAGTTATTGTGATAAATGCAAAAAGTGTCCGAGTAAAGGCACACGTACTCATATTTCCTTGAATGTGAGAACAATAAACAGTATTTATCGATTTCTCCACCCTCACTTCTTCCTAACCACCGATCAGACATGTTCTATCCCAGCTACAGGCTTGTATTTTCTGATCAGCCCATGTGTTGCATTTTTCGCAGCAAAGCTAATGCTCTTAAATTAAAATTGGCGCCAAAAGAGACGCACTCTTGAGTTAATTTATTTTCTTTGAGTCATTCCGCAAGCCGCATTGTTTTTCGCATAATTATGCCATGCCCCAGGTCATGCCACATGCCATTCCGTAAACTCACCGCCTTTTACCCTCACCGAAGACTGACAGGTGTTAATGCTTCAAGGCGTTTCTGTGTGATCTGGATTGGCCATGTGCGCTATTACATCCGTCTACAAATATTTCCAGTACTGCAGACTACTGAAGCAACCGATTGAAAGGTACAAAACTTCACGTTTGTACCTCTACTGTCCTGCTGTCGGTTTACATCACTAAAATTTCAAGATCCAGCTATGGCTGTTTTGGTGCGTTTTTGTTGTTGTGGTTGTAAGTTAAACACAGGGATTCTGCTCATTGCTTGGTTTTGCTTGGTGAGTAAATCTGAATATCCATGTCAATACATTATTAAGTCGTGTATTGGTGCTTCTGTTCCGAATCAAGTTCGACTACTGCGTGGCAAGCTAGCACTAGCGTGGGGTTGCGGTTCGCTATATACACTACAAAAATATAGGCTCTATTTCGGCGGCTCCCTCGGGTCCGACTTTGTTTTCACTAAACTCAATTTTTCCTTGTGAACGCCTTGCCACTGAAGCTCGATCCGTTCCCAGACATTTTTAGTTACTGTAGGGTAAACTTAAAAGCAGGAGAGTTCTTGTTCGATGACAAAATATCTAGCTTGAACTTCTATAGTTTCAACATGGCCAAAAAAAACAGTGTGTCATCTGCAATATACGTACAGAGTTGTTTTTCCGCGTCACATTATTCGGGTGTGATTCAATCAGTATGCATGCGTCGGTGTGCAGACGTTTTAAGTAACTTTACCGTAAACTTGAATCCAGAAGAGCTATTGTTCGATGGCAAACGTTGTGTAGAATTGCGAGTTGTAGCTAAATTCATATCTTTTACTACACTTTCTCGACACTCCTAAAAATATCCTGAAAAAAGCATAAAAGACTCCATGATAATCGAAAAATTAAAAAAAAAATCCAAATAAAATTTAAAAAAATCCTCAAGGTCATTGAAAAAAACAACAATATCTACTATTGATTAAAGTGCCCCAACAAATTTTCTCAATCTGATTCTTCAAAACGAAAATTTTCTCTACAATATATAAAATGGATCTTCAAAATGCTCTCAAAATAAAAGCCTAAGCTAAACGACTTTTTCTGAACAAATTTACCAATTTGATAAGAGCCGAATTGTCTCCCAAACCGACAATAACAGAGAGAAAAAACGTATACAATTCAATGAAATGGAAAGAATTAACTCAAATTTGCAAAGAACGAAAAATAATTAATTCCTCAAAGATGCGAAAAAAACAGATGATTGAAAATTAAGTTAATACGATTGGACAAAGATCCACCAAAACATCAAAATGAAGATAATATTTATTCAAATTTGTCGCACAAAGAGTTAAACCAAATCTGTCAAAAAAGAAAAATTTGCTACGCAGCACATATTAGAAAACAAGAGGATTGAAAAATTAATAAAATTGGACAAAGATCCTTCAAAATTAATTAACAGCAACAAAGAGATTGAAGAGCGTCGCAAAAAAGCAACAGAAGCAAATAAACGATGGCGAAAAAATAATCCCGAAAAAGTAAAAGAATACCAAAATAAACATCGAGACAACCCAGAACGCCGCCAAAAAGCGAGAGAATGCTCCACTCGATGGCGACAAAATAATCCCGAAAAAGCTCTTCAAGATTGGAAAAATTTCAATGAAGACTATGCGAGAAAAACTCGAGAGAATTTGTTGCTGACTAATATATGATTTTCACACGAGTCAAAACAAACATTAGTCAACCATGAATAATTATTTAATCAGACACACACGTGTCAAAACATTTTCAGAGGGATTCCCTATGAAAATGACCAAAACTCTCATTTTCTATCAAATTTGTATTCAACATCCTCAATAACAATTTTTTGATTTTTGATCGCGTTCATATATAATTGCCGTCGAGCCTAAATTCATTCCATTCATTGCTTCTTTTCTTGTGGCGAATTCAAGGCTTTTTTATTGCTCTCTCTTGTTTTGAAGGAAGACCAAGCGCTTTTTTTAACTCATTTTTTGTAAAAAGTGTGTTGTTTCTTTTATTCGCTTCATCTTTGCCATTTTAACAAGCGAAGAACGAGCGGCTTCAACAAGAATTTCATCGCTTTGAATAATTAATTCAATAAAATCCCATATCATTGTCTCGTTTCGCTCGCTTGCTCCACTTCGCACGCTCACTTCATTCGCTTCGTTCGCTTCCAATCGCCTGATTTGTATTTTAGTTAAAATATCAAAGAGACCATGTCCTAACACTTTAAGTTTTAAATCGAGAAGCTCGTTTTCCATTTTTTTTTTTAAATGAACAACAAAAATTTTTTTAGAGCGGAAAAGTCTCGAAGGATATTTGAAAAAGTATTTCTCGGTGAGAGGTTTCCTTGAGTCAGGCCCCCATGGCTAAAAAATCCTCAAGCCGGCAAGCCGGATATAATCTGGAGCTTGACGGGTATTCAAAAAAAACTGAAGTTAGCGTCAGTTTGAATACGACAGCATCCAGCATTTCAAGTTCCTAAATTCTTTCCACCAAGACTTGAGCGATTTCCATCGTCAGAGAAAGCGAGACAGGATGAAAAATCAAATGTGTAAATCTCAAAATGTTATTCTGATAAGAATACGATATGGCGTGATCGATCTTGAATCATTTATCAGGCGAGAGATGACAAAGAAAGGATTTGTTATTTGAGTTAAGTGCATTACCAGACATTTTACCACAAATGTTCTTTTACCAGAAAAATTACCAGTTGGTAATTTTATGGGTAAAATTCTGATTGGTTGAAAAAAATCACATGATCTTGAACATTTTGTATATCAAATAGAGACCTTTATCTCCAGAAATAAACAAAGGAACTCCATTTTTGTTTATGAGTTCTCTTGGTCGCTTTTTTTTTTTCTTTCGCATAGGAACAGAATTCATCCCATTGCTCTTAACTCACAACCTGGCTTTCAATGAATAATATTCATTTGTTCAAACTCATGCAAAATCAATTCGAACTCCTCATCAGATAATGAACCATCATTCAATGCTTTCGAAATCAGTCGGCTGATTGAAAGATGTTTTGATTCACAGAAATAGTTTTCTCGTGTTTTGAAATCTTACGACGCAACTTTTCTCTTACAACACTAAATGCGAATGAAATGACACTCATTAGACCAGCGACTCCACTCAAAGGAACTCCGACTGCAATGCTGATTCCATTAAGGGAAACTGCTAGGCTGCTTGATGTAAACACAGTTGTTAAAATTACTGTTAAAGATGCGATTTTTGAGGCGATCGATTTTGCTCTCTTGTATTTTTTGCTGATTTTTTGGTAATGAGAAATATCATTCTCAAGTTCTCAAGTTCTCCGTACCTCTTAAAGATATTTTTGATTCTCTCTCGAAGAGACATGGCTCTTTAATTTCTTTTTCTTCAATTTGTGTACTTAGCTTGGCAAGCTCCTCTTCTCTTTCTGCAACTCTTTCCTCAATTGCTGCTCTAAGCTGAAGAGAAGTGTTTTCATTGTTTATTATAATTCTGTCATTTTCAATCTGTCTCTTAATCTCAGCCTCTTCTTTATTAAGTTCATCGTGGGTTTTTGTTGTGTTGAGGCATTCTTCTATTTTTTTTTTTCTTTTTCTATCTTTGCGAGATCATCTTTGCGTTTGTCAACCTTTTCTTTTTCTTTCACTTTTTCCTGAAAAAACTTTAGCTCCTGTTTTTCATTTATAAGTTTTTTTTTTTTTATAATTATTTTACACTTGCCCAAGTCTTTGCAGTTCTCCTTCCATTTCAGGATTTGAACCATGGTGTTTTTCAAGCTGTTCAATTTTTCCTTGCGTTCGTTCTTTTCTGGTTTTCAGGTCTTGCATTTTTTGTGCTTGCTTTGTAATTTAGAGGAAAACTTTTATCCTGTCTTTCCTCTTTTTTATCATCAATCAAAGATTCAGCTTCTGGGAAGCTGCATTTCAAACCAGAAACAAACCTGATTTTATGCCGACTGCCATGGAAGCGAATGTTGCATTCTTCTCAGAGCAAACTTAAAAGGTCTTGTGATTTCTTCAACTGTTCCGTAATATATTGAAAACAGGCAAGCGTATCAGACCCCATCCACAAAAGAACCACGAAGGAAAATATTGTCATCCAGACTAGCTACAGTGTTTTTGTGTCGTTTTCACCTGTCCACACTAAAACGCTTGAAAACGATGAAAACGACTGCCAGCTGGGATTGCACATGTGTTAACCATCCGCCATCTTGGATAGATATGATACTCCGATTTGGACTGGAACCGATGGCATGTGACGCTATTTACGTCACTGTTTTCACCTGTCCACACTAAAGACGGATGTTATAGTTCTCGAAAGTCTCCGTTTTCATCGGCGTTTTCGGGCGTTTTAGTGCGGATGATAGGGGAAAACATATCAAAAAGTATACGTTTTTAAACGAAAAACGTATTAGTGCGGATAGGGCCTCGGAGAGAAGTCACGCAATGGCATATCTGAGCAAGGCTAAAACACCTACACATGAAAACGCGGTACACGACGTTATTGCTTTTCTTGTGCTTCGTTTAACAGATTTCATCCGGTTATGGAATCTATGCAGGTATCCATGGCGCCAAAGCGCTGAACGATGAAGCCAGAGAGGAAGGACTGTCAATACCTTACAATTATTACAAAGGTTTGTTATGTTAGTCTTAAGTTTGTAGTTCCTCAGCAATTTTCATTAGTTTAATCACCATAAAAATTACGAAATTAAAGCACACTTTGAATTCCCTTTTAAATAAGGTGCTTTCCGAAGGATTTTTTACCAAATTCTGTGACGAAATTTATATAGATTTACATTAATTATTTTCGAAGAAAATTAAAGCAATAAATCATGCAAGGTGCATCAGATTCTCGTGTCCTTAACTTAATATACAACTTTGGAAATTTATTTTTACGTATACTGACTGACTGTGCGTTTTTCTTCTTTTTCAGTTTTCGTCAACTTGGATTACGTTAATGTAGCCTTTAATGTGCTGAGGCTTTTGACAGATTTTTTGCTACTGGGATCGTATCGCACGGTAAGTGCACGCGGTACTCCATGCAGCCTCGAGAAACCCCATCCACAAAGAAACCGCCTCCGTACACCCTAGGCTAAATGGTATCCTTTTTATTTGGAAAACTGAAAAATTTACTAAAAACAATGGACACAGTAATTTGCATCTGTGATATCAAAATTGTATCTATGTCTGTATTGATGCGACAAAAATGAGATGGAATCAACCAGGCGTTGGATTTGCTCTGACAAAGAGCTAACGTCGAAACTTCAGCACTCGAATCTCTTTACGGTGGCCAAAATACCTTGTCATTGATTCTGTTGTTTTAAAAGCGGTCGAACGTAATAAATAAAAAAGGACAACGTTATGACTTTGCTCAAAGCCGGTAGGTTTTCTTGTGAGTCTTTGACGTTACTAAATCATTTTATGATTTACCAAAAAAAAAGGGTTTCAAAAAAAGGTTTTGAAAGTGAAGTATTTGAGATCCATCTGCAATGTGTTTCTGTGTGTACTTTTTGAATACGTGACATAGCTCATTTAAAAAGGCTTCATACTTTATTTATGATAATGTGATTTAGCAGTTTTGAGCTCACAAAGCATTCTAACTAACCAAATATGCACAAAGTAAAAACCTTATTTTTCTTATTTTTTTTTTACGTTTGATCTGTTCCGCTACCCCACCAAGCACCACATGGTTTCTTTTCACTGTAACCCTCTTGTCCAGGAGTCGTAAATGTTCGCTGTTCTTGTTTCTTTTTTACCTTTTTAGAAGAACCGTTTTTTGGCACTGCCTTACATCATCCTTCACATCTTCCTACTTGCTTACACTCTGGGTACGATGATCTTCGTGATCGCGATCTGGCACGAGGTACGTCTTGTTTCAATTACTCAGTTAGGAATAAAATCTTAATATACTCAGCAGTGAATGTTCAACAACGTGATTGGTTGCCGAAGCAAGGTATATGAACAGACCTTTCCGTTCAGCAACGTTCACTTGATAAAGCGACAAAACAGTTTCAGCTCACGTTACCAATTTAAAATGCTGTAGCTATGCAACTAAAACTTTACCTTTAAAATGTTTCAAAGGACATTCGCTGTTAATGTCTACACATACGTTTCGGTGCGTGCTATCTTGACACCATTATCAAGTGAAGAATGCAACAGAAAAGATAATTTATACATAAAGTAAAGCTGTGAAATAGAATAAATGAAATTACTTAATTATTTTAAGTTACTTTAATTTAGTCTTAATTTGATTTATTTATTGAATCAGTGTAATGTTGCATTCTTGCAAGTTAGTTTTGGTTTACTACGTTCTGTGATTGGTTAAAAAACTCGCGCCACTTTCTCGACCAGACAGAGCTATTTCCTATTTTTAATCAAATATCACTATTATTTAATTATAGTTCTGGTATCTTTTCATTGGATTAATCCTTGACTGGTTGCTTTCGGTAAGTGTATGACTCTTTAAAGACCGTTACAACTTAGCTTCAGTTAAGTTGTTTGTTTGCCAGTTAATAAATCTGACAGATTATCACAAACCACAAACAAAATAATAGCGTTAGGGAACCAAGATACCAACCATGCGACATAATGGGTTTCTGGGTTAATATGGTATTAAGATCTAGAGAAGCTGGTAAATTCTTTATAAAAGTAAAGTAATTTATTTATGTCAATTAAACACAGGGAGTGCTTGCTCAATTTCTCGAGCCTGTGGTTAATGACAAACCAGACAGAATCACAATTTAGAAATGTTTATTCCGTAGAGGAAAGGGGAAAAAACCCAGAAAAAACCTCTCGGAGCAAGGACGAGAACCTTCAACAAACTAAGCCCACATATGACACCGAGTCTAGGAATCGAACCCGAGCCACATTGGTGAGAAGAGAGTGCTCTCACTACTGCGCATGCGCCATCCCTTCTCCCTTTTATGATCACTAACCGAGTTAGTAATAAATAAGAATGGAATCAACTTAAGGCGAGAGAACAGATTGTTTTCTTTAATATTTTAGCTTTGACTGCACGCAAAGATAATTCTTACCGGATTGAATACGTATTTTAGAGCTCTGTCTACTGAAAAATACTGGCCTTAGTGATTTATGAAAAACTGTGAAAGTTTAGTCATACTTTTCTTCAAGAAAAATTGGAAAATGCGAGGAGCTACGTGTCAATTAGTTCGGATGTTCATCAGGATATGGGTTGATTTATAGATTTTCATTTACTGTAACCTTTATTTTTTATGAACATTCTCATAAATAATATTGATATTCCTTAGTTACTGTGGTATTGATGGCGTAGGGTGCAATTAGAGGTGGCTGAAAAAGCGTTGATATTACAAGGAAACATTTGAGGCGGATCACTGTTAAAGGGTTAATAATCTGCTTTGTTTTGAATTACTCAGATCTACTTCATCATTGTGGTGTACTCGTACCACGAAGCCCTCCGTGAGGACCCTTCAGGATCATCTGCTGGATTTGGTCCGCCAGCACCGATGGTAATAAACTAGTGAAGGGGAAAGGGGGAGGGGGGGGAAGGGTTCAGGGGAAGAATATATTGCTTGCAGCCCCCCCCCCCCCCCCCCACCCTCCACTCCCTGTCTCTTCATATCCATCGAAGGTTAATCAATCCGTCGAGAGCGAGCTACAATAGGGGTATAAAGGAGAGGGGATTGGGGTAAGACGTTTGTCTCCTCGCGCGCTGCTCTCATCTCGTCCGAATCCTCCTGTTCATTTAAGAACTAGTGAACAATTGTCCATAATATTCGCTTGAGATTTACAATACTATTTACAACGCTAAAATTTAAAGGATATTAAAACCCAAATGTTTCGAGTGATCAAGTTATCCACAGAGTAAAAACCCTTTTACCCTGAGGATACCCTTTTTACCCTTTTTACCCGGGTTAAAATTCCTTTTACCTTGAGGATGACTTGATTAGTCGAAAACGTTTGACTTTTAGATCTTTTTAACTTAAAATAGTATTGTAGTTAACAATTCTATTAAGGATTTAGAAAGACTTAACCAGGTTTCTTTGTATCTAATCCACAGGTGCAAGTGGTCGGTGGCCCTCCTCCATACCCAAAGTATCCAGAAACGGTGGTGCAAATCAACCCAAAGACAGCTTAGCTGTCAGAACGACATGTGGATGTGCAGCCATTGTCGCTCTGAGATTCCCAATCGTTTGCAGTTGTTTCAGTTTTAAGTAACTTAAAAAGTAGTGCAGCTTCTTTCTTTCGCTCTGATGGACAATCAAGCGGAGAAAAATACTCGAGCTCTCGCGAAGAACACCTTTCCCCAGTTGTTCAAAAAGCGGATAACTTTATCCACTGGATAAGTCGCAATCCAGCGGAACAAATGTACAACATCCAATGCTTTTGGCAAGTTTTCCACACAATCCCATTCTTAAATTTGACATAAGTTCTACTCTATTCACAAATTATAGGACTATCATGAAAATCTTGCACACATTTTATCCGCCGGAAAGCGAACTATCCAGTGGATAAAGTTATCTGTCCTTTTGACACTCCCCGCTGGGGCCTGGTGCATGGTGCACTGCTATGCTATCACACGCGTGTTCACTCGCGTCGGGGAATTTTCTCGTGTGATCGCGCGTGCTCTTCTCGCTGGACTGTCCCTTGTGGAAATATAAAGGACTCGCAATTGTGTAACTGTTGCAACGGGAAACGTTAGAATAGCAGTGCACAGACACCCGAAAATCTTTTATAAATAGCCACCTATAGAATAAGCCAAAAGTACAATCAAAGATAAAATTAGAATCATGTTCCTTTATTTGTTTTTAGCGGTTCTTTTGTCTCTGATCTTCCGATAAAAAACAATTTATCTCATTGTCTTTCTGACGCACGCCCCATGGCCTGAGCTTTTGCGTTGCCCGTGCGAAAATGCTTTGCTCAACATCCTGGACTTCTATGGAGTAAAATGGCGGAGCAAGAGCAAGATTTGATAAGGATCTTCTCTTCGAAAAGCGTGAGTTTGAAAAGCCATTCGATGGTTTTTCGCCCTTATATATAATTGTAGCGATGTCAGCAGTGATCGGTACCGAGAACTGCCAGTTAAGTTTGAAGGTTTACTCAGTATATTTTCCGGTGTTTGCTTTTACGGGATTACTATGTCAACTCGGCATTATGATGGAAATTCGTGATCTGTTCAAATTAACTTGATGAAGTGAAAATATTGTGAACTGAAAACATCTTAAGTGGTGGATCCGAGCTCAGACATACATTAGCCAGCTTCGGGCAATTGTTGTGGTCGCAATACCGCGAGAGTTAAATCGTGATTAAACATGCTGAACTGCGCCTTAGCAGAAATGTGTTTTGTATCCGATCCATGCATAAAAAGTTTATTTCGAGTTCTCGATACACGACCGGATGTTATTTCATCTGCATGACTGCAGGCTAAAATTAAGGCAACTGTTTTTTCAGCGATTTAAGTGAATCCCGTAGATTCCTTTTCCCTTTAGGATAATTCTCAGCCCTGAAGGGCTCGATTAATCGTAATTAATTTTACCACTCTATTTTGAGACAACTCGGGTTCTTTTCGTGAGTGTATCAGAATTTATCGCTTTATTGGAGGGTCAACGCCCTCAATTGTTGGTGCCCGTGGTGCTTTGTTGAGTGGAGCATGATTAAAAAAAGTCATTGACCACGATTTTGCTCTCTAAATAAGCGCGATCACAGCCCTTAGCTAAGTATTTGAATAACCTCTTGAACTTGTGCTCAAGAAATTGAAAACCAAACATAAGGTACTAAATGTAGATTCCTCTATTCCGCTCTTTATTCCAAAACAGATACTAGTATTGGACAAACCTTGTAACCTTGTACCTTGTGGCGCGTTAACAAAGCTTTAGTGTACAAGATAGTTCCAGATTATTGCGCTCCCTCCTTTCAAAGCAGGGACAGAGCATAGACCCAATGCAAAAATAGCCTACAGTACATGTTTGTCTGTATTCAAATCAGCCTCACTAGCCCAGGTGGGCTACTCGGGTATAAACGTGACGGGGGGGGGGGGGGGGGGGCCTGACGTATTTTTTTGGGTGCAAAATATTAGGCTCCGTCGGACCCCCCCGTCACGTTTATACCCGAGTATAAATCCACCTGGGCTCACTAGCCTCGTTCAAGTAAAATATTCTTTTGAATCCAAACAAAATGATATTAAAATGTCAGCTATTTTTTCATAGGGTCTATGGTCATGCACAAACAGAAACGTGAATAAAGAATACTGGGAAATCCAGTTTTTCAAGACTACGAGAAGTCCCTTATTTTCTAACGATAGTAGATCAAGCGACTCCGGTTGTGTCCCATGCCGTTACGCGACACGCGAGGAGCTCGCGTCGCGAAACAAACACCGGAACTTCCACTTGAAACATGACGAAGCAGATAACAAATACAGACACCTGGATACAAAGGATACACAGTTTAACGGCTGTTCTGATTGGCTGTTCATTGGATACGTGTAAAAATGTCGGTGTCCTGCCCTTAAGATTGATAGGTGTTCTTAAGATTGACAGGTGTTAATGCTGCAAGGCGTTTCTGTGTGATCTGATTGGTCCGTGCGTCATTACATCATATCTACAAATATTTCCAGTGCTGCAAACTTCTGAAGCAACCGATTGAAAGGCGCAAAACTTCACATTTGTACCTCTGCTGTCCTGCTCTCGGTTTACAGCACTAAAACTTCAAGATCCAGCTATGGCTGTTTTGGTCCATACTTGTTGTTGTGGTTGTGACTTAAAGACAGGGATTCTGCTCATTGCTTGCTTTGGCTTGGTGAGTAAATCTGAATTTCCATGTCAATACATTATTAAGTCGTCTATGTGTTTCTGTTCAGTTCGATTACTGCGTGGCCTGCTAGCGCTAGCGTGGGGTTGCGGTTCGCTATCTACACTACAGAAACAGGCTCCCTCGAGTCCGGTATTTCTTCCCGAACAACAGCTGTACAAGACCTTCTTGCCGCTGAAGCTCGATCCGTTCCCAGACATTTTCAGTTACTGTGTGGTAAACTTAAAACCAGAAGAGTTCTTGTTCGATGCCAAAATATCTACCTTGAACTTATAGTTTCAACTTGGCAAAAAAAAACAGTGTGTGACATCTGCAATATACGTACAGAGCTGTTTTTCTGCGTCACATTATTCGGGTGTGATTTAATCAGTATTCATATGCATCGGTTTGCAGACAATTTCAGTAACTGTACAGTAAACTTGAAACCAGATACGTTCTTGTTCTATGTCACTGATATATTGAACTTACACAAACAGCGTACGTACAGAGCTGTTTTTCCGCGTCACATTAGTTGGGTGTGATTTAATCAGTATTCATATGCATCGGTTTGCAGACATTTTCAGTAACTGTACGGTAAACTTAAAACCAGAAGAGTTACATTGTTTGATGGCAAAATATATTGAACTTGGCTAAAAAGAACAGCGTGTGTCAATTTCCGTAGTTTCCGCGTCAATTTTTCTATTTGGGTGTGATTTAATTAGTATGCATGTATCGGTTTGCAGACATTTTCAGTAAATGTACGGCAAACTTGAAACCAGAAGAGTTCTTGTTCGATGGCAAAATATATTGAACTTATAGTTTCAACATGGCTAACAAAAACAGAGTGTGTGATATTCAATATACGGGTAATCTTGCGTCGTGTTCACTTTCCAAGTCACTGATTTGGGAGTGATCATTTAGTCAGTTTGCATATAAATACTTTGGGAATATTATTATATTAGTTTTGTATAAGTTTTCCTCATTCTGTTCTCTAGTAGTTTAAATATTTTGGATCTTTTTGCGCAACAAAGATGATTCCCAGGATCTGTGCGGCGCTTATTTTTTGGCTGAGGTTTATTCCGCGCGAAACGTTTTTGTCCAATCAGTATGCATCAATTCTTTTGCTCGGTGTATCAAGATCAGTGGCCCTTTTTTTGCCTTAACATGAAAACCACTTTCCCCGTTTAAACAAATGTGCAAGTTGTATTTTCCTGTATACGTTGTCTTGAAACTGTATCGTTAACGGGATTTGTTTTAAGTTATCTTTCCATTCGTGCGAATGAACCGATGGCGTCTAAATTCTAATTTAGGGTTAGCATGGTCACGGTCGTCATTCAACAGCGTAATACTGAATCGTAATTACTCTAGGGATTTGGTTTAAGCTGTTTAAGTTTTATCTTTCATCTTACATTTCGATTAACCGGGTCAGAAAGGACCAAGTTTGACAGTCTTGTCCTTAAAATAGCGGACAATAAGCCTTATCACGGTTTTCGACGCCATTTTGACGGGTAGGCAAACAGGCTTGAAATAACAGTGTTTGTATGGAAATCCGATGTCAAATAATTTTCATAAAACATCGCTTCTGAAAAATTCATCAATTGGAAACTTTTGGCACTAGGAAAAGGATTTTAAGGAAAAAATTGGAGGGATGTAGCTGTGACAGAAGGCGTCCAGTCGTGTTTTGAACTTTCCATACATTTACCTGTATTTTCCCCGAGAACTATTTTTAGTAGCAGTTCAAGGCTGGTTCGGGGTCTTGACAATCTGCGAGCCAGCGAGCCATGCGAGGCACTCAGGTTAGCCTAAAAAACACTCCGGTTAGCCTAAAAAGCACTCAGGTTAGCTCAAATAGCTCCCCAGTTAGCTTAACGGTTAGCATTTATGTTGCGGGTTGTTCATGCCTCGCAAGCCTCGCATGTTTTGTTCATGCCTCTCACGTTTGGCTCGCATGGCTCGCACGTTTGGCTCGCTGGCTCGCTGGCTCGCACATTGGCCACACTCGCTGGTTCGCTATACAGACAAATATATGGAAAGTTCAAAACACGACTGGACGCTTTCTGTCTTTCCTCAGTAATATTCGGCACTAAGTTAAGCTTTGTAACTAAAGAAGATGAAAAGAATTAGAATATATATACGGTACGGTTTCGTCAACATCTGTGAACTTGTTCATGAAGCTGTTTTGATTGTTCTTTTGAAATAGTGTACAAATAGGCTTCCATGTTAAATCTTAAAGTGTGGTCATTCAAATCAACCGATACTGTGCAACTAGTTCATATAAACTTTTAAAATTACTAAGCAATCTTCGATCTACACCCCCTATTCTGCTCTGATGCAAAATAATCTTTCCTCAGTAATATTCGGCAGTTCCGGTACTAAGTTAAGCTTTGTAACTAAGGAAGATGAAAAGAATTAGAATATACGGTTTCGTCCAATTATCTGTGAACTTGTTTATGAAGCTGTTCTGATTGAGGCATTTATTGTTACAAACGTAAAGGTAGATTGGGAATAAATTACAATTTTTTCCATCTGAGTTTTCTGATAATGTGAACTTGTTTTTTTTTTCCTCCAACTTTCTACAAAGCGTTCAAGCAAATATTTGCCATGTCATTGAGCAATATACATAGCTGTGTTGACGTCAGGCATACCTTCACGTTCCGGTTTTCTTTTCTCTTCCCTTAATTCATTCCGAGTCAATAAAAACCTGAAAAACTGGGAAACTGCATTTCAAATCAGGAACAAACCTGATTTTATCCGGCATAAACTTCCATGGAATAAATGACGCATTCTTCTCAGCGCAAACTTAAAAGGTCTTCTGATTTTTTCAACTGTTCCGTAATATATTGAACACAGGGAAAACGTATCAGGCCCCATCCACTCTAGTATCCGTTTTCATCGCGGCGAAAACGAAGGAAAATATTGTCATCCACACTAACGTTTTTGTTTCGTTTTCACCTGTCCACACGAAAACGCTTGAAAGCGATAAAAATGACTGCGACCTGGGATTGCGCATGTGTTAACCATCCGCCATCTTGGATTGATGCTCCGACAGTTTACTGGAACCCTTTTTACGTCACCGTTTTCACCTCAGTGTCCACACTAGAGGCGGATGTAGCCATTTTCGAAAGTCTCCGTTTTCATTGGCGTTTTCGGGCGTTTAAATGTGGATGATAGGCGAAAACGTATAAAAAAGTATTCGTTTTTAAACGAAAACGTATTAGTGTGGATTGGGCCTAGGACAGAAGTCACGCAATAGCATGCCTGAGTAAGGCTAAAATACCTACACATGCACACGCGGTACACGACGTAATTTGTTTTCTTGTGCTTCGTTTAACAGCTTTCATCCGGTTATGGGATCTATGCGGGTGTCTACGGCGCCAAACTGCTAAAGGACCTGAACGATGAAGCCCGAGAACTCGATCATGAGGGAGAACTGCCAATACCTTACAAGTATTACAAAGGTTTGTTATGTTATAGTCTTTGTAGTTTCTCAGTAATTTTCATTAGTTTAATCACCATAAAAATAATGAAATTTAAACACACTTTTCAGGGCATACCGTGTCTAAAAACGGGTCGATTTCTTTTTTTTTTTTTTTTTTTTTTTTTTCTTCCTCGTAGCCACAAATCGGTACATTCCATTGAACTCTCCCCTCTCCTACTCGGGATGTATCGTTCTGATTGTCTTCAACAACAGTAGGCCAATCAAAATCCATTCTTGTCGCTTATATCGCGAGGGAGGGGACCCACTCCTCCCTACCTGTGTGACGTCAATGCATCATTTGATATATTTATTAAAGACGGATTAAATTGTCGCGCCATATTGTTTTAACATGTTGTGGACTCAAGTGTGCCGTTTTCAAACGGAAATTTCACCATTTTGAAGCGGTAAATCGAAAGAATAACTTCTAAGAAGCACCCGACACGTAAAACGGTGGAAATTGGTGAGTTCTTAGCGAAGGAATCGTGCTTTGTTTGACAGTCTTAGACCACGACGCGAGACTGAAAAGAGGTCATCAAGAAGCTTACGTTATCGTAATGGAATTTCACAAATTTCCGCTGATAGTCTGAGTCGCGTAACACAAAGGAAACAACGTAACGCGATCGTCGTGACTCAAACTATTCCATTAGCAAGGACAGTTTTCTTAATCGGCGAAGCATACAGTTGGAATAAATGAATCAGCCCCAGCATCACGCGTAATGCCAGTATAGCAGGCATCTTGTCCTTTCAAAAAATGAGCTCTCCGAAGGATTTTTTCCACAAAATGTCTGTGACATGATGTCGAGAAAAAAACATAACAAATATAGATTTACATTTATTGCTGGCGAGCGTTAGCGAGACAGCACACTATTCTTGTCAATAGGGAGAAAAATCCAAAATTTTGTCGGATGTAAGACTCGAAGCTTGCGCAGTAGAGCATTATCCGGGATGGTTGAGACGACAATCATGCGCAAATCACATGGCTGACATATAATCCGGGATACACACCTCACTTTGCACTTGAGAATCGCACGCTGTCAGACGCTTTCGGTTTCGAGGTGCAGTTGACGTTGCCATAAAATAAGTAGGTATGTTTTCTATTTGCTATGTCTTTATTTGCTTTTGTAATCATTCATCAAGGTCACGAACGGAAAGAGATCAATTTGTGTTTGGCTGCTTTTATAGATCCACCGCTTGAGAATTGAGATCACTTTCCATGGGATTCATCATTAATCCGTTCTTGACCTTGATGAATATTTTCACAAGCAAATGAAGACATCTAGCCAATAAAAATATTAAGAAATACTTACCTACTTGTTTTATGGCAAAGTCAACTGCGCCTCGAAACCGTCTGTGCGTAAGATCGTGGTAAAATTCTCCCGTGGAAAAGTGATCTCAATTCCCAAGCGGTGGATCTACGAAAGCAGCCAAACACAAAGTGATCTCTTTCCTAATTCCGTTCGTGACCTTGATGAATGATTACAAAAGCAAATAAAGACATAGCAAATAGAAAACATACCGTGGAGGCTAATAATTCAAAATCGGCGAACCACTCAACTGTGAAATCAAAGGACTCGTTGTACTTTCACATGAGTTCTTCGCCCGTGGAGGCCAATAATTCAAAATCTGTGGAGTTTGTGCCGGATAATTCGACCGTTGAGTCATGCTCTTTGTCCGTAAGTGTGTCCGTTGAGGCAAAAGAATTGAAAACATGTCGATCGCTCGTCGAAGCGAACTATGCAACTGTGAAATCAGATGATTGTTTCACTCTGAAATCAAACGACTCGTTGCACTTTCACACGAGTTCTTTGCTCGTGGAGGCAAATAACTCAAAATCTGTGCCGTTTGGGGCGGCTGATCCGTCTACTTCACCAACACCCCCATCCCACAAAAAAGAAGCGTTTTCAACATTTCTTCGCCAATGTGGGTTATACAAATCACTAAACCAGCTGCCATGACCCATTTTCAAAACCAATGCTTGCTGTAGTCATTTTTACAACTCATCCAACTGAAACCTACTCTCCCTACCCTCAAAGTCGACCCCCTTTTCCAAACCCATTCACTGTTTAATTAAATCCCCACAACTTTACCCCCCTTCGCCAGCACTCACTTTCATATTGAAATCACTAGTTTATTTCGAAGTAAATTAAACTAATTAATCATGCAAGGTGCATCAGTTTCTCGTGTCCTTAATTTATACAACCTTGGTAATTTATGGTTACGTATATTAACGACTGCGCGTTTTTCTTCTTTTTTAGTTGTCATCAACTTGGACTACGCCGCCGTAGCCTTTAGTGTGCTGAATTTTTTGGCCAACTGTTTGCTACTGGGATCGTATGGCACGGTAAGTGCACGCGGTACTCCATGCAGCCTCGAGAAACCCCAGCCACAATGAAACCACCTGCGTATACCCTTAGCTAAAAAGTATCCTTTTTTTATTTGCAAAACAAAAAATATATATACTGAAAACAATGGACACAGTTATTTGCAACTGTGATATCAAAATTATATGTATGTCTGTATTGATGCAACAAAAATGAGATGGAATCAACCAGGCGTTGGATTTGCTCTGACAAAGAGCTAACGTCGAAATTTCAGCACTCGAATCTCTTTACAATGGCCAAATTACCGCATCAATGGCTCTGTTGCCTTAACCGCAGTCGAACGTAATAAATAAGAAAGGATAAGGTTTTACTTTTAGAACTCAAAGCCGGTATGTTTTCTTGTGAGTCTTTGAGGTTACTTAATCATTTTATGATTTACCAAAAAAAAGTATTTCAAAAAAAGGTTTTGAAAGTGAAGTATTTGGAGACCCATCTGCAATGTGTGTCTGCGTGTACTGTTTGAATACGTGACATTAGCTCATTTAAAAAAAGCTTGATACTTCACTTATGATAATATGATTTAACCCTTTAAGCCCTAACAGTGACCAGCATCCAATATCTCATCACAATATTCACTGTTGATCAACCGCTCAGGTTATGAGAATAATGGAAATGATCACTAAGGACAAGTTGTTTTGACGTGTAAACAAATTCTCCTCAATGGTTCCATAAGAAATATTTGAGAACAGTTATGAGAAAATGAATATTGATATCGGGACTCACCAAAAACCTTATCAGCTATGAGCTGACAAAGAGAAAAACTTATCTTTAGCGAACTTTTCTTATTTTTGACGTTTGATCTGTTCCGCTATCCCACCGAGCACCACATGGTTTCTTTTCAAAGTAACCCTCTTGTCCAGGAGTCGTAAATGTTCGTTGATTTTGTAAAAGCTGTTCTTGTTTCTTTTTCACCTTTTTAGAGAAACCGTTTTTTGGCACTGCCTTATATCGTCCTTCAGATCTTCCTGCTTGCTTACACTCTGGGTACGACGATCTTCTTGATCGCGATCTGGCACGGGGTAGGTCTTGTTTCAATTACTCGGTTAGGAATAAAATCTTAATATACTCAGCAGCGAATGTTCAACAATTTGATTGGTTGCCGAAGCAAGGTATATGAACAGACCTTTCCGTTCAGCAACATTCACTTGATAAAGCGACAAAACAGTTTCAGCTCACGTAACCAATTTAAAATGCTGTAGCCATACAACTAAAACTTTACCTTTAAAATGTTTCAAAGGACATTCACTGTTAATGTCTACATATGCAATAATTTAGGACGGGATATTACTTTATATAATAAGGTTAAAATTTTAAGTTTAAAAACAATCAATTCAGTTCCACTGCCTAGTTGCTCTTGTTTTTGGGAAATAAATGGTCTTCATTTATTTTTCTGTGTCCCGTTCTAGACCTAACACATTGCGTTTAATCTTTTAAAACCTGAAAAGACGTTTAGAAATTACCATAACAGGAGACCAACAACATTGTCAAGCTATACAACCTGAGTGGTTTTCATTTGAGCGCGTTGAATCAGTGTAATTTTATATTCTTGCAAGTTAGTTTTGGTTTATTACGTTCTGTGATTGGTTAAAAAAAACTCGCGCCACTTTCTCGACTAGACAGAGCTATTTCCTGTTTTTTAATCAAATATGACTATTATTTAATTATAGTTCTCATATCTTTTCGTTGGATCAATCCTTGGCTGGTTGCTTTCGGTAAGTGTATGACTCTTACATCTTAGTTTCTGTTCACAAAATAATAGCGTTAGGGAACCCAGATACCAACCATGCGACATAATGAGTTTCTGGGTTAATATGATTAGGAGAAGCTGGTAAATTCTTTATAAAAGTAAAGTAATTTATTTATGTCAATAACACAGGGAGTGCGTGCTCATTACTCGAGCCATTGGTTAATGATAAACCGGACAAAGTACTTGACAATAATCCTGATCGAATTACAATTTGCGAATGTTGGTTCTAGAGGAGAGGGGAAAACCGGAGTACCCAGAGGAAAACTTCTCGGAGCAAGGACGAGAACCGACAATAAACTAAGCCCACATATGACCTCGAGTCCGGGAATCGAACCCGAGCCATATTGGTGAGAGGCGAGTGCTCTCATCACTGCGCATGCGCCATCCCTTCTCCCTTTCATGATCACTAACCGAGTTACTAATAAATAAGAAGGGAATCAACTTGAGGCGGGAGAACAGATTGTTTTCTTTAATGTTTTAGCTTTGACTGGACGCAAAGATAGTTGTTACCGGATGGAATACGTATTTTAAAGCTCAGCCTACTGAAAAATACTGACCTTAGTAATTTATGAAAAACTGTGAAAGTTTAGTCATACTTTTCTTCAAGAAAAAGTGGAAAATGCGAGGAGCTACGTGTCAATTGGTTCGAATGTTCATCGGGATTGGGGTTGATTTATTTTTACTGTAACCTTTAAATTTTATGAACATTCTCATAAATAATATTGATATTCCTTAGTTACTGTGGTATTGATGGCGCAGGGTGCAATTAGAGGTTGCTGAAAAAGCGTTGATATTACAAGGAAACATTTGAGGCGGATCACAGTTAAAGGGTTAATAATCTGCTTTGTTTTGAATTACTCAGATCTACTTCATCATTGTGGTGTACTCGTACCACGAAGCCCTCCGTGAGGACCCCTCAGGATCAAGTACTGGATTTGGTCCGCCAGCACCGATGGTAATAGCCTAGAGAAAGGTCGACGGGAAGGAGAAGGGGGAGGGGAAGAGAGAGGGAAAAGCGGGGGAGGAGAGAAGGGGGAGGATAGATTGCTTGCAGTCCCCCTTTCTCTTTAAGATCCGTCGAGGGTTAATCAATCCGTCGAGCTCGAGCTACAATAGGGGGTGTAAAGGAGAGGGGGATTGGGGCGAGACGTTTGTCTTCCCGCGCGCCGCTCTGGTCTCGTCCCAATCCTCCCGTCCCAATTTTTCGCTGTGTGTTAACACTACGCAAACTTCGAGATATGAAGAGACTGCAAGCCGGTATTGTAGGGGAGGGGCTTAAGAGGAAAAGAATAAAAGAATAAGTGGATGCCCATGAATTTAATATTTGCGGCTGACCCAAAAATTACATTATGGTTTGTGACTCTTAGATTGAGCCGGGAAAATGTTTTCAACATATCCGACAGCAAAGACAACAACCATACCTTCTTGGTCTTCAGAATTTTTAAATAAATCCCACGCTATTAATTTCCTGATTTTTTCGTATAAAACTTCACGGCTAAGTCCCGTTAGCCTAACCCTGATATATAGATCAGGATCCGTTGAAAGTAAGAGATAATTATCAAGCAACGCATTTGTAAAGTACTTTCTTGGGTATTAAAGAAAATAAATCATTTAAGGACTACTAACAATTCTACTGAGGATTTAAGAAGACTTAACAAGGTTTGTTTGTATCTAATCCACAGGTGCAAGTGGTCGGTGGCCCTCCTGCATACGCAAAGTTTCCATAAACGGTGGTGCAAATAAACCCATTCACAGTTTAGCTGTCAGAACGACATGTGGATGTGCAGCCATTGTCGCTCTTAGATTTCCAATCGTTTGCAGTTGTTTCAGTTTTAAGTAACTTAAAAATAGTGCAGCTTCTTTCTTTCGTTTATGGACAATGAAGCGGAGAAAAATACGCGAGCTCTCGCGAGAATCACCTTTCCCCAGTTGTTCAAAGACCGGATAACTTTATCCACTGGATAAGTCGCTATCCAGCGGAACAAATGTACAACATCCTATGCTTTTGGCAAGTTTTTCACACAATCCCATTGTTAAATTTGACATAAGTTCTACTCTATTCACAAATTATAGGACTATCATGAAAATCTTGCACACATTTTATCTGTCGGATAGCAAACTATCCAGTGGATAAAATCATCCGCCCTTTGAACAACTGGGGACTAGGTGCATGGTACACTGCTGGCAATGCTATAACACGCGTGTTCACTCGCGTCGGGGAATTTTTTCGTGTGATCGCGCGTGTTCTTTTCGCTGTACTGTCCCTGAGTGAAATTAGGACTTGCCATTGTGTAACTACTAAAGATAGGTTGCAATTGGAAGCTTTAGAATAGCAGTGCACAGACACCCGAAAATGGTATATAAATAACCACCTGTAGTATAAGCCAAAAGTACAGTCAAAGATAAAATTAAAATCATGTTCCTTTGTTTTTACCGGTTCTTTTGTCTTTAATCTTCCGAAATAAAACAATTAATCTCATTCTCTTTCTGACTGCGCACGCCTCGTGGCCTGCGCTTTTGCGTTTCCTGTGCTAAAATGCTTTGTTCAACATCCTGGACTTCTACGAAGTAAAATAGCGGAGCAAGAGCAAGACTTGATAAGGATCTCCTCTTCGAAAAGCGTAAGTTTGAAAAGCCATTCGATGATGATGATGAAGTAGGGAGGGAAGAAAGAAGAGGTAGTCTTCTTGAATTTGCGAGGGTTTAATTGGAAAACAATAAAAGTCCTAGACAAATATATTCAATTTGGTAAAATAGTCGTCCATTAGAACACTCGCCCTTTTCCAGTATTTCACATCTCACATTTGGGCTAAAATCCTAAAATAGTCCGGGGAGAATTTCGCCTAATTCATCACTTGTCTTTTCCGGAGGGGCATTCAATCAATCCACATACGCCACATTCTTAGTTGAATCAAGGGTAATCCACTTAGCCGGTTAATAACTGAAATAAAAGGATAGGGCATGGGTTTTGTTGCATTTTATTTGAGCTGGCTCTGTTGCTGGTTTCATATAGAACTGCTACACCGTGCTGACGAGTTCAAATAAGAACAAAACAGCTGTCCACGGTTGCAGCCCTGTTTTGTCGGTTTCTGTCGCGTTGTTGTCTCTCAAAGTCAACTCTTTCAGGTAGTATCAGCCTTGCAGCTTGTGTTACAGTGTACAGAAGTTACCATGGTAATGGCCGTGGTAACAATAGTTTTGTTTAGGTGTCATTTAGTTTTCACAACAAAGAGTACGGGCTCCAGACAGGAGCGAGGGAGGGGGAGGTATCATATGACAGGACGAGAGTAGATAACTCACTTTCCCCTATTTTTTCCGTGGGATTGTCGAGAATCGTGAGCCTGCCGCCATCTTGGTTTGTAACGGCGAGTGCATCCTGGGGAGAGTGCCTAAACTTCCGAGGGGGGCGGGAGTGGGTCAGAGAGAGGCGGAAACCGACTAGGGGCTCTCTTGGTAGTTTAGACGCTCTCTTCAGGTGGCGCTCGCGGTTACAAACCAAGATGGCGGAAGTTCGATCGAAGCGTGCAAGTCTCAAAAATCCCGCGGAAAAACAGAAGAAAGTGAAAAGTCTTGGACAAAGGGAACGCTATTTTCCATTAGTCTCTTCCCATGACATTTCGTGCGCCTCAATCCACTCTGATCTTCAATCATCTCTCTGCTCACTCACAATGAATGGCGACAGGAGTGACTGGGTACGAGTCTGTAATAGCCTGAGTATCAGGCTTTTGGGGGGGGGGGGGGGTAGGGAGAGGGGGAAGGGAGGAAGGGGAAAAGGGAGGAAAAGCTTGACACAAAAGCATTGAGACGAGTATTCCGCCCCCTCGATGAGCATGACGCTTCGCCGTAAACATTAGCCAATCAAAATAACTTCCGGTCATGAAACTGTCATGTCAGCGATGACCGCTGTGAGAGATATGAATTGAAGTTACACAGACAGCTCCATTGCAAAAGACTCTCCAAACAAAATATTTTCTGTTGAGCACCACTGAGCAGAATTCGCGACTAGATACAGCTTCATTACAGGAGGAAAATACAAATCTCACAGTTTAGAACGGCAAGAAGTGATGACAAAAACGCAGCCGTAACTAATCAAAAGACAAATAGCCGTGACAAGACGCACAAGATCTCAGCTACGAAAACAAATAGGCGGCCGGATAAAGATTATTCCAGGGTAGTACCTAGTGTAACTGATGAGAATACCGTGGATAAGTAAAGTTATTTGACTTTGACTTTGATGATATAACTCTCATAATTTCAAGGATTTACGACATCACATCTTTGAAGGTTTACTCAGTATATTTCCCGGTGTTTGCTTTAACGAGATTACTATGTAAATTTGGTATTATGATATAAATTCGTGATTTGTTCAAATTAACTTGAGGAAGTGGAAAGATTGTGAACTAAAAACGTCTTACATGGTGGATCCGAGCACAGACATACATTAGTCAGTTTCGGGCAATTGTTGTGGTCGCAACACCACGAGAGTTAAATCGTGATTAAAACATGCTAAACTGTACTTTAGGAGAAATGAAGTTCGTGTCCGTTCCATGCATAAAAAGTTTATTTCGAGTTCTCAATACACGACCGGATGTTATTTCACATGCATGACCGCAGGCCAAAATTATGGCAACGGTTTGTTCAGCGATTTAAGTGAATCCTGTAGATTCCTTTCCCCTTAAGGATAATTCTCAGCCCTGAAAGGGCTCGATTAACCCGGATAAGCGGTTAAAATGCGAAAGCATGTTTAGGTCAGTTTCGAAACAAGTGTTGATTCTTTTACTTAGTAACTATGGTGACATAGAGCATGCATGATTAAAAACAGTCATCGTGCACGATTCCTCTATCCCGCTCTTTATTCCAAAACAGATATTGGCAGGAGCCTTATAGCCTTATAACCTTGTGGCGCGTTAACAAAGCCTTAGTGTATAGATAGTTCCAGATTATCGTCCTTCCTTTCGTTTAAAGCAGAGATAAAGCATAGACCCTGTGCAAAAGTAGCCGAAATTTAAATATTCTTTTGTCTGCATTCACAAAAGCCTTACTAGCCTCGTTACGTTTAAGTGAAACATTCTTTTGATTTTTGAACTAAAGAACAAGGTTACCAAGGCTAGCGTCGCGAAACAGACTCCGGAACGTCCACTTGAAACATGACGAGGCAAATAACAAATTCAGACACCTGGATACACAGTTTAACGACAGTTCTGATTGGCTGTTCTTTGGATACGTGCAAAAGTATCGATGTCCTGCCCTTAAGATTGATAGGTGCTCTTAAAGATTGACAGGTGTTAATACTTCAAGGCGTTTCTGGGTGATATGATTGGTCCGTGCGCAAATACATAATATCTACAAATATTTCCAGTGCTGCAGACTACTGGAGCAACCGATTGAAAGGTGCAAAACTTCGCGTTTGTACCTCTGCTGTCCTGCCGTTGGTTTACAGCACTAAAATTTCAAGATTCAGCTATGGCTGTTATGGTGCGTACTTGTTGCTGTGGTTGTGACTTAAAGACAGGGATTTTGCTCATTGCTCTCTATGGCTTGGTGAGTAAATCTGAATATCCATGTCAATACAATACTTTTGGTGTTTTCGGTTCCGGATCAAGTGCGACTACTGCGTGGCCAGCTACCGCTAGCGTGGGGTTGCGGCTCGCTATATACACTACAGAAACATAGGCTCTATTTCTCCGGCTCCCTCGGCTCCGGTATTTCTTCCCGAACAGCAGCTGGTAGTCGAGTCTGTACAAGATCATTTCACTAAACTAAATTTTTCCTTGTGAACTTCTTGCCACTGAAGCTCGATCCGTTCCCAGACGTTTTGATTTACTGTAGGGTAAACTTAAAACCAGGAGAGTTTTTGTTCGACGCCAAAATATCTAGCTTGAACTTATAGTTTCAACATGGCCAAAAAAAACAGTGTGTCATCTGCAATAAACGTACAGAGCTGTTTTTCCGCGTCACTTTACAGTGTATTCGGGTGTGATTTAATCACTATTCATATGCATCGGTTTGCAATGATTTGCACTAACTGTACGGTAAACTTGAAACCAGAAGAGTTCTTGGGGTATGCCAAGGTATAATCAACTTATAGTCTCAACATGGCATGACTAAAAAAAAACAACAAACTGTGTATACGTACAGCGCTGTTTTTCCGCGTCACATCAGTTGAGAGTGATTTAATCAGTTTGCATGCATCGGTTTGCAGACATTTTCAGTAACTGTACGGTAAACTTGACACCAGAAGAGTTCATGTTCGATGGCAAAATATATTGAGCTTATAGTTTCAACATGCCTACCAAAAACAGAGTATGTGATATTCAATATACGGGTAATCTTGAGTCGTATTCACTTTCCAAGTCACTGATTTGGGGTGATTATTTAGTCAGTTTGCATATGAATAGTTTTTTCCATTCCGTTCTCGAGTAGTTTAAATATTTCGATTTTGGGGGGGAACAAAGAAGATTTCCAGGATTTCTGCTGCGCTTAGTTTCTGGCTGAGGTTTCTTCCGGGCGGAAAGTTTTCGTCCAATCAGTCTGCATCAATTCTCTTGCTCGCTGTATAAAGAATTAGAATTTACGGTTTCGTCGATATCTGTGAACTTGTTCATGAAACTGTTCTAATTGAGGCACTTATTGTTAAACACGTAAAGGTAAAATGGGAGTAAATCATAATTTTAACCATCTGAATTTTCTGATGAAGTGAAATTGTTTTTTTCCCCTAACGTTCTACAAAGTGAGCAAGCAAATATTTGCCATGTCATTGAGCAATGTACATAGCTGTATTGAGGTCATGCATATCTACACGTTCCGGTGTCTTTACTCTTACCTTAATTCATTCCGCGTCAATAAAAACCTGAAAAACTGGGAAGCTGCATTTCAAATCACAAACAAACCTGATTTAATCCGGCATAAACTGCCATGGAAGCAAATGACGCATTCTTCTCAGAGCAAACTTAAAAGGTCTTGTGATTTCTTTAACTGTTCCGTAATATATTGAAAACAGGCAAGCGTATCAAATTAACCCCATCCACACTAATGTGTTTTCAAAAGTACAGTAAACACCCGCATATAAGAATAAATGGATCAAGAAGACCAGGCTGAAATTTGGCCAATAAAGCCCCATTTTTATAAGAACAAGCCTAAAAAATTCAGCATATTCTTATAAACTGGAAAAGGTGTCATAATTGCATAAAAAAAAACAAGTGATTTTTGTATTGAGTACTGTACTAATGTTTCTACTGTAATTGATGTTTCTACTGTAAATACATAAAAGAAATTGAGTACAGTATAGAATAATGATAATATAGAAATTTAAGAACATTTTAAGAACACTTTGAGGCTGATTTGTCACCAAGCACCCGTTAAACAAGAACCCGATCAGCCTGACCTCCGAAATCATGTGTTCTTAAATGCGGGTGTTTACTGTATCCGTTTTCATCGCGGCGAAAACGGAGGAAAATATTGTCATCCACACAAACGTTTTTGTATCGTTTTCACCTAGCTGGTGAGCCTGGCTTGCTGGTCTCACAAAAGCTAAGCGTATGTTCACAATGAACTGCTATCTTATCTGTCCACATTAAAACGCTTGAAAGCGATGAAAATGACTGCGACCTGGGATTGCACACGTGTTAACCATCCGCCATCTTGGATAGATGCTCCGATTTGGACTGGATCGATGGCATGTGACGCTTTTAACGTCACTGTTTTCACCTGTCCACACCAGAAACGGATGTTACCATTTACGAAATTCTCCGTTTTCATCGGCGTTTTCGGCCGTTTTAGCGTGTATTATAGGCGAAAACATATCAAAAAGTATACTTTTTCAAACAATAAACTTATTAGTGTGGACGGGGCCTCGGACAGAAGTCACGCAATGGCATGTCTGAGCGAGGCTAAAATACCTACACATGCACATGCGGTACACGACGTAATAGACCAATTTATGTCGTCATAAATTTAAGTTAATGGGACAACCATGAGAGATTACGTGCTGGTTGTGTGACATGCTTTAAGGTAGGGGGGTAGGGTTTCACAGTCCAAAGTTTATCGGGATCACATGCATTAGTAACGCAAACTGTACGCTGAGCCAATCAGAATCGGCTGGTATTTCACTGTCAATCAATCCTCAGACATCGAGCACGAGTTCTGTGTTCATTCATTCCTTCGCTGCGAGCTAGCAAACTGTAGTTGTCTTGTTCTACGACGTGTTTTTTCCCTCCCCCCCACCCTATGGTTTAAGCATGTCACACACAAATTAACCCTAGTATTACCCAATGCCTATGAATTTATGAATAGTTATAATATATCTTACTTAAGCTGCTAAGCTGGGCCTTGGCCCCCACGTTACGGGATCATTGACTAGCTTTCCTATGTACAGCCCATGTACATGTTTCCAATTTTCAGATACACAGCAATATGTATTGATATCTCTTTATATGAAACGTTCCAGTTATGAGCTATTTTTGTTACTGTTAGCAACCAATGCTGTTGGTATTAATTTTATGCAGTTTATATGCATCAAAGACACTGAATGAACTGATTAGCCTTGTCTAATCCCAAGGACTACATAATTGTAGTAAGGAGTTAGTCTACAATTTAGATTTGTCTAATCAAAATACACAAATAAACTTTGGGCTGGGATGAAGTGCTCCCTTACAGGCACTCTTGGCCCCATAGACTCACAGAATTGATGGGTTACCATGGTAACCATGAGTCTAAACTCCCTTAGGACTAGGAACCTCTCTCAGGGTATTGTGACCTGCAGCCCTGAGGGGGAGTAGGGACATTTTCAGGGTATTGTGACCTGCAGCCCTGAAAGGGAGTAAGGACCTCTTTCGGGGTATTGTGACTGCAGCCCCGAAGAGGATTAGGAAAACTCCCTTAGGACTAGGAACCTCTCTCAGGGTATTGTGACCTGCAGCCCTGAGGGGGAGTAGGGACCTTTTCAGGGTATTGTGACCTGCAGCCCTGAAAGGGAGTAAGGACCTCTTTTGGGGTATTGTGACTGCAGCCCCGAAGAGGATTAGGAACCTCTCCCAGGGGTTTGTGACCTGCATCCCCGGAGAGGAGGGGGCTTTGACCCCCCTTACCAAGCCAGATTAGTGATTCAGTTATTGATGGCATTTAGTTCCACTGGCCTGCTATTGGAGTACTTCATTCCCAACCCCTTACCCCACATATCATTGTTGTGTTCTTATTTCTCATGGGTTGGGAGCATTAATTGTTTTCTTGTGCTTCGTTTAACAGCTTTCATCAGGTTATGGAATCTATGCGGGTATCCACGGCGCCAAAATGCTGAAGGACTTCAACGAAGAAGCCAAAGAACTCGATCCTGAGGGCAAACCGCCAATACCTTACAAGTATTACAAAGGTTTGTTATGTTGGTCTTTGTAGTTCCTCAGCAATTTTCATTAGTTTAATCACCATAAAATAATGAAATTAAAGCAGACTTTCTCTTTCAAATAAGTTGCTTTCCGAAGGATTTTTTACCAAAAGTCTGTGACGTAATGTCGAGAAAAAACCCGTAATAAATATAGATTTACATTTATTTATTTCGAAGTAAATTAAACCATTTAATCATGCAAGGTGCATCAGTTTCTCGTGATCTTAACTTATACAACCTTGGTAATTTATGGTTACGTATATTAACGACTGCGCGTTTTAATTTTGATCTTTTTTAGATGTCGTCAACTTGAACCACGCCGCCGTAGCCTTTAGTGTGCTGATGCTTTTGACAAACCTTTTGCTACTGGGATCGTATGACCCGGTAAGTGCACGCGGTACTCCATGCAGCCTCGAGAAACCCCAGCCACAATGAAACCGTATGCGTACACCCTTAGCTAAAAGGTATCCTTTTTATTTGGTAAACAGAAAAAGTATACTAAAAACAATGGACACAGTTATTTGCAACTGTGATATCAAAATTGTATGTATGTCTGTATTGATGCGACAAACATGAGATGGAATCAACCAGGCGTTGGATTTGCTCTGACAAAGGGCTAACGTCGAAACGTCAGCACTCGAATCTCTTTACGGTGGCAAAAATACCTTATCAATGGCTCTGTTGTTTTAAAAGCGGTCGAACGTAATAAATAAAAAAGGATAAGGTTTTGACTTTTCTCAAAGCCGGTATAGGTTTTCTTGTGAGTCTTTGACATTACTAAATCATTTTTTGAATTACTAAAAAAGTTTTTATAAAAAAGGTTTTGAAACAAAGTGAAGTATTTGAAGACCCATCTGCAATGTGTGGTTGTTTTTACTGTTTCAATGCGCGAGTAGTTCGTTTTAAAAAGGCTTGATACTTTACTTATGATAAAATTATTTAGTAAACCCACGGAATCACCAAAAATCCTTATCTATAGCGAACTTGTCTTATTTTTTACGTTTGATCTGTTCCGCTACCCCACCACCGTAGCACCACACGGTTTTTTTTTTTTTTTTTTCAAAATAACCCTCTTGTCCAGGAGTCATAAATGTTCGTTGATTTTGTAAACGCTGTTCTTGTTTCTTTTTAACCTATTTAGAGGTACCGTTTTTTGGCGCTGCCTTATATCATCCTTCACATCTTCCTGCTTGCTTACACTCTGGGTACGATGATCTTCTTGATCGCGATCTGGAACGGGGTACGTCGATCTTGTTTCAATTACTCGGTTAGGAATAAAATCTTAATATACTCGGCAGTGAATGTTCAACAACGTGATTGGTTGCCGAAGCAAGGTATATGACCAGACCTTTCCGTTCAGCAACATACACTTGATAAAGCGACAAACCAGTTCAGCTCACGTTACCAATTTAAATGCTGTAGCCATACAACTAAAACTTTACCTTTAAAATGTTTCAAAGGACATTCACTGTTAATGTCTACATATGCAATAATTTAAGACGGGATATTACTTAGGCTCGTTTAGGTGTAAAAACAATCAATTCAGCTCCACTGCCTAGTTGCACTTGTTTGTGGGAAATAAATGGTCTTCATTTATTTTTCTGTGTCCCGTTCTAGGCCTAACGTGCTCATTGCGTTTAATCTTTTAAAACCTGAAAAGACGTTTAAATAATTACCAGAACAGGAGACTAACAACATTTTCAAGCTATGCAAGCTGAACGTTTTTCATTTGAGCGCGATGAATAAGTGCAATTTTACATTCTTGCAAGTTAGTTTTGGTTTATTACGTTCTGTGATTGGTTAAAAAACTCGAGCCACTTTCTCGACTAGACAGAGCTATTTCCTATTTTTAATTCAATGACTTTCATTTAATTACAGTTCTCATATATTTTCATTGTAACAATCCTTGGCTGGTTGCTTTCGGTAAGTGTATGACTCTTTAAAGACCGTTTGTTTTCTAATTAAGGGGGGACTTAACGTAAACGCAATTTTACCGCACTTTGGCATGGCTTTAATGGAAATATCTCGTTTACGTTTCAAGCGATCCAAAAACTCTATGTTCATCCCGTAAATCTATGTTGTGGGGTGTTTTGTGAATTTTGGGGTGATTTTTGGGTATATCTGGGAGGAGATAGTTTTTCTAGAAGGATTGGTTAAATTAAGAGAAATAAGAAATATTGAAGAATTAGTGAAGTTTTAAAATAAGAATTTGTAGTTAATAATTAATAGACGGATACCAGGTTAGTCCACTAGCAACCTGGGTGCTCTTGCGTGGGTATCAACTGTCTGTTAGTGTTCCAAAAATCATTTTCTTTCTTCTATCCATTCTTAAAACCACTTCAAATTTCATTCAAATTTAGGTTAAGTCCCCCCTTAATAAAGATTACAGATTATCCCAAACCACAAACAAAATAATAGCGTTAGGGAACCCGGATACTAACCATGCGACAGAAATAAATGTCTTTCTGGGTTAATATGGTTAGGGAAGCTGGCAAATTTCTTTATAAAAGTAAAGTAATTTATTTATGTCAATAACACAGGGAGTGCTTGCGAAATTTTCTCGATCCAGTGGTTAATGATAAACCGGACAAAGTGCTTGACAGTAATCCAGATCATATTACAATTTGGAAATGTTTGTTCTAAAGGAGAGGGGAAAACTGTAGTACCCATAAAAAACCTCTCGGAGCAAAGACGAGAACCGTCAACAAACTAAGCCCACATATGACACTGAGTCTGGGAATCGAACCCGAGCCACATTGGTGAGAGGCGAGTGCTCTTACCACTGCACATGCGCCATCCCTTCTCCCTTTTATGATCACTAACCGAGTTGGTAATAAATAAGAATGGAGTCAACTTAAGACGGGAGAACAGATTGTTTTCTTTAATATTTCAGCTTTGACTGAAATGCAAAGATAGTTGTTACCGGATTGAATACGTATTTTAGAGCTCAGTCTACTGGAAAATACTGAAAAAGTGGAAAATGCCAGGATCTATTGGTTGGGATGTTCATCGGGATTGGGATTGATTTATAGATTTTCATTTACTATAACCTTTACTTTTTATGAACATTCCCATAAATAATATTGATATTACTTAGTTACTGTGGTACTGATGGCGCAGGGTGCAATTAAAGGTTGTTGAAAAAGCATTGATATTACAAGGAAACATTTGAAGCGGATCACAGTTAAAGGTTAAATAATCTGCCTTGTTTTTAATTACTCAGATCTACTTCGTCATTGTGGTGTACTCGTACCACGAAGCCCTCCGTGAGGACCCTTCAGGATCATCTGCTGGATTTGGCCCGCCCGTACCCATGGTAATAAACTAGAGAAAGGTCGAGAGAAAGGAGAAGGGGGAGGAGGAGAGGAAAGGGGAAGGGTTCAGGGGAAGGATATATTGCTTACAGCCTCCCCCCCCCCCCCCCCTTCTTTATCTTAAGATCCGTCGAGGGTTGATCCGTCGAGGGTTAATCAATCCGTCGAGCAGGGGTATAAAGGAGAGGGGATTGGGACGAGACGTTTGTCTTCTCGTGGGCCGCTCTCGTCTCGTCCCAATTTTTTGCTGTGTGATATGAAAAGACTGCAAGCCGGTAGGAGGGGGCTTAAAAGGAAAAGAATCATTGGATGCCCATGAATCTAGTATTTGGGGCAGGTCCAAAAATTACATTATTGTTTTGGCTGATTAGATCTTTTACAGATCCTGCGTATACTTGCAGCATTTTCGTTGTGCGGTTAATTGCTTATTGTTTCCTTTTGTGTTTTGGACCGTAGATCTTTTCAGATCCAATATGCTGTACTTTTTAACATGGTTTGGCCATGTACCTATGAAGAAAAGTTTTGCTTTTCTCATTTAACTTATTGCGACAGCGACATGATATTTCAGTTCTTTTGTTCATTGTTCGTAGTCACGCGCTATGACGTGGACGGATGTTTGAATTTGGGCCCATCGTGCATTTGGTAGACCAGTCGACTCGCGTTGGTGTTCTCCTAACCTTATTGCTGTGCTACACCGTGCTGACGAGAGCCAACCAGCTCGAAACAGCTCTCTACGGTTGCTGCATTCTGTTGATTTTCGGTTTGGCCTCTATCATCTCGCTGTCGTGTTAAGTTTTCTTCGCAGTCCGATCAACCTTGCAGAAATTTGAGTCTAAGATTGAGCCGGGAAAAGGTTTTCAACATATCCGACAGCAAAGACAACAACCATACCTTCCTCGTCCACGGAGACTTCAAGTAAATCCCACGCCATTAATTTCCTGATTTCTTCGTATAAAACATCACATTCAATTCCCATTATCCTAACCCTGATATATAGATTAGGATCCGTTGAAAGTAAGAGATAATTATCAAGCAACGCATTTATAACTGGTACTTTCTTAAATATTAAAGAAAATAAATCATTTAAGAACGAGTTAACAATCCTACTGTGGATTTAAAAAGACTTAACAAGGTTTCTTTGTATCTAATCCACAGGTGCAAGTGGTCGGTGACCCTCCTCCATACGCAAGGTTTCCCTAAACGGTGGTGCAAATCAACCCATTCACAGTTTAGCTGTCAGAACGACATGTGGATGTGCAACCATTGTCGCTCTGAGATTTCCAATCGTTTGCAGTTGTTCCAGTTCTAAGTAACTTAAAAAATAGTGCAGCCTCTTTCTTTCGTTTATGAACAATAAAATGGAGAAAAATACGCTCTCTCGAAGATCACCTTTCCCCAGTAATTCAAAGAGCGGATAACTTTATCCACTGGATAAGACGCTATCCAGCGGAGCAAATGTACAACATCCAATGCTTTTGGCAAGTTTTTCACACAATCCCATTCCTAAATTTGACATGTGCTTCTACTCTATTCACAAATTATAGGTCTATCATAAAAATCTTGCACACATTTTATCTGCTGGATAGCAAACTATCCAGTGGATAAAATTATCCACCCTTTGAACAACTTTGGCATGGTGCACTGCGATGCTATCACACGCGTGTTCACTTGCGTCGGGGAATTTTTTCGTGTGATCGCGCGTGTTCTTCCCGCTGGACTGTCCCTGAGTGAAATAAGGATTCGCCATTGTGTAACTACTAAAAATATGTTGCAATTGGAAACTTTAGAATAGCAGTGCACAGACACCCGAAAATGTTATATAAATAGCCACCTATAGTATTCGCCAAAAATATAGTCAAAGATAAAATTAAAATCATTTTAACTGGTTCTTTTGTCTTTGATCTTCCGATATAAAACAATGAATCTCATTCTTTCTGACGCACGCCCCGTGGCCTGCGCTTTTGCGTTTCCTGTGCAACAATGCTTTGTTCAACATCCTGGACTTCTACGAAGTAAAATAGCGGAGCAAGAGCAAGACTTGATAAGGATCTTCTCTTCGAAAAGCGTAAGTTTGAAAAGCCATTCGATGATGATGATAAACTAGGGAGGAAATAAAGAAGATATAGTCTTCTTGAATTTGCGAGGGTTTAATTGGAAAACAATAAAAGACCTAGACAAATATATTCAATTTGGTAAAATAGTCGTCCATTAGAACACTCGCCCTTTTCCAGTATTTCACATGTATCTCACATTTGGGCTAAAATCCTAAAATAGTCCCGGGAGAATTTCGCCTAATTCATCACTTGTCTTTTCCGGAGGGGTGTTCAATCAATTCACATACGCCACATTCTTAGTTGAATCAAGGGTAATCCACTTAACTGGTTAATAACTGAAATAAAATGATAGGGCATGGGTTTTGTTGCATTTTATTTGAGCTGGCTCTGTTGCTGGTTTCATATAGAACTGCTACAAACACCGTGCTGACGAGTTCCAATAAGAACGAAACAGCTGTCCACGGTTGCAGCCCTGTTTTGTCCGGTTTCTGTCGCGTTGTTGTCTCGCAAAGTCAACTCTTTCACGTAGTATCAGCCTTGCAGTTTGTGTTACAGTGTACAGAAGTTACCATGGTAATGGCCGTGGTAACAATAGTTTTGTTTAGGTGTCATTTAGTTTTCACAACAAAAAGTACGGGCCCCAGACAGGAGCGGGGGGGGGTATCATATGACAGGACGAAAGTAGATATTTCACTTTCCCCTATTTTTTCCGTGGGATTGTCGAGAATCGTAAGCCTGCCGCCATCTTGGTTTGTAACGGCGAGTGCATCCTGGGGAGAGTGCCTAAACTTCCGAGGGGGGCGGGAGTGGGTCAGAGAGAGGCGGGAACCGACCAGGGGCTCCCTCGGTAGTTTAGACGCTCTCTTCCGGGTTGCGCTCGCGATTACAAACCAAGATGGCGGAAGTTCGATCGAAGCGTACGAGTCTCAAAAATCCCTTGGAGTAACAGAAGAAAGTGAAAAGTCTTGGACAAAGGGAACGCTATTTTCCATTAGTCCCTTCCCATGACATTTCGTGTGCCTCGATCCACTCTCAACTTCAATCATCTCTCGGCTCACGCACAATCAATGGCTACAGGAGTGACTGGGTACGAGTCTGTAAAGGCTGTAGCGACCCACCCCTCAACCAAGACAAGAAAATACAGACAAGAATAAACACATATCAGAAATTATATTTGTCGAGGTAGCGCCATTACTGGCTATATTCTTCTCAACACTGAAGATAAACTTGCTGCCCCCCTTCCCCGCACCAATTTTCTTAAGAACAGCTTCAGGTATAGTGGTGCGGTGTTATGGAACAGTTTACCAACTCACTTGCGGCAGGCAGGATCTCTAAGCCAGCATCTTTCCATGCTGGCTGCAGCGGCTTCTTTTAATGTAATTGCTTAAGCAAACACGGCTCTCATGTAAAGCAGTTTACTTAATTTATTGTAGGTTTATATAGTTTATATTACGAATAGTACCTAGTGAAATTGATGAAAATACCGTGGATAAATAAAGTTACTAGTGACTTTAGCTTTGGTGATATAACTCTTATAACTTCAAGGATTAACGACATCACATCTTTGAAGGTTTACTCAGTATATTTCCCGGTGTTTGCTTTGACGAGATTACTATGTAAACTTGGTATTATGATGTAAATTCGTGATTTGTTCAAATTAACTTGAGGAAGTGGAAAGATTGTGAACTAAAAACGTCTTACATGGTGGATACGAGCACAGACATACATTAGTCAGTCTCGGACAATTGTTGTGGTCGCAATACCACGAGAGTTAAATCGTGATTAAACATGCTAAACTGTACTTTAGCAGAAATGAAGTTCGTGTCCGTTCCATGCATAAAAAGTTTATTTCGAGTTCTCGATACACGACCGGATGTTATTTGACATGCATGACTGCAGGCCAAAATTAAGGCAACGGTTTGTTCCGCGATTTAAGTGAATCCTGTAGATTCCTTTCCCCTTTAGGATAATTCTCAGCCCTGAAAGGGCTCGATTAATCGGGCCCTGAACCGGGATAAGTGGTTAAAATGCGAAAGCATGTTTAGGTCAGTTTCGAAACAAGTGTTGATTCTTTTACTTAGTAACTATGGTGACATAAAGCATGCATGATTAAACACAGTCATCGTGCACGATTCCTCTATCCCGCTCTTTATTCCAAAACAGATATTGGCAGGAGTCTTATAGCCTTATAACCTTGTGGCGCGTTAACAAAGCCTTAGTGTATAGATAGTTCCAGATTATCGTGCTTCCTTTCGTTTAAAGCAGAGACAAAGCATAGACCCTGTGCAAAAGTAGCCGAAATTTAAATATTCTTTTGTCTGCATTCACATAAGCCTTACTAGCCTCGTGACGTTTAAGTGAAACATTCTTTTGATTTTTGAACTAAAGAACAAGGTTACCGAGGCTAGCGTCGCGTAACAGACTCCGGAACGTCCACTTGAAACATGACGAGGCAAATAACAAATTCAGACACCTGGATACACAGTTTAATGACCGTTCTGATTGGCTGTTCTTTGGATACGTGCAAAAGTGTCGATGTCCTGCCCTTAAGATTGATAGGTGCTCTTAAAGATTGACGGGTGTTAATACTTCAAAGCGTTTCTGTGTGATCTGATTGGTCCGTGCGCCATTACATCATATGTACAAATATTTCCAGTGCTGCAAACTACTGAAGCAACCGATTGAAAGGCGCAAAACGTCACGTTTGTACCTCTGCTGTCCTGCTGTCGGTTTACAGCAGTAAAATTTCAAGATCCAGCTATGGCTGTTTTGGTCCGTACTTGTTGCTGTGGTTGTGACTTAAAGACAGGGATTCTGCTACTTGCTTGCTTTGGCTTGGTGAGTAAATCTTAATATCCAATGCAATACGCTGATACTATTGGTGTTTCTGTTCCGAATCAAGTGCAACCACTGCGTGGCCAGCTAGCGCTAGCGTGGGGTTGCGATTCGCTATATACACTACAGAAACCTAGGCTCTATTTCCGCGGCCCCCTTGGCCCCGGTATTTCTTCCCGAACAGCAGCTGGTCGTCGAGTCTGTACAACATTATTTTGACTAAACTCAATTTTTCCTTGTGGGCTCACTTCTTACCACTAAAGCTCGATCCGTTCCCAGACGTTTTTAGTTACTATAGGGTAAACTCAAAACTAGAAGAGTTCTTGTTCGATACCAAAATATCTAGCTTGAACTTATAGTTTCAACATAGCCATAAAACAGTGTGCCATCTTCAATATACAAACAGAGCTGTTATTTCGCGTCACATTTAGTTCCGGTGTGATTTAATCAGTATTCATATGCATCGGTTTGTAATGATTTGCACTAACTGTACAGTAAACTTGAAACCAGAAGAGTTCTTGTTCTATGCCAAAATATATTGAACTTATAGTCTCAACATGGCATGACTAAAAAAAAACAACAAACTGTGTATACGTACAGAGCTGTTTTTCCGCGTCACATCAGTTGAGTGTGATTTAATCAGTATGCATGCATCAGTTTCCAGACATTTTGAGTAACTGTGCGGTAAACTTGACACCAGAAGAGTTCATGTTCGATGGCAAAATATATTGAGCTTATAGTTTCAACTTGGCTAACAAAAACAGAGTGTGCGATATTCAATATACGGGTAATCTTGAGTCGTGTTCAGTTTCCAAGTCACTGATTTGGGAGTGATCATTTAGTCAGTTTGCATATGAATAGTTTGGGAATATTAGAGTTGTATAAGTTTTTTTTCCATTCCGTTACCTAGTAGTTTAAATATTTCGATCTTTTTGGACAACAAAGATGATTTCCAGGATTTCTGCTTCGCTTATTTTCTGGCTGAGGTTTCTTCCGCGCGGAATGTTTTCGTCCAATCAGTCTGCATCAATTCTCTTGCTCGCTGTATAAAGAACAGGCCCGTAGCAGGGGGAGGGGCAGGGGGACTTGAGCCCCTTCAGAATTTTTGGAAGTTACAAAACAGTTTGCCAAAAAATAAATAATTAAACCAAATTAATGTGCAGCAATCAGTCTTAAACTCTGACGCTGCAAATGCCTTTTCACAGCCCTTTAAAAATGTGTTTACTACCTTTCAGTTTCCTTCGCCAACAGTTTGTTTTTATAAACAACAACAACATCAACAAAGGTACTCCTACCTTGTGAATCGGAAATAAAAACCAAAATGGATCGACATCAACCAATCTTAAGCCCTAAAAGCTGTTGAAATAAACTACTTGTTTTCTAAGGCATCCGATTATTTATAGCAATACAAATGTCCTTAGACCTCCTTAGCGTATAACAATTTAGTGTTCGCGCATTGTCGAATGACACACAAATATGTCCTCTCAAGAGCCAGAGAAAAAATTTTCCCACAGCCGGATTCTTACTGCCCGGTTAAAGCCAAATTATAAAAGAGAAAGAAAAATTCGTCGTCGTTTGTTTACGTCCTCCTTCAAACGTGAAATTAGGAAACTTCACATGGTAGTCCACGTAAAAGAAACGGCAAAAAAGATGTACCAAAAAGTGTGCAAGTGTGCAGGTGCAAAGTTATTGTTTTACTTACTAAATCAACTTTTTTTCTGTCTTTTTTTTATGTTCTCGTTGCATCTTAAACTCCCTAATCAGTCTGTTTTTTGGGGGGTGACGGGGGGGGGGATAGTTTTGTTTAACCATTTTGCTGAGCCCCCTCAGTTGTTTTAGCCTTGCTACGGGCCTGAAGAATTAGAATATACGGTTTCGTCCATATCTGTGAACTTGTTCATGAAGCTGTTCTAATTGAGGCACTTATTGTTAAACACGTAAAGGTAAAATGGGAGTAAATCATAATTTTTCCATCTGAATTTACTGATAAGGTGAAATTGTTTTTTTTTCTCTAACGTTCTACAAAGTGAGCAAGCAAATATTTGCCATGTCATTGAGCAATATACATAGTGTTGAAGTCATGCATATCTGCACGTGTCTTTACTCTTCCCTTAATTCACTTCCTTGTCGATAAAAACCTGAAAAACTGGGAAGCTGCATTTCAAATCAGAAACAAACCTGATTTTATCCGGCATAAACTGCCATGGAAGCAAATGACGCATTCCTCTCAGAGCAAACTTAAAAGGTCTTGTGATTTCTTCAACTGTTCCGTAATATATTGAAAACAGGCAAACGTATCAAGCCCCAACAACACTAATGTGTTTTCAAAAGAATCCGTTTTCATCAAGGCAAAACGAAGGAAAATATTGTCGTCCAGACTAACGTTTTTGTTTCGTTTTCACCTGTCCACACTAAAACGCTTGAAAGCGATGAAAATGGCTGCCACCTGGGATTGCGCATGTGTTAACCATCCGCCATCTTGGATAGATGCTTCGATTTGAACTGGAACCGATGGCATGTGACGCTTTTTACGTCACCGTTTTCACCTGTCCACACGAAAGTCTTCGTTTACATCGGCGTTTTCGGGCGTTTTAGTGTGGATGATAGACGAAAACGTATCACAAAACAGCGTTTTGAAATGACAACGCATTAATGTGGATCCGGCCTCACACAGAAGTGGTCATGCGGTAGCTTGCCTGAGTAAGGCTAATGTGTACCTACACATGCAAACGCGGTACACGACGTAATTGGTTCTCTTGTGCTTCGTTTAACAGATTTCATCCGCTTTTGGAATCTATGAGGGTATCGAAGGCGCCGAAGTGTTGAACGATGAAGCCAAAGAGGGAAAACTGTCAATACCTTACAAGTATTACAAAGGTTCGTTATGTTAGTCTTTGTAGTTCCTCAGCAATTTTCATTAGTTTAATCACCATAAAAATAATGAAATTAAAGCACACTTACCCTTTTAAATAAGGTGCTTGCTTTCCAAAGGATTTTTTTACCAAATGTCTATGACGTAATGTCGAGAAAAAAAACCTAATAAATATAGATTTACATTAATTTATTTCGAAGTAAATTGAACCAATTAATCATGCAAGGTGCATCCGATTTTCGTGTCCTTAACTTCATATACAACAATGGAAATTTATGATTACGTATACTAACTGACTGCACATTTTTCTTCCTTTTTAGTTGGCGTCAACTTGGATTACGCTAGTGCAGCTTTCAATGTGCTGAGGCTTTTGACAAACTTTTTGCTAATGGGATCGTATGGCACGGTAAGTGTACGCGGTACTCCATGCAGTCTCGAGAAACCCCAGCCACAATGAAACCGCCTGCGTACACCCTTAGCTAAAAGGTATTCTTTATATTTGCAAAACAGAAAAAAATATACTAAAAACACTGAATGGACACAGTTATTTGCAACTGTGATATCAAAATTGTATGTATGTCTGTATTGATGCGACAAAACTGAGATGGAATCAACCAGGCGTTGGATTTGCTCTGACAAAGGGCTAACGTCGACACTTCAGCACTCAAATCTCGTTACGGTGGCCAAATTACCGCATCAATGGCTCTGTTCATTTAACCGCGGTCGAACGTAATAAATAAGAAAGGACCGTTAAAGATAATGTTTTTACTTTGCTCAAAGCCCGTAGGTTTTCCTGTGAGTCTTTGAGTTTACTAAATCATTTTATGATTTACCAAAAACGTTTTTCAAAAAAAGGTTTTGAAACAAGGTGAAGTATTTGGAGACCCATCTGCAATGTGTGTCTGTGTTTGGCTATGTTTACTGCTTGAATACGTGACACAGCCCATTTTAAAAAGGCTTGTTACTTTACTTATGATAATATGCTCAAAGCCGGTAGGTTTTCTTGTAAGTCTTCGAGGTTACTAAATCATTTTATGATTTACCAAAAAAAGTTTTTCAAAAATAGGTTTTGAAACAAGGTGAAGTATTTGGAGACCCATCTGCAATGTGTGTCTGTGTCTGCTGTTTAAACACGTGGTATATAGCTCATTTTAACAAGAAGCTGTTTTCAGCTTATAATCGGGCCATATTTGACTGCGTGGTGCGTAAGCTTACAATCTTTTGGTAGTGATAACCTCCAGCATCCTTAATTCCCCCAAATCGATAGATACAGAGAACCACCAGATAGAATTGCATTTCTTGCAGTCAGAATGAAATACAGGGGAAAAAGACATTTGTCATGCACAAAAGACACTATAAAAATAGACACATAAACAGATTAAGTTTCTTCGCGTCTGTTCATGTGACGCCGGGTCAAATGACCAAAAATATTAAGACTTTAGCATTCATAGAGAGAAGTATCTCGGAAATTCTTAATGACTACTTTAAATCATTTCTGTCCAAGCCTGTAAATATCCGGACTTGGACAATGATGACGGAAAACGCTTGCAAAAGTTTACCTTTTAATACAATGCCAGTGATCACCACAAGATTTGGTAGAAAGCATGAAACACTTTTAATTGAATGTGGCCTTCACGCGCACAGCGATCATACCGGAAATAGCTGTTAGCGTCACCAATGCTAGGGGTCATACAGATATTTATATGACTCTCGGTTCGAATTGAGCATATATAATCAATGTACAAATGGTTTCTTTCTCCAAATCAAAGGTGAAAACGTAAGGATTAAGGCCCGGGAATTAAAGCATCCCGGTATGAAGCACAAGGTATTCTACTTAACAAATGTTTTCCCCTGTATTTTACTCGTACTGCAAATAATGCAATTTTATGTGGTGGTTACTTATAAGACTCTCGTGTCATGAGTTACGTTGTCGGTCGCGTTCTTTGCAGTCCGGCCGTGAGGTGCCCTAAGGGGCATACCGTGTCGAAAAATGGGTTCCGGACCATCGCGACCCACCCAAAAAAATTAAAGAATTTGATAACGCGACCGAAAACTTAACTCGTGCCGCCCGAGTACAAAAAAGAGACCGAGAACTTAACTCGTGACCCGAAGTCTTATCTCTCGGTCCATCGTGACCAAAAAAATAAAAAAGAATTTGATAACGCGACCGCCAGAAGTTAACTCGATCCGAGTAAAAAGGCTTGATACTTTACTTATGATAATATGATTTAACCCTGTAAGTGTAAATGCGACCAGTATCCAATTTGTCATTTCAATATTCACGGTTGATCAACCACTCAGATTATGAGAATAATGGAAATGATCACCGAGGATAAGTTGTTTTGACGTGTAAACAAATTCTCCTCGCTGGTGCGATACTGAAATATTTGAGAACACTTATTAGAAAATCGGGACTTACAGTCAACCCAGGTCACGCGCGAACCATATTTTTGAAATTTGAACGGAGTTTTGAAATTTACATGTCAGTTTTGAAAATCACCAACGAGATTTCAGAGTTCCCGTATAAAAGTTCCCTAGCTTATTGACGGTATAAAGCTATGAATTTTTCTTTACATTGCAAAATTTTATATTTCAAGAATAACAATTGTTTCCCAAGTATTTTGAATCTTTTTTCAGTTAATGCGTCTTTTTCAGAGAAATGTCCAACATTCCATTCACACGTCGGACATTACAAAGAGAAATTCGAATGTTAATTTCATTCTTGGAAATACTGTTTACGCGTGACCTGGATTGACTGCAAAGGGTTAGTAAACCCACAGACACACCAAAAATCCTTATCTTTAGCGAACTTGTCTTATTTTTTACGTTTGATCTGTTCCGCTATCCCACCGCCGCAGCACAACAAGGGTTTTCTATTATTTTTTTTTTTTTCAAACTAACCCTCTTGTCTAGGAGTCATAAATGTTCGTTGATTTTGTAAACGCTGTTCTTGTTTCTTTTTCACCTATTTAGAGGAACCGTTTTTTGGCGCTGCCTTATATCATCCTTCACATCTTCTTGCTTGCTTACACTCTGGGTACGATGATCTTCGTGATCGCGATCTCGCACGGGGTACGTCTTGTTTCAATAACTCGGTTAGGAATCAAATCTTAATATACTCAGCAGTGAATGTTCAACAATGTGATTGGCCGAAGCAAGGTATATGAACAGACCTTTCCGTTCAGCAACATTCGCTTGATAAAGCGACAAAACAGTTTCAGCTCACGTTACCAACAACTTTACCTATAAAATTTTTCAATGGACAGTCACTGTTAATGTCTACATATGCAATAATTTACGACGGGATATTACTTTTTATTAAATTCTCAGCCTCAGATCTCGGCTGCATTTCTAGCGTTCTGATTGGTTCACTAAATCCCGGTTATCAGCTCATATACCGTAGTTTGACCTTATATGGAAAACGATTGCCCCAGGTGTCGCTTATCTAAAAACTTTTTTTGGCGGGAAGAAAAAGTTTCTTCGGAAAAATGGAGAAAAAAAAGACAATAAAAAAAGAAAGACCAGACAATGACAACAATAAAAGCCACGAAGTTCCGCATGGCACTATTGAATGGTACGTATCTCCGAAGTTTCCTTTAAAAATCAGAAAAATTGCACGATTTTACGATTTAAATCACATAACAACAATAACAATTCAACCAGTTACCTTCAAAAATTTCAGGGTGGCTTGCAAAACCTGGCGGTAAGAAGTTTAAACCGATTGAAGAAATTTCTCAAGAAGAGTTTAATGCCTGCCTTTCTGTTTCTACGCAATTACGAGAACTCCAGTTACAAAAGTTCATCAATGAAATCCGTACGAGCGGCGGCCATAATGTTCGTTTCCGTCACTCGGTACCACTCAGCAAAACATTTGCACAAATGTGCACAGCTCTTACGCTCACCGGCGATAAGCTTGAAGTTTAAAAACTTGCACTGAATGCTTGTCTCAGTGAGGTTGTACCTCGACACTTGGACTCGGCTTGCCTTAAGTGTTTTAAAACGTCTGCGAGGAATTCAGTTCAGCATTAAAAAAAGAGCCGTCCTTGATCCCTTCACCACACAGCAAAACATTTGCTCAAATGTGCATAATGATTACGCTTCTCGATAAGCTGGAACTTCAAAGTACTTGAATGCTTGTCTTAGAAAGGTTGTTACTCGTACACTTGAACGTTTCTTGAATTTGATATATTCGGCTGTGTCCGATCTTCTTCGCTTTCGATTTTTCATTCAACTCCGTTCGCAATGAGCTGCGCGTGTCATGTGATCATTAAGTTTCGCACGCGTTGGTCGGAAGTTGCCTCAACATCCGGTCGTTTTAATTTAAAAGAAATTTTTACTTTAAATAAAATTCTTTAAACTTCAACATCAATATCCAAACTGGGAGAATTTAATAAAACAATTATTCCATTCGCCCTTGTTGGATATGAGATTGGTTATAGCCAACCCGGCGCTTCGCACCTCGTTGGCTATTTACCATCCCCTATCCAACGCGCGCTCATGGAATAATTGTACAATATAATGAGGTTAAAATTTTAGGTATTAACAGAGAGCAAGAGTGGTTTTCATTTGAGCGCATTAAATCACGGTGAGGGTAAAAGGAGGAAAGAGTTTGCGGAATGGTATGTGGAATGGCGTGCGGAATGGCATAATTATGCGAAATACGATTTACGCGGGGAATGAATTAACTGAAGAGCGCATCCTGTTTTCGCGCCAATTTTATAAGAGCAGCAGTTTTTCGATGTTGCGGACTATTACAGTCAACCCAGGTCACGCGTGAACGATATTTTTGAAATTTGAACGGAGTTTTGAAATTTACATGTCAGTTTTGAAAATCACCAACGAGATTTCAGGGTTCCCGTATAAATTTCCCTAGCTTATTGACGGTATAAAGCTATGAATTTTTCTCTACATTGCAAAATTGAATATTTCAAGAATCACAATTGTTTCCCAAGAATTTTAAATCTTTTTTTTCAGTTAATGCGTCTCTTTCGGAACGATTTCCAGAGAAATGTCCAATATTCCATTCACACGTCGGACATTACAAAGGGAAATTCGAATGTTCATTTCACTCTTGGAAATACTGTTCCGGCGCGTGACTTGGGTTGACTGTAAACAACCAAACAACAGATCGAGGATTAGAACATATACGCCTGGGATAGAACATGTCTGATCGCTGGTTAGGAAGTGAGAGTGAAGAAATCGATGAAGTTCCGCATTCAAGGAACTAAGAATAAATTAAATTTCTAGTTGACAAAAAGAACGTGGCAGCGAGTAGCTTAGACAAAAAGCAACACCAGACTGGAGAAATAACATCAGTCCAAGGCCAAAACTATTATGTGAGAAATTTTAAATTTAAACTCGGTCATTTTATGAGACTCTTTGACGGTTACAATTTGTACAACTCATGGGAAAAATATGTTCTACTTTTTCTCACCTTACATTTTCGTCGAGCGACGAGTACGCAAGTCACTGTTGAGCTGCTGAGCTAGCTACCTAGCTATTTAATACGGCGATTCAGGTAGCTATAGTTCAGTTACGCGTTATTGAACCAAACATATCCGTCTTTAATTTAGGTCTTTCAGTGCCAGACGTCCCAACTTAAAATGAGATTTAAAAGCGGAAAAGCTCTAGAGCAAAAAAGCAGATGACATGTATGGTGTCTAATTATCGACACTGGTTGTGTGAAAGGTTGTGAAACTATTCTTATCACAAATGCATTTTGGTCAAATTGTTGTTCATTTTCCCGCTCATGATAAATAAATCATCGAGCATACAGGGTATGAGAATTGATCTTTTACCGAGAGTTAAAAAAAAAAAGAAAAAAATTTTTATTATTTGCCCTCGGCAAATGATCAATCTTTGTCCTGAGAAGACTTCACCTGCCACGTTATTTTTGTCAACCGCAGTCGCATGGAGTAAAGTGAACATGAAATTTAATTTACTACGGATTTACTCATAGTTCCTTGAATGCAAAAACTATAAACAGTTTTCATCGCTTTCTTTACCCTCACTTCTTCCAAATCAACAATCAGACGAATTGTTGTTAATATTTAGCAAGAGTGCGCAGCATCAAAAAAGCTGCTGCTCTTATAAAATTGACGCGAAAACATGAGGCGCTCTTCAGTTAATTTATTTCCCACGTAAATCGTGTTTCGCATAATTATGACATTCCGCACGCCATTCCACATACCATTCCGCAAACTCGTTCCTCCTTTTACCCTCACCGGTTAAATCAGTGTAATGTTACATTCTTGCAAGTTAATTTTGGCTTACTACGTTCTGTGATTGGTTAAAAACTCGCGCCACTGTTTCGACTAGATAGAGCTATTTCCTATTTTTAATCAAATTTGACTTTTATTGAATTATAGTTCTCGTATATTTTCATTGGATATATCCTTGGCTGGTTGCTTTCGGTAAGTGTATGACTCTTTAAAGACCGTTACAACTTAGCTTCAGTTCAGTTGTTTGTTTGCCAGTTAATAAATATTACAGATTATCCCAAACCACAAACAAAGTAATAGCGTTAGGGAACCCAGATACCAACCATGCGACATAATGGGTTTCTGGGTTAATATGGTAAAGAAAAGCTGGTAAATTCTTTATAAAAGTAAAGTAATTTATTATGTCAATAACACAGGAAGTGCTTGCTCAATTTCTCGAGCCTGTGGTTAATGATAAACCAGATAAAGTGCTTTAAAATAATCCAGATCGAATTACAATTTCTGAAATGTTTGTTTTAGAGGGGAGGGAAAAACCGGAGTACCCAGAAAAAACCTCTCGGAGCAAGGACGAGAACCGTCAAAAAACTAAGCCCACGTCTGGGATTCGAACCCGAGCCACATTGGTGAGAGGCGAGTGCTCTTATCACTGCGCATGCGCCATCCCTTCTCCCTTTTAAGATCACCAACCGAGTTAGTAATAAATAAGAATGGAAACAACTTAAGACGGGAGAACAGATTGTTTTCTTTAATATTTTAGCTTTGACTTAAACGCAAAGATAATTGTTACCGGATTGAATACGTATTTCAGAGCTCAGTCTATTGGAAAATACTGAAAAAGTGGAAAATACCAGGAGCTATTGGTTCGGATGTTCATCGGGATTGGGGTTGATTTATAGATTTTCATTTACTGTAACCTTTACTTTTTATGAACATTCTCGTAAATAATATTGATATTCCTTAGTTACTGTGGTATTGATGGCGCAGGGTGCAATTAGAGGTTGCTGAAAAAGCATTGATATTCCAAGGAAACATTTGAAGTTAATCACAGTTAAGGTGGGGGTCAGCACCTGAAAGCCGTTTTCACGCCGCTTAAAATCGGTCAAATGGAAATATCTAGTTCGCATTTCAAGCAATACAAAAACCCTCCATTCATTACACAAATCAATGATTTGGGGTGTTTTATGAATTTTTGGGTGATTTTAAGGTATATTTGGAAGGAAATAATTTTTCTTGAAGGATTGGTAAAATTAAAAGAAATAAGAAAAGTTGAAGATTTAGTGAAGTTTTAAAATTAGAATTTGTAGTTAATAATTAATAGACGGATACCAAGTTAGTCCACTAGCAACCTGGGGTGCTCTTACGTGGGTATCAACTGTCTGTTAGTGTTTCAAAAATCATTTTCTTTCTTTTATCCATTCTTAAAACCTCTTCAAATTTCACTCAAATTCAGGTAGAGCCCCACCTTAAAGGGTTAATAATCTGCTTTGTTTTGAATTATCCAGATCTACTTTATCATTGTGGTGTACTCGTACCACGAAGCCCTCCGTGAGGACCCTTCAGGATCATCTTCTGGATTTGGTCCGCCAACACCCATGGTAATGAACTAGGGAAAGGTCGACGGGAAGGAGAAGGGGGAGGGGGAGGGGGAGGGTGAGGGAGACGGGGAGGGGAAGAGGGAGGGGGAGGGGAAGGATAGATTGCTTGCAGACTTCCCCCCCCCCCCCCCCCTTTCTCTTAAGATCCGTTGAGGTTTAATCAATCTGTCGAGCGCGAGCTACAATAGAGGAGAGGGGATTGGGGCGAGACGTTTGTCTTCTCGCGCGCCGCTCTCGTCTCGTCCCAATCCTCCCGTCCCAATATTTCGCCGTGTGTTAACACCACGCAAACTTCGAGATATGAAAAGACTGCAAGCCGCTATTGTAGGGGAGGGGGCTTAAAAGAAATAGAATCGGTGGATGCCCATGAATCTAGTAGTATTTGGGGCTCACCCAAAAATTACATTATTGTTTATTTTGGGCTGATTAGATCTTTTACAGATCCTGCGTATACTTGTAGCATTTTCGTTGTCGGTTCCTTGCTTATTGTTTGCTTTTGTGTTTTGGATCGTAGATCTTTTCAGATCCGATATGCTGTACTTTTTAACATGGTTTGGCCATGTACCTATGAAGGAAAGTTTTGCTTTTCTCATTTTTAAACTTATTGCGACAGTGACATGATACTTCAGTTCTTTTGTTCATTGTTCGTAGTCACGCGCTATGACGTGGACGGATGTGTAAATTTGGGACTATCCCAATACCCAATGCACGTGACAAATTCCCACATCCACTCTGACCCCCTTCTGCGATATGGTTTTTATCATGTCAGCGGTCCCCCACATTATTAATAAACGAGTCTGCCATGCCAATAAGCGTGGATTGCTCACCGGATACATCGAAATTGTTCCCAGGAATGGTAACAGGTATTGAAATTTCGGAGGACATGTTACTAGAACCCCGTACTACTGATAAACCTGATTTAATGAAAAGTGCGCGAATTCTTACCGCTGGTTCAAGACTGGTTAGTTATTAATATTATGGGGGACCGCTGACATAATAAAAACCATATCGCGGAAGGGGGTCACAGAGTGGATGTGGGAATTCGTCACCTTGGTAGACCACTCGACTTGCGTTGGTGTTCTCCTTTTTGCTGTGCTACACCGTGCTGACGAGAGCCAACCAACTCGAAACAGCTGTCCACGGTTGCCGCATTCTGTTGATTTTCGTTTTGGTCTCCGGATCATGTCGCTGTCGTGTTAAGTTTTCTACGCAGTCCGATTAGCCTTGCAGAAATTTGAGTCTACTGAAGATTGAGACGGGAAAAGGTTTTCAACATCTCCGGACAGCAAAGACAACAACCATACCTTCCTCGTCCACGGAGATTTCAAGTAAATCCCACGCTATTAATTTCCTGATTTCTTCGTATAAAACATCACATTCAATTCCCATTATCCTAACCCTAATATATAGATCAGGATCCGTTGAAAGTAAGACGGATAATTATCAAGCAACGCATTTATAACTGGTACTTTCTTGAATATTAAAGAAAATAAATCATTTAAGAACTAGTTAACAATCCAACCGTGGATTTAAAAAGACTTGACAAGGTTTCTTTGTATCTAATCCACAGGTGCAAGTGGTCGGTGACCCTCCTCCATACGCAAGGTTTCCCTAAACGGTGGTGCAAATCAACCCATTCACAGTTTAGCTGTCAGAACGACATGTCGATGTGCAGCCATTGTCGCTCTGAGATTTCCTCTCGTTTGCAGTTGTTTCAGTTTTAAGTAACTTAAAAAGTAGTGCAGCTTCTTTCTTTCGTTTATGGACAATAAAATGGAGAAAAATACGCTAGCTCTCGCGAAAATCACCTTTCCCCAGTTGTTCAATGAGCGGATAACTTTATCCACTGGATAAGTCGCTATCCAGCGGAGCAAATGTACAACATCCAATGCTTTTGGCAAGTTTTTTAAACAATCCCATTCTTAAATTTGAATATGCTTTTACTCTATTCACAAATTATAGGACTATCATGAAAATCTTGCACACATTTTATCTGCCGGATAGCGAACTATCCAGTGGATAAAATTATCCGCCCTTTGAACAACTGGGGCACTGTAATGCTATCACACGCGTGTTCACTCGCGTGGGGGTAATTTTCTCGTGTGATCGCGCTTGGTCTTCTCGCTGGACTGTCCCTGGGTGAAATAAGGACCCGCCATTGTGTAACTACTAAAAATATGTTGCAATTGGAAACTTTAGGATAGCAGTGCACAGACACCCGAAAATCTTATATAAATAGCCACCTATAGTACACGCCAAAAGTACAGTCAAAGATAAAATTAAAGTCATGTTCCTTTGTTTTTACCGGTTCTTTTGTCTTTGATCTTCCGATATAAAACAATTAATCTCATTCTCTTTCTGTGCACGCCCCGTGGCCCGGGCTTTTGCGTTAATTTCCCGTGCAAAAATGCTTTGCTCAACATCCTGGACTTCTATGAAGTAAAATGGCGGAGCAAGAGCAAGATTTGGTAAGGATCTTCTCCTCGAAAATCGTGAGTTTGAAAAGCCATTCGATGATTTTTAGCCCTTATGTAGAACTGTAGCGATATCAGCAGTGATCGGTACCGAGAACTGCCATTTTGTGTCGGATTTCTGCTCGAGAGTTTCATAACATTAGCCCGATGTCCGATCGCTGTGATTCGCGTGTGGCATCAGAGTCTTGTGTCACGATGAAAAATCGATTTAAACGCTGTTTTGTTGTGCAGATTAAAAACGATTCTGTAATAGAAAGCTAAATTTGCGCTCGAAAAGACGGTTTTTGAGTGAGGTTTTAAGTAAGTTAAGTTGGCGCTATTTTTGACCGGACTAGTCGATGTGATGTCTTTATTATTTCAAATTAATGCACCAAGCAATGTAACTCCCGTCGAGAGGGGGGGAAGTGGGGTGGGGAGAGTCGAGCAAGGCGTGGGCATTTTATCTCCTGCTTCAACCATAAAGTAAAAAAAATTCCATTCAAACTCCTGAGGGTAGATACATGTGACAAGATATTTTTTTCTAAAAACGGCCCAGGATAATATAAAGTTATCCGCCCTTTGAACGACCTCGACCTGGTGTGAAATTGGTTTTGAATATGTTCAGTCATTAACCATTTTAACCCTAAGTCAAAGAACAAATTCTCCTATCCTGTCCCCATAGTTTGCTTCTAGAAGTAATGGGGAGACGTTTTTAAAATATCAAGAAAATTCAGCAGGGGTGATCATATCCTTAATTCTCATGACCTCAGGGGCTGGTGATAAGCAGTGTTATTATATAAAATTTAGTGGTATACTGAGTGGTAGCAAATCGATAAAAACGCTATCCCGCCAGTGGCGATATCATTTTTATCCACCTATGTGTGATATCATTTTTGACCAATCAGCTCGCAGTATTTTCGCGCGCTGTCAAGCACTTGTGGTTTTCCGAAGGATTTTCCGCCGTTTGGCTATCGTTGGTCTTTTGGGAGTTTTTGAATTGGTCTTTTCACGAGTCGAAGTTAAGTTTATTCTAAAATGGAGACAAGCACAAGCAGCTTTGTCGAGATCACAGATAAGAAACTGATTGAATTCATAGAAGAATAAGAAAATCTGAATACAAAGAGGAAAACTGCGTACGACGTCGAGTTGTGTGAGGGTAGTTGAAAGCAGCGATGAAAGCCAGGAGTAAGCTTAGTAGAACAGTAAGTTCAGATTTACTTGTTACTGTAAGCCAAATTTCTAACCATATTTAATGTGCCATTAGTTTATACCAGGGACCTACCTGTTCATAAGTTTCCTATTTATGTAGACTTTATTTGTGGGCCTTTCGCTTAAGTCTTACTTTGTATTGACATAACTCGGCCTGGTTTACGACTGATACAAATAAACAACTGACTAAGCTTATGTACTCAATTTCAAACCTTAGTTTTTGAAATAAATAACAAAGCATATTTTTTTTGTATTGTGAGGATTTTATATAATAAAAAGAAAATTACATGGTCGCTTGGAATTTCTCTTCTCGTGTTGAAAAATATTTCACTCGTTCACTGCGCTCACTCGTGAAATATTTTTCAACACTCGAACGACAAATTTAGTATCTCCGCGCGGCCATGTAATATCCTCTATATATCACAAGGAGAAATCTGATGCTGATCACTGTAAAAACTTAAAAAGTTCAAAAAAAATGGAAACCGAAGGGTCAGCGACCCGTCAGTTTTCGTATTCATATGCATATCGAAAGCAAAAGGTCAAGGATGACTTAGATTTCTCTCAAGATTCCTTCACCACTGTACACTTGAAAGAAAATAAATTCTCAAAATCGTTATTTTCTGACTAGAAGGCCTAGGCATTTTAAATGGCAAATAAATGTCAATGAAAACTCAAAATTCAACGTATGTTCTCAACTGATCTTCTTTCTCTTTTGGGAGTCACGCTTGAAGCGTGACTCCCAAAAGCTTAAAGAGAAAGAAGATCAGTTAGTTACCGCGTCTGAACATTTGACCCAGGCGCTTCCGATTCTAGCCTCCCACGCAGTCGTTTTCAGGGGACTCGTATTAGAGAGAAGAATTAAAAATCGCGTTTACGGCAAACGGCAAACGTGAGATTCGCGTTTATGTTTTCTTGAAATAAAGAGTACAAAGATGAGAATAGTGCAAACTAATTCTGGCCTTTGATGCTGACGCAAAACTATTCGATTTGACGGAGAAGCTGAAAACAGCTAGCAAGCGGCAAATATAGGATAAACATGGTCACGCGGTCATATCTCACGTTTGCCGTCTGCCGTTAACGTTATTCGTAAAAGTAACGGAGGTGATCGCCGGAAATTTTGAAAGAACCCCTAAATGATACCGGAATTCAGTTTTGTGGGCGTGATCCCAACAATTTTTTACCCCTGAGAGGTATCAACTCTTAAACAACAGCGAACTGACAGCTGAGTGACATTCACTTCCTCTCATATTTTTCGGCTCAATAAAATACCCTAAAAAGTACCATATCTCTAACGGAAGTCATTTTAGATTTTAGCACCCTAAGGGGTGTTAAGCCTCGAATTTTCCGAAAACCCCTTAAGTTCCGACGATCACCCCGACACTTTTATATCCCTTCCCCCCCCCCCCCTTCCCCGGGATAAGTTCACTTCTTTCTTTTCCATACTAGTTTTTGATCTTGTTTGCTCCTACTCGTCCCTAATTGAAGTCTTCTTATTGACTAGCATATTCCTCTGCCAATTTCCTGTAGGTATGTTCCGACTGAAGCCTGGGTGGCTGGCGAGATGTGGATGTGTGTGCAGGCGAAAGATGGGCGAACGATCAGCGAAGCCGGGAAAGGAATAGGGAAAAACTGTATACTCTGTTAATCCCAGCCCACGGCGGGTGAAAAAAAAATCCGGAAAAGGTGTTCTGTTCTAATCCTGAAACGGATATCTTCTTCCGCCTTTTAAGGTCATTTTGGAGTGGGACCCGGGCCCACTCTGACACTTCCGAGAACGTTGCGTGACAAACTACAATAATCCGCTCGCAATTCTCTAGACAGTTTGGATCCAAAAATACTTTATGATCTTCAAGATCGATTTCATTTTCCTGTTTTGATATTTATTCCATTAACCCATCGGATCGGAGCATCAACGCTCCCAACGCTTTTTTTCACCTTCCTGTTCATCTGGTGACCTTTGTGCGTTTAATCGCAATCGTCATATCCGGTTGTCTTGAAATCCACCATTGCCATTTTTGTGTCGGCAAGAGCTTCGACCGTTCTGTTCCAGTAACTGTAGCGTCTGAAGCGAGACTGAACAGAAGACATGGCTTATGAAGGGATGTATTTGGTCATATTTCTGTTGGCATCGGCTTTGAAGTGCAGTTATCAAGGTGAGTTATTGTGCATATTATTACGATTGCGACATCGGATCCACGGCTTGGCAATCGTTGTAAAAACAACATTGGCACGGACAGTCGAGCATGTTCTTCACGTATCCGTTCATGTGCTGTTAGAAACCTTTATGAAAATCTTTTAGGGTGTTGGTATTATCGACTGAGTTAAAGTTTTCTTACTCGTGACTTTTTGCCAGACTCGTTCAGTCGTTGCTTATTTATAATTATCAAGACTGTCATGCAAGTTTATGAATTTATCAACAAGAGAGCACAGGGCAACCTCGGTGACGTCTGAAACTAAACTCGTTTGGTTTACGTGTTACTTTACTTGGTTATCTTTCATGGAAAACATTACGCTCAAAATTTAAAAAGATTTTAATATCGAAGCATATCGAATGTTTCAGCGGTGATGTTTCCCAAACGGGATGTCAACGTGCGGAAGTTTACGTGCGTATGTGATGGAATGTTGGTCTGTTTCAGCCACAGTCATATGGCCGTTTCCAATTTTAGTTTGGGATGACTTCAGCTGATTATTTTTCAAAATCGTGTGCAAAAATGAAACAGATGAAGTGGTTATTTAAATTTTGAAACAAGCAGAAGCAGAAGTGATTTCCTCTCAAACAGTACTGATTCTATCACTGCGTGATCATTCAGGCGTGAAATGTGCGCGCTCGCTTGCATGTATTTTGAAGTTACCATCTTTCCATTCATTTAGTTGTATTTCCGCGCTCTTTTAGTTTTCTCATGAAAACAAGATGCGGCTTGTAAAAAATAAACAACGTGAACATACAGTGTAACACATTGCTCCATCATTTTAGGCTTATTGGTAAAATGAAATTAACATACGGCATAATTGTAGTCAAACACGTCTTTATATCGCTAGCTATCCTAGACCGATTCTTAATTAAATGACCGTTACATGGCGGGTATACAGAAAAGGTAGCAAAAACGGAGAAAAAGATTCCCGGAGAGGAAATTACAACTCAAACATTGCACTTACCGTGCACCAAATAATTGAAATTAAAGTCTAGTCTTTTCGAGCTTGATTAATCAAAGGGAGGATTTCACATTTGGCGCGTGTGCATGAATCTAAATGCTTTTTTCTCTTTCTTGTCAATTTTATGGCTTTAAAAATCTCACTCACACGTACTTCAACAATCGCGTACTATAATTAGTCCAAGCACATGGCGGATGACCAACATTCATAGAAAATGTAAGCGGATTACAACGACACTGTAGATATTGAATTTAGTGTTGGCCCGTAGGATTATTTCACGGTTGATGATTTTACAAGTATTTGCATGTGCAATAGTGCAATCCCCTAAAAAGTCATCAACCGTAAAATTTTGTAAACATCCCCCCCCCCCACCTCCCCCCGACAAAAAAAGTGGGTTTGGGTCATAGCTGGGAAGGGCGAAAAGAGTATCAGTTTTGATTCATGCACATTTGTCGAACCGTAGAACCCTCCCGTTAAATTTGGGTTCATACGGCGGTGTAGTTTTTCATGTTCATACACGATTCACGCTTTACCCAAATACAATAATCGACCATCGGGCTTCTGGAGAATGTGATCACACAGTTCCGATCTCTCGAGCGAAAATCACAACATACTGTCACGTTTCAACAATCCTTTTAAAAAATTACGTAATTAAACTAAAACGTCACAGGCCTATGAGTTTTATTTTCATAAATTGAGTCGCGTCGCAGACAGTCCATACATAGTGACAAGTCCGACTGCAACGCAGGCTAGTCTCCCGCGCAGTCGTTCTTTGCCTCGTCACGCAACACGCGTGACGAGACAAAGGTCGGCATGTCTTGCTCTTTTGAGGAAAACATGTGAAAGGAAACATTATAGGGCCGTTTCAGTTTTTAACCCCAAGCAAAAGTACGGAATAATTTCATCCTGCCCGCCTAGAAGCGTTTGCGTGGTGGTATAGGCTCGATTTCCGCCGCTCCGTCGGGTCAGGCTTTCCTCCCCTGTGAGCGCGGGCTCATTTTCCCGAACAACGGTTGGTAATCGAGCCTAGTGTTATCGTCACGAGAAGTAACTTTAGTAACGCCACACCGTCCATTCATGCATATATTTATTTATTTATTTATTTATTTATTTGTTTGTTTGTTTATTTATTTATTTATTTATTTATTTATTTATTTATTTATTTATTTATTTATTTATTTATTTATTTATCTATTTATTTATTTCTGTCCGGTTTCAGATGTCATTGATCACAGAGGAAAAGAATTTGTCATTAGTTACATCGCGCAAAATCCCCGGCAGCCATTAACCGGAGAGAATGTCATTTTCCTTTCTTCTTTTGAAGACGTTGAAGTACGAATTCGCGTTCCATTCTTACATCAGCAGCCGGATCAGCAGCACAACGTGAGCGCTGGAAATGTTAGCAGAATCCCACTGCCTGGTAAAACACGCATGAAGGTTTTCACGGGAAAACAAAACAAAGGCGTCCGTATCACTGCAAACAAACCCATATCCGTGTACGGACTTCAAACAAATTCTGGCAAAGGCGAGGGATTCCTTGGATTGCCTGTAGATTTCCTCGGCAAGTATTACATTGTATCAACGCTTGAACCTGCGATTAACGCTGTCGTGCAAGTCACAGCAACAGAGGACAACACTAAGGTCTCTATTAGGCTGAAGTTACCAGAAGATGGAAGAGTAATGTTTGGCGGACAAGAATATTTGAACGGCGACTTCATAAATGCCACGCTTAATGACCTGGACGTGTTCCAAGTGCTAGGTGATTCTGATCTCAGTGGTACAACCGTGACGTCCTCGAAAGCAGTAGCTGTATTTTCTGGAGACCTGTGTGCTATGGAGCCCCAAGGTACACTTCCTTGCAACCAGCTAGTGGAGCAAATCCCCCCTGTGAGCGTTTGGGGTAATCGCTTCATTACAAGCCCCTCACCAGATAATATTGGCGGAGATGTGTTTCATGTCATAGCTTCAAAGGATAGTACAGACGTTCACATTGATAAGCAATTGAGAAAAACGCTGAACATAGGAGATAGATACGAGATTCGAGCACCGTGGAATAAGTCTTTGCAGATAACTACTTCTTACCCGAGTCTTGTTGTACAGTATACTAGTGGAGCTGGACAGAGTCCATTAATGAATTTGGTTCCTGCAATAAAATGGTCAACTAACGACTACATAGTTTATGCTGCAGGCGATCAGGGAGTGTATGATGCTTACATGAATGTAATTATCGAGACTAGCTTACGAAGTGAACTTCGCGTTAAGGGTCCTCTTAGCAATATTCCTATGAATTGGAAGATCCTTCCGGGAGGATTTTCAAGCGTTTCGCTTCATTTGAGTCAACGTGGTGTGTACCACATCTATCATGACAATCCTCTAAAGAAGTTTACATCTGTGTTGTATGGGAAGATTTCGCAGACATTGTTTTCCTTTCCAGCTGGTTTGAGAAGGGAACTAGGAAAAGATCCGAGTTGTTCAAAAACGACGACAAATGGCGGCGACAAAGTAGACAACGACTGCGATGGGAATACAGACGAAGAACTAGCCAATGGCAAGGACGATGATGGTGACGAATTGGTGGACGAAGATCTGGCCACACCTCTTCCAAATGTTACCATGCCAAATGATTTTGTTTCGCCGCCATTACTCTCATGCGGTGGGTCATCCAATGTTGCCGACCCAAAGCAACCAGGATTTCACCCAACGCTGCGACCGAACTCTGCACAGGGCGTGTGTTCTCTACGCGGCAAGACAACTATTGGTGTTCCTGTGGATACACGTCGGAAGGTTCAAGAATGTCAGCGTGAATATGACCGAGTGTGGAAAGTGGAGGATTCTTGTCAGAATGTAATCACGCATACTCAGAAAATAAACATCATCACTCCACGCGACCCAGTGTTTACTTTTCCAGACGACATTACACTCTTTTGTAGGGACAAGAAATACCTTGGGCCGCAATATACTGGTGAAGTTTTAAGGGATTTAAGCGTGTGTAGAAGGAATGTAACTATCACCCATACGGATAAGTACAGTGGGGATTGCTCCAAGAGTGAGGCCAAACTCGAGCGAGTGTGGTTAGTAGAAGACGTATGTCGTGCAAATCAGCGGAAAACTCAAGTAATCAAGCTGGTGCCTAAAGGTTAGTGAAAAGAATAATAGGTACGCATTGAGTACATGTGGGTAGTGCAGTGCACGCGCTGCAGACCTGTTTGTTTATGGACACTCACTGACTCAATCTTACATGCCTGACGACAAAGTGGGTGGAGCACTATACAGTGGACTACCCAAAATAAGAAAGGAAAAGATGTGAATTTTATGTCATGATTTTAATTTACTTCAATTTATTTCGCCTCGTGTCGCATTATTACAATTTTCAAGGCTGCAGCTTAAATCCTTAAGTGTGACCATTCAAATGAAGATACGGAGCACATACACATACCTAGGCTTGTGTTGATTATGCTGTAGAAGGTGGTTCTAACTGTTGAGTTTGTGATGAAATCTAAGTGTGACCATTCAAATGAAAGCTACTGAGCAGTACTTTCCTGTGGTGCTGTTTATTATGCTGTACAAGGTGGTTCTAACTTTTAGTCTTTAGATGAAATCCTAAAGTGTGACCATTCAAATGAAAGCTACTGAGGAGTACTTTACTGCGGTACGTTTTATTATACAGTGCAAGGTTGTTCTAAACTAGTTTTGAGTCTGAGGTTCTATATATGTAATCAGCTTTCAAAAAACATCGTTCTCTAAAATGCTCGCTGATGATCAAGTTACACTACTCCATAGTTGGCGATTAACCTTTTACGTTTTTCCTTCTTTGCACTAGGGTCAAGACGAACAACTAACTACAAGACGTCGTTTGCGATAACAAATGAAAAATTTTCGCCTGAACTTACAGACAGAACCTCGCTGATCTTCAAAAACCTTGCTGCAACTTTGGAAAACGAGGTAGACGTTTGAAATTCTTTATCTTTATAGATATTTAACAATAAGTCTTCCTTTTCTTTTCTTTTTTTTTTTTTTTTTTTTTGCAAGTTTGTGGGCCAAGACGAAAAAACTTGCCAAAAAAAAGTTAAAAACTTATCTTGCGCGGCATCGAGACGTCCTCTCCTGATTTATTATTTTATTTATTCCTTTTACTTTTCTATTTTTTGTACTTTTGTAGATGGAGAAGACATTCAGGCTTTCCAAACTAGGAAAGTTTTTCGTAGAAGCAAAGGTCCTCGGTTTTAGGTACGCCTTAATGATTTCTACAAAATTTTGAATATCGCCCTGTTCCTAGTCACGCCATCGTGTATTTGATACGTTTTGTTTCCACTAAATACAGTTAAGCTACAATCAAGGACAAAAGGTCTAGGAATAAATCTTACAAATAAACTATAACCGCTAATTTAGTGTTAACTAACTAAAGAAGACATGTTATTTGTTTTGCAACACATTTTACTCCCCCACACCCTCCCCCCATACAATGTTGAAGTCCCAGTGGCATTTTCCTTACACGGACTCAACATTGTATGGGGGTGGGGTCGGTGACCAGATATTTTCGCTCTGGCTTACCGTTTTTCTGTCGCGTGCGTACGAACACATCGTAAATTCGAATTTGTCCCAACCCTTTGTCCTTGATTGTAGGCAATGTCAATAAGCCACGTCCAGCTGCTTATTATTTCTAGACCCGTCGTTTGCAACATAATCCTGCACTAGTGTGGAGGCGCGGTGGTGTAGTGGTCAGCGCGTCAGACTTTCGATCGGACGGTCGGAAGGTCGGTGGTTCTAGGCCAAATTGGTCTTCTCATTGCTGTGTTGTTTCCTTAGACAAGAAACTTTGCTCCACATTGTCTCTCTTCACCCAGGTGTATAGATGGGTACCGACGGCACACTCCTGGGGGTAACCCTGGGATGGACCAGCATCCCATCCAGGGGGGAGTAGCAATACTCATAGTCACCTCATGCTGGGTATCCAGTGATGGACTAGCATCCCATCCAGGGAGGGAGTAGCAATACTCCTAGTGCTTCATGCTACAGAAACCGGAGTAAGTTCCAGCTGTGTGACCAGCCACTTAAACTCGTAGTGCGACTTTACCTTTACCTTACCACTGCCTTCTGTGGTATCACTTGTCGTAGCTTGTCCACCAATAAGTACCTTCTCTTTAATTCGATTTCAAATAATTCCATCATGCCTTCCAACCTCTCGAGGTCTTGCAAAGAAATGTAAATGAATCTACCACTGGCAATTTCTTCTTTATCCCCTTATATTTATATGATCTTCCCTCCAAAGATAGGCCACGAACAGTATCTTATTTCCTTAGAGATAGTAAAGCGAGCGGACCACACGCGCGCGTAAAAATTGCCTCCCGAGAGTAGACGCAATTTTCGCGCGCGTTCGCGTGGATTCGCACGCTTTATTTTCCTTAAGGAAAATTAGTGACTGTTCGTAGCCTACTTGAAAGATACCCGTATCCTTAAGTAGATATATCTTTCTGACTGATTACTATGCGTGTTATTTTTAGTAATGGCAGTGTTATTACTGAAATGCTCGTTAAGATCGACATGCAGGCGCAGGTTAATCAGCAGGGACTTTTCTCCGTTATGAATGACACTCTAAGCCGTGGGGCATTGGGGAAATATCAAGTGGATCCTAGCTCAATTCGTTTACAAGGTACAGTTCAGTTCAGTTCAGTTCATTCCATTGTGCTGGGCTGCTATATAGAGTGGTGCCTTACTCCTGCTGGTAATCTATTTTGCTTGTATTCTGGCATCTCAGGGTCCCAAAGTGGGGTATTTTGGAGTGGAGCCCTGGATTCCTAAACCCCTGGCATCTGGCCCGAGTTGTTCAAAGAGTGGATAATTTTATAAACTTGATAGGTCGCTGTGTGGCAGATAAAATGCGTACAGGAATTTCCCTATAGCCCTATACTAATTTGTGTATAAAGTAGAAGCGTCTGTCTAATTTAAGTATGGGATTGTGTGAAAAACTTGCCAAAAGCTTTGGTTAGAGTACATTTTATCCGCTGGATAGCAACTTATCCACTGGATGAAGTAACCCACTCCTTGGACAACCGGGGCCTGGTGTTTGTACCTAACAGTGTGAAAAACTACTTTCGGATTATCGAAGTTCAAGCCAGTGTAGTTCCAGATTTCATGTTTATACAGGCCGGGTTGTTCGAAAGCCGATTAACGCTAATCTACGATTAAAAGTTAATTGAGGTTTTCATCTCGCTCTTCAAAAGTGGTTTTAAAGCCTAATTTCAAGCTAAAGGAAAAGAAAGGTCTAAGTCAAAACTGAGGGCCAAAAATCTTTTGGAAGCACTTTACGGATTTGCGGTTAAACTTGAATCAAAGTTCACATCAATCCAGGATTAGCCTAATCGGGCTTCGAACAACTGGGCCCAGCAATCTTGAACAAAACTAGCTGAGAAAAATGCGAATTGTACAGACACCATCTGGCAAATAATAAACCTGCAGTCCCCCTCTACCTCCCCCTCCCCCTCCTCGTCACTTGGTGTTGCTTTGAAGGTCGGACGATTACCCAGCCTTTTTTCAGCGGCGGACTAACGCTAAAAGGGGCGAAGGGAGGGGGGGGGGGGGTTGAGTTTGCGATGTATCATTGTAGCGGTGGACTTTGTAGGTGGACAAAACGTTTCTCAACAGCTTTGTCCAAGATTGTAGTTGTTATGTTTGTTTTCAACCTACCAGCCAGGCGGTTAATCTTAATCTTTCCTGTCTTTTCCTTCTTGTCTGTATTGCCCTACCATGGGTGTGTTATAGGGCATGTCGAAGGGGGGGGGGGGGGGGGGATGTCCATAATACGAGCACCGAGGCACGGTGAAACAAAGGGGTGCACCCTTCCCCTTCACAAAGAATAAGGTGTCCATATAGACGGGTTGATCGTATTGCTAGATTCCGGTTTATGTATATACCCTAGAATGTAGCTATCTTGGCATCTTTTTTGTAGATCCTCTTTGTCTTTGTTTGTTTGTTTTACCACACTTTTTACCATACTTTTTCCTCCTATGTAAAACAGACTTTGATGAATGCGTATCACCCGATCTTAACAAGTGCCACGAGAAGGCCAAATGTACCAATACCCTCGGTTCGTACAACTGCACCTGTCTAGACGGATATTTTGGCGATGGGTTCCTTTGTCAAGGTATGGTAGTTATTTAACAAATCGAAAAACAGTTTTCTTTGGTCTATCTAACAGATAGATTCCATGTTGCCGTGCGTTTGTTCAGTTATAGAACACAGATGACGTCAAAATGCGGTAAGAACAAAAAAGTGGCCACATTTTGACGTCTTCTTTTATCTATTTATGAAACAGGCACACAGCAACATGGAATCTATTTGTTTTATACATTCAAGAAACAAAATATATACAACAAAAGCTTGTTTATGTTCAAAATTTTTTGTTCCGTTGTTTCGTTTCGTTTCTTTAAATAAATCAATCTTAGACAATTTAAAATAAAAACTAGCGATATTAGAAACGAACAAATGGAAAAAGGAAATCCGAGTGCTCCTATCAGGAGTCGAACCTAAGACCTTCCGCTTACTAGTTCGGATGCTCTACCACTGAGCTACAGGAGACTCGTGGGAGCTACGTACAACCATTAAACTGGGTTCATGTGACAAACATCCTGCATACTGCTAGGATTTGTATGTCGATGTGTGGCATATGCGCAATGGAATAAATTGCGATGTTATAATTTTAAAACAATATTTCTGTTTCTTGTTATATTGTTGAATTTTTTTTCCATTCGCATTCAGCTCCACCCTCCATCTATTACGTTGACCCACCAATCGAATCCTCTACAGAGGAGAACGTGACACTTACGTGTCACGCAAGTGGTCTTCCAGATCCAACAATTACCTGGGTAACGCCTGATGACAAAATTGTCAATGCTTCACTTGCAATCTATGAAATCGAAGTCCTTGATGATGGTACTCATAAGACAAGAGGGAAAATACTTCAAAAGGACGGATCTCTTTTGGTTTCCGACACCCGTGTCCATGACCAAGGAATTTATAAGTGCGTTGCTGTCAATGTTATGGGAAAGGATGAAAGAAATGTTAACCTTACAGTCCGAAAAGGTGAGACACCTAGCAAATGCCTATGTTTCATTTTATCGCCCAAAGGGAGTCACAGTAGAATAAAGTAATATTTGAATTGACAATTTCATCATTAGATATCGTGGAGGTGGATGTTGCTATCACTCTTGAGGAGGAAGTATTTGATAACGAATTGGAGAACAAATCATCCACAAGATACCAAGAGTTGGAGAAAAAGGTTGAAGAAGAGGTAAAAAAACAATCTTAAGGACGGTGCCTACTAATACCGAAGTATTTTTGTGCGGTTTATGACTATGCGAAAAAAGCAGATCTTAGCAAGGCCTATTGGAATCCAAAAAGAAAATTGGGGGTAACCACGCATTTTTCAGAGATAATTAAGCAATAATATCTCTAAAAAACGCCAAAATATAAAGCAATATATGGGATTTTTTCCTAAATTGAAGCTTAATTATCTCTGAAAAATGCATGGTTACCCCCAATTTTCTTTTCAGATACCAAAAGCATTTGGTAAGTTCTGCTTTATCCGTATAGTTTTAAACCGCGCAAAAATATTCCTGTATTAGTAGGCACCACCCATAGGAAACCCGAGTATCTCACTATGCGCAGAACGTATGCGCAGTAACAATAGTAGGCACCGTCCTTAACTGTAATTGTAATTTAGGGAGACTCACAGGGTATGAGAAATCCCTTTTACGAGTATTCGATTACCCTCTACCCCCACCCCCACCCCCTTCCCTCTCCATCCTCCTTCCCCTCCCCCGTTATATTTTTCTTGTTTTCTCCAAGTGCAAGTGTATTCCAATTGCTTTTTGTTCTTTTTCTTTTTAACAGCTAACTGCGTTGTTCAAGGATATTGATGGATTCGAAAGAGTTGACATTCTTGGTTTTGTGTGAGTGAATATCAGGGTTTCCTCTTAAACCGCAAACCGCAATCGTCGGCCAGTAGTTTACATTTAGGAGTTCGCCGTATGTACATAATTCGGGTTACTTTTTACCTATGCATCATGGGATGCTCGCAGGGAAACGAGATGGCGGCTTCACGGAGGACAGTATCGATGCATGCACTAATGTGGTTGGTAATTCTTGTAATCTCGCAACTGAATCATCATCGAGATAAGCTGCACGGGATAATTCGCGGAACGGCTTAGGCAGAAAATAGTCCAACAAAACACCAATAACATTCAGGCATGAGCCGATATTGAAATCTTCAGATTTCGCGATATCGCCAGTTAGTGTGTATCTCCGTTGCCACAAATAAATACCTTAAATCTCACTGGATACTCTCCGCTGACCTTGTGACTAAGATGGATTTTTTTTAAGGTATTCGTCCTTCTCAGTACTCAGCTGATTACACTTTTTATTTAATGTGTCTTTGGTAAATAACGTTTAATGATAGCTTACCCTTACATTCTGTTGTAAAAAGCAAGATCGACCTATCTTCAACCAGTTGTGTGACGAGCTTGGTCCACAAACAAAGAAAAAAACTTCAATAAATAAAATAAAGTACGTGTACCGGACAGAAAGTCAATCAGCGAATGGTGTGGTGTAGCTCATGACTTGACCGTTGCGAAAATTATAGGAAGGTTTTATGAAAACTGTAATGCATTGATTTCTTGATTACCTTGTTTCCTTTAAAAGGTGAAGTCAAGTGACTGTCACCGGTGAAGAAGAGAATGGGTTGGTGAAAATTAGCAAAACACAACACAAAATATCTGATCCGACATATTGTAGTTCCCATACAAAGCGTTATAATTTTGACAATGGTCATGTCCTGAGTTTGGTCTGCCTGTAGTCATGAGGGGATCTAGGAAAGGTTTTTTTTCTTTTTTTGTTTCAGAAATGGCAGTGTCAAAGTACGTTTTCGAGTTGTCGTTAAAGTGGATAAATCTGACGAGAAAGAACCCTTGGTCGTCGCAAAGAAAGTTGGTAAAACGCTCAGAGTTAATGTGAAAGATGGCAAAATTGGCAGCCTTAAAGTGAAGCCGACTGTTAAGTTCAGAGGTTTGCTTAATGTCTCTCTTTCTTCCTTCCTTCCTTCCTTCCTTCCTTCCTTCCTTCCTTCCTTCCTTCCTTCCTTCCTTCCTTCCTTCCTTCCTTCCTCCCTCCCTTCCTAAATTCCGTCCTCCCTCCCTTCCTTCCTTCCTTCCTTCCTTCCTTCCTTCCTTCCTACCTTCCTTCCTTCCTTCCTTCCTTCCTTCCTTCCTTCCTTCCTTCCTTCCTCCCTCCCTCCCTTCCTAAAGTCCGTCCTCCCTCCCTCCCTCCCTCCCTTCCTTCCTTCCTTCCTTCCTTCCTTCCTTCCTTCCTTCGTCCCTCCCTTCCTAAAGTCCGTCCTCCCTCCCTCCCTTCCTTCCTTCCTTCCTTCCTTCCTTCCTTCCTTCCTTCCTTCCTTCCTTCCTTCCTCCCTCCCTTCCTAAATTCCGTCCTCCCTCCCTCCCTTCCTTCCTTTCTTGCTACCTTCCCTTCACTCGAATTTTTTCTATTGACACTCTATTAAAAAAAACTTTTCCTTAAATTAATGCAATGTACTGCATATAGTTTTTCATTTTGACACAACCTTCTATATTAATTTCTCATATCAGAGGTTCCTCCTCCACCCGCTGATCTCAAATCCAGTGATGTCACACAATCCGAAGCTGTGATCACGTGGTCGCACCCTGAACTGCAAGAAATGTATTTCATAAGTGGCTACTCGCTGCAGTATAAAAAGTTTGGAAAGGGGCAGTGGGAGCAGTTCGCCTTCACTGGGGAAAACAACCACAAACTATCCGACCTGGAACATGCTACGGCTTACTTAGTGCGGCTGAAATCCGAAAACGAGTTCGGAAGAGGAATCCCCAGTGAGAGCCTTGAACTGCTTACAGAGAAAAGTAGGTTACAATGTTATTGTTATTTTTTTTTAAGACTATACCGCGGGCTTATGCTTATGGGGGAGCAGGGATGGCGCAGTGGTGAGCGCACTCGCCTCTCACCATTGTGGCCAGGGTTTGATTCCTGGACTCGTCGTCGTATGTGGGTTGAGTTTGTCGTTGGTTTTCCTCAAAAACCAACATTTCCAAATTTCAATTTGATCCGAAATCTGAGGGCCACAGGTTTGTCAGTCGTATCATCCTCATGAAACAAAGTTGATCTGGTATTAATGCCGGTTAATGTTTTCCATGTATGTTAAAGATTATAACAAAAAGAACAACTGGTCACTTTTACATTTCATAGAAGCATTTTAGTTTAAAAAAAAAAAAAAAGAAAAAACCCAAGTACTTGTGTTATCCATTAAATCTCTACAGCTAGAAATATTCCTTTTTGGGGTATTTATTAAGTCTGATACAGGTATTGTACTCGTCCAGAACTAGATCGAGATCTGTGGAACTAAAACGAAGTGTTAAAGTCACCGCTAAACTAGCTTGGTGAGTCGCGTGGTCGAGCAAACCACTGAACTGTGTTGCTGGATCCTGTATGAATCTAGATTCACCGTCATCATCATCATCATCATCATCATCATCAACATCATCATTTTTGTCGTCGTCATTAAGGAGTTTAAGAAACGAGGACGGCAACGGTAACGAGAACGCCACAAAACAATGGGCTTAACGAGCAAAAACAACCGCTCTGCACGTGCGTTTTACACTTTGGTACATTTCTTTACCGTCCTCTGCAAAACAACAGCGTGAAATGACCAAATTTTAGGTTTTCTCAAGAACAGGAGTGTATGATGCAAAAGCTTCTTTATTTTTCCTTACTTTAACGTCGTTCATACTAATTTAGTTTCTGAAGAGTTCGCCAGCATTTTCCAAGTTAAACAAATTTAAATGATTGCGAAAGAGTTACAAAAACGAGAAGTTATATTTCAAAATGACGTTCTCGTTGCCGTTGCCGTCCTCGTTTCTTAAACTCCCTATTATCACCATCGTCAACGTCGGCGTCATCATCATTATCATCATCATCATCACCGTTATCATCTTTATTCATACTCGTATCATTACATCAAATCAATGTAATAATGATGTTTTGCCTACTTTGATCATGCTTCCCTTGCTGGCATGGTTGTTCTCTTCAGATGATTTCTCGAACTAAGGGCCTGTGAGCTCTCTCATGAAGTGAAAGAGTATAACTGTTTTCATGGTTAGAGCTTAACATAGCTGGTCGACCATTCCAGAGCCTTGCTACAGCTGTCTTTCACTCCTATGATCTGAATGTTAATTCTCCTGAGTAACTGCCATACATTTCTTTATAAAGTTAGTTCGCAGAATTTGGTGTTACATCATTGAACAATATCACCTAGTTGATGATTTTCTTTATTCTCATCACCTATCTGGTTGACAATGTATTAATAATGTAAGGAGAAATTACACATCGATCACTACTGGGAGTGAAAGCGTTAAACTGGATGGTACTTGCAAGATAGAATTACGTTATGAAATCTACGGAAGATTACTATTTCAATCTTCGCAAAACTTATCCACCATTACGAAATTCAATTTGTTTTTGTTCCAACAGAGACAAACCCAGCAATATTGGCATTAGGTATTGTTGTTCCACTTCTCATTTTGGCCATGCTGGCGATCGCAGCAGTTTTTGTTTATAGAAGATGGAAAAGGAAAAAGCAAGGATATCAAGCTACAGACGGAGACGTGCCACTGCATCCGATCACAGTGGAGACGGTGAATAATAATAATAATAATAATAATAATAATAATAATAATAATGTTCCGACGTTTCGGCGAAGATCTTAGATTTACATAATGGAGTAATTTAAATATTATGTAAATCTAAGATCTTACTCTGTTGAACTCGCTTATATTATTCATTCCTTGAGAATGACGTCATGACGTCGCCGAAACGTCAACATTACATCGCTAGTTTTTACTTGCCTATGTATTTCCAAAGCATTATTAATTAATAATAATAATAATAATAATAATAATAATAATGATGATGATGATGATGATGATGTATATAGCGCTATATACTTCCTCAATATTTAGTCACCTGCAGCAAACTGGTCTTGGAAAGATCTTTGCACTTAAAGAAAAAATGGTATCCCCTGGTATATATGATGTAATGTATCACCCTTACAATTCTTATTTAGTGCACTTATGGACTCAAACATATCTCAGGTGGTTCAACGTCTTGAAAGCTGCAAATTAAAGGGAGGGTTCACGGTTCTGCGCATGTCCATGAATCAAAATACTTTTTCTCCTTTGCTCGCTATGACTCAAGCCTTTTTAATTTAATTCGTTGTTTATGAACCATTCGGAAGGGAATAGGTAACTCGGGTGGTAATTTTTTCATATAATTGCGTTATTTCGCATGCAAATAACTGTAAACACATCAACCGTGGAATTTATCCTACGGGTCAACGCTAGATTCAATATCGACAATATGAGTACAATCCACTAACATTTTTCTGTAAATTTTGGTCATCAGTCATTTTGCTTCGACTAATTATAGAATGCGATTACTGAAGTACATGTGAGTGGGATTTTTAAGGCCATAAAATTTATAAGAAAGAGAAAAAAGCATTTAGATTCATGTACATGCGCTGAAATGTGAACCCCTCCCTTTAACCACAGCTTGGGGGCAAACCTATCACACGTGTTGATCAGTGAAATTTTGTAGTTTTTTAATTTTGTCGTTTTAAAACCATTTCTGTCAAAGACCCGACTTTCTTCGGTTGCCTTGTTATGATTAATTATTTTCACTCATCAAGACCTTTTAAATGGTACGTCACACATGAGCATCATGTTTTTCTTTAGCGTTTTGGAAAATTGGGCCACACCAAGGGTTAAACACGTTTAAAGGGAAAGTATCACGCGAAGTTGATGTCATTTCAACCCCCCAAAATGTTTGTCTGTCAACTCAAGCAGTTTAACCCTTTCCTGCCCGAGGGAAATGTCGAATTCTTCTAAATCGTTAACTATGAACTGGGAGACCACATGTGATATACCATTTAAAAGGTATTTTCTGGGGTGTGCTCTAAATCACACCAACAGAGATGGAGGAGGTCACATATTAGAGTGAGAAAAGTCCAAAACGAAAGAAGAAAAACATTGAAAATTTTCCTGTTCGTTGTATATACTGGGTATCCCCCTAAACTATAGCTTAATGTACAGCTCTTAGTGCATTGCTTGTTGTAAGATATCAACTGGGCCCTTAAAGTACAAAGGAAAAAAAATCCAAAAGTTTGAGGGGTGGTAAATCAAGTCTCATATAGGTAGGGGGGCATGATTTTATGCCTTCAATTTGTAGATCTTTCCAAGATCTTTTGGTTGTGCAAATTTCACACAAATTGACCAAATACTGAGCTCGTAATTGCGTCTTGTGCCATATGGCACTCTTGGGCAGGAAAGGGTTAAGGCCTGGGTTTGATGGGTGTTCAGAAATCATGAATGATCCCCTATATCTTCGGTTTGCCTGCCTAGAACAGAATGAAATTTTCCCTGAATATTAAACTTGATGTTTTCTTTTGCCTAAACGTATAATTTTGATCACGTGACACATCACGTGACCAAAAAATGAGAATTTCGTAAATCGGCGATGTGGCGGCGAATTTTCTTTATAAAGATAACTGAATTAGTGTTTCCGAAGCAGATTTTAAATATTTAACTTTCTACGTTTGGAATGACTGTCCTTAACTTTTAAATTGGAGAAATTAACGATCAAAGGTTGAATTGTGGACTAAAAAATGACCTTTGCCCTGATAATTTTTTTCTGGAGAACAATGGACGATCATTCCAAACGTGAAGCGATGGAGATATTTAATCTTTATTAGAAACGCGTTTTTGTTTGATGTTATCTCTTAAAACCGTCGCCTACCTGTCAAATCTTTGCTTTTTTCACAAAAATGATCACGTGACATGTCACGTGATCTATAGCACTACTTATTATGCTTAGAAATTTTCAGAATGATGAGATCTTTTTATCTTCCAAATTTCAGTTCAGTGCCATTGAATTTGTTAAAGTTTTCTTGAATAAACCATTTTTCCTCTTAAAAGCCCTTGACCCAGGCCTTAAACTGCTTGAGAACAGAAACAAAAAGTAATTGTCTAGTTCTGTTGTAAATTATCACTGTCGATTAGTGCCTCTGGCCAGAGACAGAGTAGGTCGAAATGGATTGAAACTTGAAAAATGTTAGCTAATGTTTTTCAAGTTCTTGCATTTTTGTTTCCAAAATGCGCTGGAACAGATCACGAGTCGTTCCTTTGAAGAATTGAGTTAATTTCTTTCCTCTCTTTGTTCCAGAATTATTTTGTAGCTAAGTGAAGACCTTATTTCACCATTTTAAACAAAAGAGCTCAAAAATCCCATGGCACTTCCCCTTTAAAAGCTGTTTAGTTAGACACAGTTTAAAATTGTTTCCTTCATAAAAGCTGCTTTCGGATTTTTGTCGATTACAGATTTAGCACAAATGAAAGCATAAGTCCAAGTTTACTTCAGTCCTATGTCAAAGCCAATGGTTCAGCTTTCTGTTACCAATTTCCATTTTTCTAAACCTGGTTTAATTAAATATGTTTTGCTGGTGTGAATAGGGCTTTAGACTGTAAAGGGTTAACTCGTCTGGTACTTTTCCGATTCATTGCAGCAAAGCCAACCAGCAGCTTCGAACGGACGATTTACGAGCTTTGGCCATGATCGTTATGCCCATATCCCTGGCGAAGCACCAAGCGGAGCAAGCGCAATGGCAATTGAAGCTTCGTTTTCATGGCGTGAAATACCACGTGACCGCGTCACACTCGGCAAAGTTCTTGGTGAAGGCGAATTTGGAATGGTGATGAAGGGAGAACTCAGCGAAGATGACGGTCGCATTATACCCTGTGCTGTTAAGAAGTTAAAACGTATGTTAATCTCGGTATTATCATGTTTAAACGGGCACATCTTTAAAAAATGCGTGGTTACCCCAATTTTCTTTTTGGATCCCAAAAGCCCTTGTTAAGATCTGCTTTTCCCGCATAGTCATAAACCACGCAAAGATACCTCGGTATTAGCAGGCATCGTCCTTATTTATTTGTTTATTTATTTATTGATTGATTGATTGATTGATTGATTGATTGATTTATTCATTTTTTGTTTTCTTTTTTATCGACTCAAAATACGTTACAGGAGCCGCCACTGAAAGCGATTTTAAAGATTTGCTAAACGAACTGGAGATTATGGTGTCAGTGCGAAATCATCCGAATCTGGTCAACTTGATTGGCGCATGCTCAGTGGGAGGTAAGTGTGTTGAATGTTTAGTAGCCATTCCAAGTTAGCGGGAGACAGTTTTTGGTGGATATTAACACGGTGGTCAAAATAAATAGCGCATAAATTACGTTCATACAGAAACCATAGCAGAAATGCTGTTAAAAAATAATTTTGGAGCTCCGCTTTTAGGCTTGGCAAAATATATATGTCAGTGTATTTTCTTTGGAACCTAAAACTAAAAGAGCAAATTTTGTCTGATCTAACTATTACACTGGCTGTACAACACCATCGTCATCGTCATCACCATCATTATCATCGTCATCATCTTTATTACGTACACTTACTTTAATCAATAAGATAAGACCACAGCTAAGGACTGAATTTTTCATTCAGAAACGTTTCCACCTTACTTTAAGAGCAAGTAATAATTAAGCGAGACAATTGGGAACATTCGTATTTCGTTGTCAGAGGTGAAATTCTCGCTTTTACGAAAGACGAATCACTGCGAAAGCTAAATTCTCGCTTTTACGAAAGACGAACTACTGCGAAAGCTAACAGTATTTTTGATATAGTGACGCTGTGTTCATTGCTTTGTTTCAATTATCCAATGTAACTTCTGCTCAAACTTTATTGCCTTTATTACCTGCGAACTGTTTTACCCAACAGGACCACTGATGATCTTGGTAGAATTTGCAGAGCACGGCAATCTTCTTCGCTACCTTCGTGATCACAGAAAGCAGAATTACGATGACATGAACCAATACACGCTGGAAATCAGTTCCGCGGAAAGACTGAGGATAGCCTCTGACGTGTCTAATGGAATGAAGCATCTTGCGGCAATGAAGGTGAGAGACAACGACACTTGTTATATACCTGGACTTTCACTCAACAAAACGAGCACTGTGATTTGTTGATTCTTGGTCACGTGCCCCTGATCAAATACAAATGTGTCCCGACCGGGATACAATTCCGCAGTTGTTGCCCTCTCAGTTGTTTGTTTGTTTGTTTGTTTTGCTGTGATTGTTGAAGGGAAACCCTAAATATATAACAAAGCACTTAATGTATGGTCCCTCGAGAAACTAGTTAGTTTTGTTTTCCCTCGAGTCCTGATGTTTCCCTCGACTTCGTCCCGGGAAACATCAGGACTCTCGTGAAAACAAAACTTGCTGTTTTCCTCAGGACCATACATTAAATGTATATTATTTCAAAGCGCCATTCTAGTTCGAAATCAGACACTTACGCTTTATTGTAGGTGCTAATGCATCAGTGCGTTATTATAGGCTGCAGTGAAGGTAAGGGGTTGGTGTCAAAAGAAACTGTGTTCTGAGTTGGTGAGGAGTAAAAACTGTTTAGTTTATCAACAGAGTTGATAACTAAAGGTAATTTGGCCACCGTAAAGAGATTCGAGTGCTAGCCCTTCGTCAGAGGGCAGTGAAGGTAGCCGACAAGTGACGCAACAATACTCTGTCTTAGGCGACAGTAAAGGAGGATATAACTATCTTCCCGACATGCAACGCGTAGCAACCATATTATCAAACAGCTGGCCCCACGTGAATTTCATTTTTCAATTGACGCCGTCGACGATAGTAACGCGGCAACTCGAGGTTTTTGAGAAATCGAGTGTTATTTACTTGAATTGGGTAGATTTAGCCGTCGATATCAGGCAGTCTTCGGAAATGCTACCATTTATAGAGTATAAGATGCTTCTCGGGCACGTAAACGTTCCAGATGAGCTGAAAAATCGGAGATTGGTGCTCGGTTTCTGAACACGCCGCAAACAGTGACAGTTTGAAAACGTTCGATCGATCGACCGCTTGAAGCACGTTTCGTGCCTTTCTCGGCGACCTCTTCAGATGTTGACTTGAGGGTAATGGCTCCTACAATAAAACGAAATACATGAAGCGAAAACATGTAAAGAAAAGCTCGAATAGTAGGAGCTTGAACATGAGTCCCAAGCAATAAATACAGGTCGAATCATGACACAAATCACGCCAAAAATCCCTCACATTCAACTTCAAAATTTTTGTTGAAAACGTGGAGTCAATAGGAGTCGATCAGTTCCCAGTGAAACTTTGAAATATAAAAGCTAATATTTGAATATTATAATCCTATTGACTCGTCGTTTAAGTTCCGAAATAACGCATTCAAAATAGGTCATGCATATTCAATAACAACAGTCATGGTTGACAAGCCACGAACAATACGCAAAGTATTGCTGTTTTGAAGAATATCTCTCTCTGAAAAATATTCCTTTCCCTTATTTGAATGTAAATGAAATAAATAAAGATAAATTACTCACCATGGATCATTTGTGATACGAAGAAATCCAGCTCAAACTTGGCCTCAAACACGCGCATTCCTCTCACTGACCGGAAGCCATTTTACCGAAATTGGCGCAAGGTACGATGGGAAGATAGTAATATCCTCCTTTGGCGACAGTGACACATTAACCCTTTAACGCCTAGCAGTGATCAGCATCAAATTTCTCCTTGTTTAACCTCTGAGGTCATGAGAATTAAGGATATGATCACCCGAGGTGAATTTTCTTGATTTTTTAATAACTTTCCCCTAGTACTTTTATAAGAAAAGTATAGGGGCAAGATCGGAGAATTTGGTGTTTGATATTAGGGGTTAAAGGGCTAATGCGCCGTTAAAGGTGGAAATGAGGAAGCATTACCTTAGTTTTTGTCTCAAAGCGCTGCTTTGTTGTGTCGAGAAAGACATGTCAGAGGACGCTTTGATGAAGTATTTGTCAATAGTGAAGTTAGAGAAATAATATGGGTTAAGAAAATGGATCGTTTCAGAAGTATGAGCTTGAGTAGCTTTGACGACTGGGAGCGTGGAAGATTAAAACTTAGCTCTTTGCCTGTAGTTTGGAATAGTACAATAAATAATTGGTTTATTCCCTCTCTTTCTTTTTCCTACTATTTTGTGAATCTATTTCTTTGTTTGTTTGTTTGTTTATTTGTTTCATCTTTCAAATTGCAGTGCGCTCACAGAGATCTGGCCGCAAGAAATGTACTTCTCGGAGAAGGACTGGTGGCTAAAGTGTCTGATTTTGGTCTTTCACGTGATATCTACACCGATAACGTTTACGAGAAGAAAACTGCGGTAAGATTTGATAAGGACCTTTCCGGGACGGTCGCAATTAATGTCATCTTAACCCAATCTAGACCGGACTCTTTTATTTTCTTCTGGGGCCGGGGAATTTTTGTCACTAACTCTTCTGATGAAATATTTCTTTTTTCAATCTATTTCTTGTCTTACTTACAGGGGAAACTCCCAGCTAAGTGGATGGCAGTGGAATCTCTCGAACAAGGCATTTATACCAGTCAAAGTGATGTGTAAGTGGTTGCTATTCCTCCTTCCTGTCTTGTTTTATTGAGACACGCAAACTGATAGACGGACAGCCTAAGTGACAGACTACCTTACTGGCTGACAAGCTGGCTTACTGACTGACGGGCTGGCTGGCTGATTAGCTGACTGACTGACTGACTGACTGGCTGTGCTGGCTGGCTAACTGATTGGCTTACTGGTTTGCTGACTGACTGACTGACTGACTGACTGACTGACTGACTGACTGACTGACTGACTGACCGACTGGCTGGCTGGCTGGCTGACTGGCTGACTGGCTGACTAACTGACTGACTGACTGACTGACTGACTGACTGACTGACTGGCTCATTGACTGACTGACTGACTGACTGACTGACTAACTGGCGGACTGACTGGCTCGTTGGCCGGCCAGTTGATTGATGCTAAGGTAAAATAAAGTAAGAAGAATGTCACAATTGAAAATCAAAACAGAATGCCAAGTTTCCTTGGGTTTTTTTAGGTGGTCATTTGGTGTACTTCTTTGGGAAATCGAAACTGGAGGTGAGCACGTTGTTTCTATTTTACTTTTTCATTCGTCCTCGACTGTGATGTTGTTGTTGGTTTTTTTTTTAAATAGGAAGTTATGAAACATTTATTTGAACTGCGGATGAATGATCAAAGAGGAGAAAGATCCTCGCAGTTAGTACGCAACTTAAGCAGTCGCGTAAAGAAAGCCTGGAAAAGAATCAAAGCCTGATTTTTTTCAGGCTTTCTTTTCGCGACTGCTTAAGTTGCGTACTAACTGCGAGGATCTTTCTCCTCTTTGATTTTGTTGTTTGTTCGTTTGTTTGTTGTTCGTATGGTGCTGATGCTGTTATTTACAATTGCTCTCAATTATTGTTTATTCCTCCACAGGCTGCGCTCCATACGCTGGAATGGTTATGAGTGAGTTGCTCCCCAAACTTAAAGCCGGAAGTCGGTTGGACAAGCCTCGATACTGTACCGAATCGCTGTAAGTAAACTCGCTATATAGTGCCTCCTTTTGCTACTGCGCAACTGTCCTGCGCATTCCGGGTTGTTTTGAGAAATCGGGTTTCTTCGAAATTAGGACTTAGTATGATGTTTAAGGTCCGTAGAATGATCAGTAAACGTCGGGAAATGCCAAGCAAATATACGGATCGTTTCCACTTTCCCTGGATCCCATATACATAAGTACAAGGAATGAAACATATTTTGGCCATTATATAGTTCTTTTACGCCAATGTCCTTATATGTTAGTATATGTCTCCGTACACGTGATGTATTCGGACTTACTATATCACCTTTTGTTTGTTATTTTATGCCGAGATCAGTGACATTTGAGAGATTAAGAATCGCGTTTACGGCAAACGTGAGATTCGCGATTATGTCATGTTTAAAACACGAGAACAGTGTTTTATCGGGATTTACAGTACAACAAACTCAACCGGGGCCACCGATAAAACAGACACTTTGAAATTTAATGAAATGTTCTCGTTTATGATTGGTTTACAAACCACCAAAGGCAGACTCCTTTGTTGTAGACGTGACCTGTGATTGGCTGATCAATGTCGGGTGGCCCCGGTTGAGCTCGTTGCACTGTAAAACCACGAGGCGCAGCCGAGTGGTTTTAGACCCGATAAAACACCTGCTGCGAGTTTTTTGAACGGATTCAGAAACATTCCTGGAAAAGCGTGTGTCAAGAGAGTTCATAACAGTGATGCTTTTGTGAACATTGGAAATTAGCATACGAGAAAAACATTAAACACCGCATACTAATAAGGAGGAGGTTTTATCGGGTTTTAAAACCACTGCACGTGATGTTTTATCGACCATTTGATAGGTCAATGGGATAATGAATTATTAACGAGTTTTTAAGTTTTTTTAAAAAAAATGAGCACATAGATGAGAATTGTGTAAAATAATACTGCCCATTGATGCTAACGCAAAACTTCGTTATCTTAATGAAAAACTGAAAACAGTGAGCGACAAATGTAAGATAGACATGGTCACGTGGTCATTTCTGCCGTTTGCCGTTTACCGTAAACGTAATCATGAATCTCTCTCTATTATCTTTGTATGTTGCATGACGTATGACTGGTCTGGTGATTCAGTAGGCTTGAGGCAGTGTAGTAGTCATACATCTTATCTTCTTTAATTTTGCCAGGTACTCAGTGATGCTTCGTTGCTGGAATGCAAATCCGAAGACTCGACCAAAATTTGATGAATTAAGTGACGAACTCCATCGCATGTACAAACAGGAAAGCGTAAGTTTGCTTTCTATCATGATAAATTGATTTATTCTACAAAGCCTAACACGGTCCTCTTCACTTATGAAGACTAAACACGGGTTTTCATGGGCCGTGAAATGCCAGGGGAAGCGGTTGGGGTTGGGGGAGAGCAGGGAGTGGCATGTTTGTAAGGATATCTGCCATACGAAAAACTGATGAAGGGCTCGCACGTTCAAGGGTTCGGTAGCAGTAAGGATGTTCGAATATAAGGAATCTTTAGCGCATAATCAGGGAAACATCAGCCACGCCCATAACAGAAGCTTCTGTTCCTTCAAACTTTTCGACGACCAGACCCTGGCCTAATTTTCATCGTAATACTATACACTATGGATTTTCGCCTAATTTTCATTCTATTACTATACACTATGGATTTTGGCCTAACTTTCATCCTAATACTATAGACTATGGATTTTGGCCAAATTTACAACCTAATACTATACACTATGGATTTTGGCCAAATTTTCATCCTAATACTATACACAGTGGATTTCGCCTAATTTTCATTCTAATACTATACACTATGGATTTTGGCCTAATTTTCATCCCTAATACTATACACAGTGGATTTCGCCTAATTTTCGTCCTAACACTATACACTACGGATTTTGGCCTAATTTTCATCTTAATACTATATACAATGGATTTTGGCCTAATTTTCATCCTAATACTATACACTGTGGATCTTGGCCTAATTTTCATCCTGATACTATACACAATGGTTTTCGCCTTATGTTCATCCTAATACTATACACTATGGATTTTCGCCCAATTTTCATTCTAATTCTATAGACTATGGATATTGGCCTAATTTTTATCCTAATACTATACACAATGGATTTTCGTCTAATGTTCATCCTAATACTATACACTATTTATTTTGGCCTTATTGTTATCCTAATACTATACACTATGGATCTTGCCCTAATTTCATCCTAACACTATAGACTATGTATTTTAGCCTAATTTTCATCCTAATACTATAGTCTACGATTTTGGCCTAATTTTCATCCTAATACTATACGTTATGGATTAAGACCTTATTTTTATCCTAATACTATAGACTATAGATTTTCGTCTAATTTTTATCGTTATACTATAGACTATAGATTTTGGCCTGATTTTCATCCTAATACTATACACTATGGATTTTTTTTCTAATTTCCATCCTAGTACTTATAGACTATGGATTTTGGCCTAATTTTCATCCTAATAGTATACACTATGGATTTGGCCTAATATTCAACCTAATGCTATAGACTGGATTTTTTCGTAATCTTCATCCTAATACTATACACTATGGATTTTAGCCTGATTTTCGTCCTAATTCTATAGACTATGGATTTTAGTCTAATTTCAACCTAATACTATAGACTATGGATTTTGGCCAAATTTACATCCTAATACTATACACTATGGATTTTGGCCAAATTTTCATCCCAATTCTATACACTATGGATTTTGGCGTCATCTACATCCTTATACTATACACTATGGATTTTGGCCCAATTTTCATTCTAACACTATAAACTATGGATTTTGACGTAATTTACATGTTAATACTATTCACCTTAGATTTTCACCCAATTTTCATCCTAATACTATACACGCTGGTTATTGGCCAAATTTACATCCTAATACTATGTACGATGGATTTTGTTCCAATTTTCATCCTAATACTATAGCGTATGGATTTTGGCCTAATTTTCATCTTAGTACTACACACTATGGCTTTTGGTCTAGTTTACATCCTAATGTAATACACTATGGATTTTGACCTAATTTACATCCTAATACTATACACTATGGATTTTGGCCCAATTTTCACTCTAATGATATACACTATTGATGTTGGCCAAATTTATATCCTAATCCGAATATTTGTTCCAATTTTCATCCTAATACTATACCCTATGGATTTTGGCCTTATTTTCACCCTGATACTATACAGTATGGAATTTTGTCCAATTTCCATCCTAACACTATAGGCTCTGGCATAACATACCGAAAAATCTCCCCCAAATAGCATATCCTGAGAACGTAAAGTAAGAAAGTAAGTAAGAAAGCGGAAAGTAAAGAAAATAACTCAACTATACTCTCTGATTAATCTACGGTTAGCCGCAACTATAAACCATAAAAATTGCGTCGTTAAAAAGATGCTGCGAGGTTAAAGTACCATTTAAACGCAATGTTTCGTACAGTTGAACTGTCACTCTTCTCACAATGACGCGAGGCAAACATACTTAATGAAACACTGTTCTTCAAGCTCTTTTACCCGTGGAAAATCACCTTTAAAGTAACAGTTTTTACTTTTTATGTTTGATTTTAGATGGAAGTCATAAAAACGTCGTTGTGAATTATAAATTTATTGTTCTTTCAGGAATATTTGGAACCTGAGGATTACAGACTGGAACCAGATTATGTCAATACATCTGTGGAAAATATCTCCTCGGCTTAGAAAAGTCAACTGTTACTACAACCGATCAACCGAGTACGAACAGTCTACCAGTGATGTGGCCGGAGATTTCTTTGTATATTCGCCAAGTGTTCACGTTACTAGAAAAGGAAGGACAAAGAAAAATGGTTTTATAAGTGGAAATGTGGTCTCCGTGATTTAGTGAAGTTGTTAATAGAGAGAATTGGAATTATGTTTACGGCAAACGATACGAATAAGTACGCGGCCATGTTTACTCTACCCTTCATTTGCCGCTTGCTGTTTTCAGTTTTCCTGTATAATTCGATAGTTTTGCCCTACCATCAAAGGCCAGAATCCTTTTGCACTGTTGTCATCTATGTATTTTTTTTTTTAAAGAAAACATTAACTTGAATCTCGCGTTTGTCGTTTGCTGTAAACGCGATTCTAAATCTCTATTGAGGTAAATTTAACCTGGAAGATGCAAATAGCTACATTACTCTCTCAAAACGTCTCTTTTGGATCACTTGTTATGTACATATTTTGATTGGCTACTTAATTGCAATGTGAACCATTTTCATTGTCTAACTTTTTAATTGTACTTTTATATTTTTTTGAACAAGTATCGTCTTAAGATTTTTAAAAATTGGAGAGTAATCTTAGTATGGCAATTAATTCAGTTTTACCCAACTTTTCTCCAGGCTCCAGTTGTTCAAAGTCCGGATAACTTTATCCTGTGGATAAGTCACTATCCGACAGTTTCAATCTGTGCAATTTCCTCTTGTACAAGCGAATATGTACACTCTAACCACAGTTAAGTTTGGGAGTGTACGAAAACCTTGGACAACGCTTAACGTGAAGTATATTTTAGACCTTGAATAGTGCCTTATCCAGCGGATAAAGTTATCCGGCCTTTGAACAACTGGGGCCAGTTATGTAAGTCCCAACACCCCACTCTAGACTGAGTAATATTACATGGCAAAGTGTTATTAAACTTGAACTTAAAGTTAATAAGTTAGCCTGTCCCAGGCATTTAGAATGTGGAAAGTGGCGTACGAACAAAATATATTGCGAGCGGGAAAAAAAACAGAGGAAATTGTAGCTCGCAGCGCAAATTTTCTTCTCGCGCTCCCCACTGTTTATATCCTGGGAACAGAATACATTTGTCGTGTAGTCCGCTTAGCATCGTAGTTTAGTACGACTTAACTTTCAGCTTGTTTAACAGATCAAATGAATTTCATTATGAGAACACGCTGCTGTCAGACCCTACGAAGTTCACGTGAGCCGAGCCAAGTTGCATTTTAGGTCCACCCAAAAATGATATTAAATCAACCGTTTAATTATTCATTATTTCTCTTTGAAAAATAAGGATTTTCCCAAAGAATTTATGTGCGTTAGAAGGACTGTTACATCGTCAACATTGTGAGGAAGTGTTAAGCTTAGAGCTCTCGTAGAAACGAAGAAATCGCTTTTTAATTGAAACAATAGAAATTTCTTAACGAGTCAAACTTAAAATAATGGCACAGGTCACATCTTAACTCATTCACAAATTTCTATTGTTTCGACATTTATACGATATTTTCACTGTGAATAAAAGGATTTTGTAAATACATTTAAGCCTGTTGGAAAGACTATGACCTTGTACACATTTTGTGGAAGTACCAAGCACAGAGCCTTCGCAGAAACGCAGAAAATCGACTTTCAATATTGAAATAAGAGAAATTGGTAAATAAGCAAAAGTGAGCCCGATTTTCAAAAATCGAAGAGGTCACTTTTCAACTCATTAACCAGTTTCTATTGTTTCAATAGTCGTAGACGAATTTCTGCGACGGAAAGGGGATTTTCCGCACCAATTTACGCGTGATGTATAGACCATCAAGGCGTCAACACTTTTTAAAAGTGTCAAGATTGGATCTCTCGCAGAAACGGAGAAAACCACCTTTGAATATTGAAACAATAGAAATTGGTTAATGAGCAAAAGTGGGCCCGATTTTCAAAAATCGAAGAGGTCTTTTTTCAACTCATTAACAATTTTCTATTGTTACAATATTCATAGGTGAATTTCTCCGTACAAAAGAGCATTTTCCGCTCCCTTTTAAAAAAATATTTGTATTTCGTCCAAAATTCGACTTTTTTTAAGGGGTTAGTCCAGGTTTTTTGGTCAAAAATAAACAACTTTTGAAGTCTACATTTTTCACTTGTTTACGTCCCTAGGGATTTCAAAGTGTCGCAAAACTCCCTTGGGAATCATTTTTAAGTGCAATTAACGCCCTGACAACGAATTTTCTGTTTACCTCTCACCCTGACTTCATCTTTTGTAGACTATTTCTTTGTTTCTGGTCCCTTGGGAGGCCTAAAAAGCGTCTCTGGAGGCGTTTTTGGACACCCTGATTCTATTGGAAACTTCTAAAAGAATATTTGTGTTTTGTCCAAAAATCGACTTTTTTCTAAGGGGTTAAGCCAGGGTTTTTGGTCAAAAATGGCCAAATTTTGAAGTCTGCATTTTTCACTTGTTTACGTCCCTAGGGATCTCAGAGTGTCGCAAAACTCCCTTGGGAATCATTTTTAAGTACAAATAACGCCCTCACAATGAATTTTCTGTTAACCTCTCACCCTGACTTCATCTTTTGTGGGCTATTTCTTTGTTTCTGGTCCCTTGGGAGGCCTAAAAAGTGTCTCTGGAGTCGTTTTTGGACACCATGATTCTATTGGAAGCTTTTAAAAGAATATTTGTATTTTGTCCAAAAATCGACTTTTTTCTTAGGGGTTAGTCCAGAGTTTTTGGTCAAAAATATCCAAATTTTAAAGTCTGCATTTTTTACTTGTTTACGTCCCTACGGATGTCAAAGTGTCGAAAAACTCTCTTAGGAATTATTTTTAAGTGACAATAACGCCCTGACAACAAATGTTCTTTTTAACTCTCAACCTGACTACATCTTTTGTGGGCTATTTCTTTGTTTCTGGTCCCTTGGGAGACCTAAAAAGTGTCTCTAGGGTCGTTTTTGGACACCCTCATTCTATTGGAAGCTTTTAAAAGAATATTTGTATTTCGTCCAAAAATCGACTTTTTTCTAAGGGCTTAGTCCAGGGTTTTTGGTCAAAAATGTCCAATTTTTGAAGTCTGCATTTTTCAGTTGTTTATGTCCCTAGGGATCTCAGAGTGTCGCAAAACTCTCTTGGGAATCATTTTTAAGTGAAAATAACGCCCTGACAACAAATGTTCTGTTTAACTCTCGCCCTGACTTCATCTTTTGTGGGCTATTTCTTTGTTTGTGGTCCTTTGGGAGGCCTAAAAAGTGTCTCAGGGAACGTTTTTGGACACACTGACTCGATTGGAAGCTAGCTTTGAAAAGAATGTAGTTGAACCTCTCCACAATGGCCACCTTGGGGACAGAAGAAAGTGGCCGTTGTGGAGAGGTGGCCGTTATGGGGAGGTAGGGGTGTAATATGACACCTTTTTTTTCGGGAAGTACAACATGTTTATTGTGCCAAGTTCATGCTTACTGTAGCCGATAATGGCAATCCAATCTTAAATAATATATACAGATAAAATACACAATAAAACGTAAATAATAGACCCTATGCAAAAATGGCTGACATTTTATTATTCGTTTGTTTGCATTCAAATTAGCCTTACTAACCTCGTTCTTGAGTTCAAAAACCAAAAGAATATTTTGCCTTGAACGAGGCTAGTGAAGCTAATTTGAATACAGACAAAAGAATATTAAAATGTCAGCCATTTTTGCATAACAAGACGAAACGAGCAAGGTTCGCAACATGGTCGACAATTTATGCTTAATGCAGCATATAAATGGAACACAATCAAAATACGTATATCATTAAAATGGATACAGAAACGTAATGTTCCGAAGACAAATGTCGATTACTGCATCAATTTATAAAAAAGGTTTTGTTTTTACAAAAAAGAGCTGTACTGGCCGTTGTCGAGAGGTTATTTTGGCAGTTGGGGACGCACTTTAGTGGCCGTTGCCGTTGTAGAGAGGTGGCCGCTGTAGAGAGGTTTAAACAAGAAGTAATGTATGGACTGTCCGCCGGGACAAAACAAAGTGGCCGTTCTAGAGAGGTGGCCGTTGTGGAGAGGTGACCCGTTAGTGGAGGTTCGACTGTATTTGTATTTTGTCCAAAAGTCGACTTTTTTCTAAGGGGTTAGACCAGGGTTTTTGGTCAAAAATGGCCAAATTATGAAGTCTGCATTTTTTTACTTGTTTAGGTCCCTAGGGATCTCAGAGTGTCGCAAAACTCCCTTGGGAATCATTTTTAAGTGCAAATAACGCCCTGACAACGAATTCTCTGTTTAACTCTTACCCTGACTTCATCTTATTTGGGCTATTTGTTTGTCCCTGGCCCCTTGGGAGGCCCCTAAAGTGTATCTGGGGGTGTTTTTTTGACACCCTGATTCGATTAGAAACTTTTAAAAGAATATTTGTATCTAGTCGAAAAATCGACTCTTTTTTAAGGGGTTAGTCCAGGGTTTTTGGTCAAAAATGGCCAAATTATGAAGTCTGCATTTTTCACTTGTTCACGTCCCTAGGGATCTCAGAGTGTCGCAATACTCCCTTGGGAATTATATTTAAGTGAAAATAACGCCCTGACAACAAATGGTCTGTTTAATTCTCACCCTGACTTCATCTTTTGTAGGCTATTTCTTTGTCCCTGGTCCCTAGTGGGGCCTAAAAAGTATCTCAAGGGGCGTTTTTGACACACTGATTCGATCGGAAACTTTTAAAAGAATGTTTGTATTTCGTCCAAAAGTCGACTTATTTCTAAGGGGTTAGTCTAGGCTTTTGGGTCAAAAATGGCCAAATTTTGAAGTCTGCATTTTTTACTTGTTTGTGTCTTAAGGCATCTCAGAGTGTCGCAAAACTCCCTTGGGAATCATTTTTAAGTGCAAATAACGCCCTGACAAAGAATTTTCTGTTTAACTCTCACCCTGACTTCATCTTTTGTGGGCTATTTTTTTGTCCCTGGTCCCTTTGGAGGCCTAAAACGTGTCTCTAGGGGCGTTTTTTGACACTCTAGTTCGATTGGAAGGTTTTAAAAGAATATTTGTATTCGTCCAAAACTCGCCTCTTTTATAAGGGGTTAGTCCAGGGTTTTTGGTCAAAAATGGCCAAATTTTGAAGTCTGCAATTTTTACTTGTTAACGTCCCTAGGGATGCCAAAGTGTCGCAAAACTCCCTTGGGAATCATTTTTAAGTGAAAATAACGCCCCGACAAAGAACTTTTTTGTTTAACTCTTACCCTGACTTCATCTTTTGTGGGCTATTTCTTTGTCCCTGGTCTCAAAACGCCCCTGGGAATAATTTTTAAATTTAAATAAAGCCCTGACAAAGAAGGGCGTTTTGCGACACTCTAAGATTCCTAGGGACATAAAATGACCAAATTTTGAAGTTGGCATTTTCACTCCTTTATATCTCTAGTGATCTCGGTGTATCGTAAAACTCCCTTAGGAATCATTTTGAACTGCAAATAACGCCCTGGCAAAGAATTGAAAGAATTTTCTTTTTTGCTTTTATCCTGACCCATCTTTTCTGGGCTTTTTCTTTTGTTCCTGGTCCCTTGGGATACCTAAACGGCGTCTCAGGGGACATTTTCGGTTCTAATGATTCGATTGGAAGCTTTTAAAGGAATATTTGTTTTTAGTTAAAAAATCAACTTTTTGCCGAGGGGTAAGCCCACGGTTTTGTATCAAAAATGGCCAAATTTTCAAGTCGGCATTTTTCAGTCCTTTACATCCCTATGGATCTCGGCATATCGTGAAACCCCCTTGGGAATCATTTTGAAGTGCAAATAATGCCCTGGCAAAGAATAGAAAGAATTTCCTGTTTTGCCCTTATCCTGACTCCATCTTTTCTGGGCTATTTCTTTGTCTGTGGTCCTTTGGGAGACCTAAAACGATTCTCAGGAGACATTTTTGGATGTACTGATTCAATTGGAAGCTTTCAAAAGAATATTTGTTTTTCGTCCAAAAATCGACTTGAATTTCTCGGTGCAAAAAGGGATTTTCCGCACCAATTTACGCGCTATTTATAGACCATCAAGGCGTCAATATTATGTGAAAGTGACAAGGTTGGAGCTCTTGTCGAAACGGAGAAAATCGCCTTTGAATATTGAAAGAATAGAAATTGGTTAATGAGCAAAAGTGAGCCCGATTTTCAAAAGTTGAAGAGGTCACTTTTCAACTTATTAACTATTTCCTATTGCTTCTATATTCATAGGTGAATGTCTCCGTCTAAAGGGGGATTTTCCGTACCAATTTACGCGTGATGTGTAAACCATCAAGGCGTCAATATTTTGTGAAAGTGTGAAGATAAGGGCTTTAATTTAATTTTTCTCACAAATAAATTGTTGAAGTATTTTTTATTTACATATACTATACATCTTGGGGTCCTCATTTTAGACTCTTGCTCTTCTGAAGCAGCAAAATCACAACTATTGCTGAAGTGCCATGCTCAACAAAATGTGACGAAAGGAATAAAAAAGTTACAAGCGACAATTCTTTCGATTAAGACTTGGCATTAAAACGATGAACGTAGGTGAAAATTCAAGTAAAATGATGTTACACAGTTTCTGGCTATACAGCCACTCGTTTTTCTTTTTCTCAACACGTCTATTTCGCTCAATTTTCGTAAGACGTATTTACAAGATTCGGAACCTTAATGAAATGCACTGTACAACGGGTGTTTGTGCTAACTATCACCCTTAAAATTAAAAGCTTAAGGCTTTTAACTAATTGGTGTACAGCTATTTCAAATAACGTTGTCGGATCAAAGCTAAATGTTTAAACGAGATCTTCAAAGAGGCTGCCACTTCATCCATTTGATGTTCTAAAATTTCTTTCATCCAAATGGCTCGTCATCGTATATCTTCACTGGACGGACGAGGCATAGCTGATTTTGATGAACTTATTCGGAAAAAAAATCCACAGAACCTTGAGGTCTGGTCTTATAGCTTTATACTTGGATCCGACAGCGTTGATTGAAATAGCTGTATTAGTTGCAATTATTTTAGAGTAGAAACATTTGCTTCTAGAAATTCAACAAGAAAGATTGTGTACTTGCACCAAAAACGATAAAAAAAATAAGAAGACAGGTTATTTCCTGACATTTACCAACGAAACGTTAACTTGAGGTAAAAACTAGTAAAATACAAGATGACCTTATGTAAGGAATCTATTTTTGAAAAACCAACACAACCTTATATCCGTGAGAAATGTTGTGAGACAGAATCAGTGCTTCAAAGCGAATTAGTATACCAGGAGGAAACAACGTTTGATCAACGCAACTAAAATTGCGATTATGAAGAACAAGTACATCGACAGCACATCGACCGCTGTAGTCTTTCCTAGTCCCCGCGCCGATTTTGATCGTATACAACGTGTTTTAATATTTGTGCAAACGAAACGAAACTTTGTGACTTGATCGGTCATTTAACTAGGAACAATTTGGAATGATAGATCAGGGTTCACTGATTCTGATGTTACCATGGGAATTAGTTGTTGACAGGTAGGTTTTCCAGAAATGTGAAGATTCCCGTTTTAATGTACAAAAGTTGACTTTGAGTAGTTTGTCTTTATATCATTTTCGTGACGTTTTTATTTTCATTTGTTTTTGATCGATTTTGGTGGTTTTCTGAGGCCTTAGGTAATTCAAGAAATCTAAGATGGCGGATCCAAGATGGCCGCCAGTTTGAAATCGTGTCTTAATTTCCGCATCATATGACGTCATCACTTACCGTTGCAGACCTCAAGGAATAATCGTTGGACACACTGTGTATCCTATAAGTCTCATTGTCATAGCTTTTGTATCTGTGAAGTTACCGATGGGAATCTCCCCGAGTCCAAAAGTCAACAAAAAGCCTACTCTAAATAGAGTTAATTAATTAAATTATTTCTTCAGTAGTAAGCTTAGTCTTCCACAGGTTCGTCTACGTGGCTTTGTTCCACACCGCAGTCTACCGGGTCCAAATATTCCTAAAGAAATTGAGACGGAAAATGTTAAGCAGAGTTAGAGAACACCGTATTGGAAAATTAAAGTGACAATTTTTACCCTTTCTCAGTTAATCAATTAAAGCCTATTCGATATTTTTTTACTTAGAAATTTCAATTTATTGCACATTACACATAACGGAAATTTGTTTGGTTACTTATTCAGACTACAGGAACGTTTAAAGAATTGGTTTAAACGGGGGATCAAAATGGGAGAATGAAATTGTTTTAAGCTCAGTTTGAGATTCAATCACAGAATTTGGTGTCTGGCTGATCGGCTAAGTTTTACGTTATTGACTTGGGGACTGATAAAGGCCCTACCCTACCCCACTGCCGCCAGTGAGAATAACAATAATGTTGATCTCTTCAGGTTTACAGCGTTATCTTTAGTTTTAATGATAATTCCACCCCCCCCCCCCCCCACCGCTTTTTTCCAATATAAACAAAATCTGGTTTACAACAAACACCATCATGTGGAGAGTAAAGATCTATTACCGTGAACTTTGCGCGCATTTCACGAAGTTCGTCACCCAGTTCATCAAATGTTGGCCTCGTCTTCGGGTTTGCATCCCAGCAGCGGAGCATCACAGTGTATCTGACAGAGTACAAGATTTTGAGCATCAACGATGATTAAATAACATCAGTTACCTTAAGAATTTGAAGTCAATTTTTGTTCACTAACAATTAATATCTGCTTTCCATGGTAAAATAAATTAAGTGAACATTGAGCAACCATAGCAAATTAATAAGTTGCAGGTAAATGTTTGAACAAGTCACGAAGATTGGACGTGTAAGCACAGAATCCGCACCCCTCACTGGTCAAGATGTGGTTAACCCAAAAATCCATAGCGCATAGTATTAGGATGAAAATTCGACCAAACTCCATAGTCTATAGTATTAGGATGAAAATAAGGCCAAAATCCATAGTGTATAGTATGAAGACGAATTTTTTGGCTAAAATTCATGAAAATTAGGCCAAAATACAACGTCTATAGTATTAGGGTGAAAATAAAGCCAAAATCCATAGCGTATAGTATAAGGATGAAAATAAGGCCAAAATACAACGTCTATAACATTAGGATGAAAATAAAGCCAGAATCCATTGTGTATACTATCACGATGAAAATTAGGTTAAAATCCATAGTCTATAGTACTAGGATGAAAATTAGGCCAAAATCCATGGTGTATAGTATGAACATGAAAATTAGGCCAAAATCCGAAGTGTGTAATATAAGGATGAAAATTAGGCCAAAATCCATAGTGTATAGTATTAAGATGAAAATTTGTCCAAAATCCATAGTGTATAGTATCGGAATAGAAATTAAGCCAAAGTCCATAGTGTATGGTATTAGGATGAAAATTAGGTGAAAATCCATATTGTATAGTATTAGGAAGAAAATTAGGCCAAAATCCATATTGATTTAGTATTAGGATTAAAATTCGACCAAAATCCATAGTGTATAGTAATAGGTTGGAAATTGGGCCAAAATCCATAGTGTATAGTATTGTGATGAGAATTAGGCCAAAATTCATAGTGCATAGTATTAGGATTAAAATTAGGCGAAATTTCACAGTCGATAGTATTAGGATGAAAATTTGGCCAAAATCCATAGTCTTTAGTATTAGGATGACAATTATTATTATTATTATTATTATTATTATTATTATTATTATTATTATTATTATTATTATTTTAATAGCTACTTTTAACCTGTAAATAACATTTTACTTGGAATAATTAAGTATATTTATTTATTTATTTTTTTTTTTTTTTGTTAAATTTTATTTCACTTGTAATGAAGAGTTACAGAGAAATAGTGACAAACATACGTACAAGCTAAGGAAATACAATACACTACAATACAAGACTTAATTAGCTTAAAATTAATTAATAGAAGAAGAAAAAAAAAAAGATATTTGATTACAATTTACAATGCCCAAAATGCAGCTTACGTTAAATAGCAAAAATCACAAAAAGGTAGGTTTTAGTTCTATGGCATTTAAAGATTGATTTGTAATTTTGAATTATGTTTTTCTATGTCAAGTTTGCTTCTCAGAACAGCAAGGAAGGTATCAAAGAAATAGGGGTCTTCTTCTCTCGAGGCAATGTAAATGTAATATTTTGCAATTATTAAACTGAGGTTCAGGCCAAGTTGCAGCGCGATATTGTTGGTGAAGCCATAGATAATATTTTCTTCGTTGAGCTCGATAGAATCGTCATTTTTTGTATTCCACCAATTTGTAAATTCTGTCCAAAAACTTTTGACAAATGAACAAGAAATAAATAAGTGGGTTAGTGTTTGTTTTTGTTCGCAAAGATGGCAGTTATCCTTCTCTTTAATTTTATCTCTAAATAAGGTTGCGTTAGTTGGCAGAATATGGTGCACGACTTTGTATTGAAAGATGGCGAGTTTAATATCTTTAGTGACATTAAACGGGATATTGTAGATTGTTTGAATTGCGTTGTCATCTAAGTTTGCTTGCCTCATTCTTCTTTCAGCAGTTGGAGGTTGAAATTTTTTGATGATTAAACTCTGAGTCGCTATTTTGCAAGAAAGCTTATTTATTGATATCGTGTTGACAGTGTCTGGGACCGGAGCAGAGGTTTCGTGGGTGTCTTTCAATATTCGAATCCAGTCTCGGGGGATCGCGCTACACAATGCGAGATATTTCAGAAAGTTGGAAGATTTCAAAGAGAACTTGTTACTAAACTCGTCAGGGGCAAGGAATTTGTGTTTGTTGAAGATATCTTTTACTCTAGCGATTCCAGCATTGTGCCATTCTCTGTAATATACAGACAGGCCTTCTATTTTAATAAACCTGTTATTCCAGATGATTTCTTCTAATATTTGTTCTTTGGTTTGAGGGGTATGTTGATTCAATGTTTGCCAGATTAAAAGTGTATCCTTATAGAAATCAATTGGTATATTTAAATTAAGATACTTAAGATCATAATTGCATTTAAATAAAAAAGGGCCACCTAGGTGTCTTATAAATACCAGGGATATGTGACTCCAGCTGGCATCCTCTTTACTTTCATATAATCTTCTTATCCAAACCACTTTGAGTGCATTATTAATTATTTCGAAGTCGGGAAGATTTAAGCCGCCTTTAGATGTTGGGCCAATTAACGTGTTATGCTTAATTTTCGGTTTGCCGTTCCACACGAAGTCACAAATAGTTCGCTTGACTGAAGCTGTAAAAGTTACGGGAAACTTGAGCACTGATGTGTTATAAATAAGCTTAGATAGGCCCAGGGATTTCAGGATAGTAATCCGGCCGTACAAGGTGAGGTTTCTTGGTTTCCATAAATTCAAAAGATTTTTCATGGATTTAAATTTTTCTTCAAAGTTCTTTTGGAAGCATTCATTTTCATCGTAAGAGAAATTAATTCCGAGAGCGTATATCGCTTCTAATGGCCAAGCAATATTAAGAGGTTTTGAATTATCACCCTTGTTTGCACCTATCCACATCCCTTCTCTCTTAGATGTGTTTACTTCTAGGCCGGAACATTCTTGGAAGGCGCGAAGGAGTTTAAACAAGTTTTCTGCAGAAGTTGTATCGGACACGAAGGCGGTTGTATCATCGGCATACTGGGAGAGCTTAAATTCTTTACCATAAATTTTTATACCGTGGATATTATCGTCATTTCTTATGACGTTTGCTAAAATTTCGGCACAGAGAGTGAAAAGAATGCCACTCTCTGTGCCGAAATTTTTTAGCAAACGTCATAAGAAATGACGATAATATCCACGGTATAAAAAAAAAAAAAAAAAAAAAAAATTATTTTTATTAAAATTAAAAAATATAATTATTATTATTATAATTATTATTGTTATTATTATTATTGTTATCATACATTTTAAATGTGAGTCCATTGGGGGTCAAAATGGCACATGCAATGTTTGCCGATAACTAATTAAAACTTTTTATTATCAAAAATCTACTGTTAACATGGGGTTCAAACTTTGTAGCTCTATGTCAAATTTCAGGCATAAATAATGCTATCCATTTGTCATAAAGTTGGAAATAGGGGTGTCAGTTTTCCGTTTTCCACGAAGTTGAAAACACGTTTACATATGTTTTTCTCGTTTAAAAGAAAGCGAAAACAAGTTGTGGGATCGCGATCCCAGGACACTGTCCTCCTCAACGGTATTACTTATTGTAATCAGATTAATTCATCAATAGAAATTTCACCCGAATAAAGTATTTTTTTTAGTACAGTCGAGCCTTCTTTTGCGACCACCTCTCTTGAGCCAGCACGTTTCCGAAATGCCAAACTTTTCCCAGGGAAATCACTACAGTTGGAACCTCTCGCAAGCGACCACCTTTCCCAGGCGACCGCGACGACTTTAAGAGATGTCAGTGTGCAATTTTCTTTTGTTTCTAACCTCCCGTAAGGGACAACTTGTCATATACGTCATCATATCAATCCCCTGTTGGGAGTTGCACAATTTGCCTTTGTAACATTATGACATGTACATTCTTGGGTAGTTCAGGGGACATGAATGTCACAATCGGAGGTACCGGGTTTCCCGAAATAGACTTGTCCCATTCGCCGTATTAGGTAATTTATCACAGGCAAACCATCAACTTGGATACTGAAATTCTTTGGCAATATAATTTTGGAAAGTTTAGAAACGTTTCTGTGGCTACTAAATCTCTGGAGTCACGTTATGAAGATGAGTTCAAAATTTAAACCCCTTGTGGTCTGTTCTCTTATAAGCGACCGCCTAGGGTTGACATTTTGGGTGGTTGCTTACGTGAGGTTTGACTGTATAAACTATGAACTGTCTGGTTAACTTAACACTTACAGGCCGACTGTGCAGTAACGAGGTTTCTCCAAATGATGTCCTCCTCGGAGATTAGACAGGAGCTCTTTCATATTTTCTCCAGCATATGGGACACAGCCTGGAAAACAACATGAATAGTAATGTCCATGAAATACGATGACAGGACAAATGAAGGAAAAGAGCGAACCATCATACGAGGGACCCTATGAATAATAGTACAGGGTTGCCGTGATAGTTTTAGTAATTTCTTGTAATTTAAGAATGCAACATTTTCCTGCAAGAGGGGCGTAAATCGCTTTATTGGCCAAAAAGTCAGAAAACGCTGCAAATGTAGGTTTTTTTGCGTTTAACCTGGTCCATATTTGCTTTTTTTCTAAAGCCTGAATTTCAAAGGATTTGATCACCAACTGCCACTACATTAATCCAGGGATAAAATTATTAGTAATCTGCTTAATACAAAAACTTGATCCTCTCTCGGTTGATATGATAGATGTTAAGACACCATTTCGTTTTAGTCATGATTTAAGCACAGTCTTGGCCAAAAGCAGCGCAGCTCCATTGAAACAAATGTACACATACATTATGTATATGTTGTGAATTAATTTTTCTTTGGTTTTTTCTTTGTGCAGTATTCATCACCATAATCTGAGACAAGGGGAATAAAAATCAAACTGGTTTGAAAATTTTTAACCACCCCCCTCTCTTCCAAACCTTTTTTTGAACCACAACATATACACCGTGGTCATGATTGGCCAGCGAGAAGCCTACGCTAGTAAGCTGACATAACCCCCAACAATTAGAATGCTAGGTGTAATTAGCCAAGACAAGAACAAGAATGTGAACTCACCTCCAGTTTCAATTTCCCACAGAAGAACTCCAAATGACCACCTAAATTTTAAACATTAGGATGTATTGTTAGAATACTAAAGGATTTTAAGCGCTACGAAATAGTATACTATCGTTTGCTGTCTAAATTACAATATGACTGACTACTAGCGATAGTGTGTTTCCTTTGAGGCACTGTCGGCTGATAGCTGCCCGTGGATCAAATTTGATGTTCTGAAAACAATTCGTTTCTCGAGCTTATATGCAATTTTAAGAATATCACATTTCCAAGGGGAGAAATCCAACAAATTCGAAAGGAGCTACGTGCAGAATCACCAAATTTTCCAAAACATCGTACACTTGCTATAATGTTAGTGTGTTTGCCACCCAAGCAAGATGACGCCAGGAACTATGAATAGGTCCATTGACGCACCACGCAATAATGACCACCAACAATTTTAAACTTTTTTTACGTAAATAACAAGGACCTTGACAATTATTTAGGTCAGAATGCTGATTGCATGCTGATGCCATTCCTCACTAAAATATATAACTAATTATTAACAAGTGGATTTTTTTCGCTGAACACACTCAGATACAACAACAACTTACACATCACTTTGGCTGGTATAAATTCCTTGTTCGATAGATTCCACGGCCATCCACCTTACAGGGAGCTTTCCCTGTAAATAGGAAATAAAATGGCTAATTTCATTATTTGTGGAGTTTTCGTGAGAACATTCAATCGATTTTCTAGGTAATGTGCTGAGGTTAATAAATAAGGACAAACGTGCGTAAGATAACGGACATCGATACTTCCAATATTTGCCTTATTGTGGACGTTCAACATGTTTAAACTAATGTTTTAAAAAACGAGCAGGAGTGTTTCATCGGTTTTTGAAGGGCTTAGAAGGTTAACAAAACTTTACTATAATACTAAACTGTAAGTTACAAAAATAATCTCATTAATAATTCATGGTGAGAAAACAAAGGAAATCACTACCGTGAAGGAGGTCTGCAAATGCGATCTTAATCATCATAAAATTTTGTGAACTTTTGCTTCGAATTTCTCCAAGAATTATCAATAGTTTGAGAAGCTATATCAAACACTCAAAAGAGTGTTTCCTCCTATTTCCAAACACCTCGAATTGGTTAAAAAAATCTCGGCTGCGCCTCGTTTTTCCAACCTAATTCTCGGTGTTCGGAAATCGGAGGAAACACTCTTCCTCGTGTTTGATCTAATAAGTATTACACATCAGTCCGATTTTCGTCCAAACAATGTATTTTAAAGTCATGACTGGACGCCTTTTGACATTGGGGATTTTTTCAATCAGTAAAGACAATCACAACAATATAACTCAAATCATCTTATCGAATCTTACCCCCGCGGATGTCTTTTCGTACGAATTGTTAGTGTATATATCACGCGCCAGGCCAAAATCGGACACCTTAGCCACCAGTCCCTCTCTAAGAAGTACATTTCTTGCGGCCAGATCTCTGTGTGTACACTACAATACAAAGAGTTCTTACAGTCACAATATTTCTAACTGAATCATGACAGACTATTGGCAATACCTTCATGGCACTTTTCGGCAATATTCTCAAGTCACTCATTCGAACTGCGTTAATCTTACAGTCCATTCTTTGCCACCATACAAAAACACTAAGGTTTGAAATTTTGTCTTACCAAATTAATAGAAATTTTTAATCTTGCATATTTTTGTTATATATTATAGTCAGTTTAAAATATTGACATTAGCTTTTTTGAGAAAAATCTGCATCATGCAAAATTTAGGATTCCTGATTTAGAAACGTTTCACTTCTCGTTGTTATGGCAATATCACTTCCGTAAATTTCACATTATCGGTATTGGAGAAGACTGCTTAAGGACAGTGCCTTTGTTACTGCGCATACTGTGCATCTCGAGATACTCGGGTTTCCCATGGGTGGTGCCAACTAATACAGGGATATTTTTGCGCGGTTTAAAACTCTGCGGAGAAAGCAGAACTTAGCAAGTGCTCTTGATATTTTAAAGAAATATTGAGGGTAACCATGCATTTTTTTGAGATAATAAAGCTTCACTTTGGAAAAAAACACCATATATGGCTTTGTATTCTACTGCTTTTTAGAATAATTGTCGCTTAATTATCTCTAAAAAATGCCCTGCTACCCCCAATCTTCTTTCTGGATTTCAATGGCACACACTAAGATATGCTTTTCCCAAATAGTCATAAACGGTGCAAAAATACTTCTGTATTAGGAGGCACCGTCCTTAACGCTATACAGCCTGGGAATATTTTGAGTTGCTCGCTTCGTTACTTCAAGAACATTACAGTAGTGACATTGAAACCCGGAGGGCAAATAATACGCCCAAAACTGTTTCCAGTATTGTCTGCAAAATGGGATGATTGCCTCATGACACGTGGGAATTACGTCAAAATTCCTCACAGACGCCATCTTGTATCCACCATCTTGGATTTCTCGATTTCTCCAAAACCTCAGAAAACAGGTCAAATTGACCCGAAAGTATCCAAAACGAATAAGGAAATGCCAAAATGGTGTAAAAATGTAAAACTAACGACGATACACCTGAAACAGACAGTAAAATCCAAATTTTGAAAAAAACGTGGCTGTCAAAATCGTGTTTCTATGGAAACATGATACCCCGTGAACAACTAAATGCCAAAAAGAATTGTTGTCAAATAAGTATTAGAAAAGGTCACGAAGTTGGGGGGTATTTGCATTAATATTAAAAAATAGGTGTAAATGCTCAAAGTCAGTAGGTTCAATAGCCCGTTGAAAACTAGAAAGTGAGGTATATTGTTTTCTCGGAACACCTTAAATATAATTTTTCTGCCAAGAACAACATTACATTACCCTCATCTTCCCAAGATGCTTCATTCCATCAGACACTTCACAAGCTATCCTCAGTCTTTCCGCGGAACTAATTTCCAGAGTGTATTCGTTCATGTCTTCGTAATTCTGCTTCCGGCGCTCACGAAGATAGTGAAGAAGGTTCCCATGTTCTGCAAATTCTACCAAGATCATCAGTGGTCCTGTCGGATAAATAAAGGGAACCCTTATATAAGTCACATGGATATGTCCAGAGCAAACTTAAAACAACGAGTACGTTCGCCATTTTGGCGTGAAAGAGGTGAGGTTTTGAATACGTATATAAGACTAAAAAGGGCATTCAGTAGAAACCAGTGATAAATTGTGTTTGCAAGGATTACTGCGACAAAATAAAAGTACCGGATCCTGTAGTGGAGGATCTAATCAGCAAAAAAATTGTAAAGCAAATAATCTAAAAAAAGAGCAAGGCTGATTTACCAGTTGTATTTTCAAATTTCAAATTGTAACGTTTTTGTTTATGTGACTTTAGCCTTTTTTCAGGTATCTATTGTAACTGTTTAAAATTGTAACGTATCTTGCCACAGGGTCAGTCTCAAACATACCCTGAAGAAGAAAGGCCGTGCCTTTCGAAATATTGGAAAATATACTTCCCTGACCGTGAAATCAGCCTTGCTCTTTTTTTAGGTATTTTAGCCATTGTGGTGACCCGCAAGGGCGAAGACTTAAGAGGTTAGATCTAAGCCTCTACGTATGAAAAGCCATCTATCTCGATATGAAATAGAGCTAGAATTACCAAACGTCGCTAGAGTGGAGAACCATTTCTCCTTCTTAGGCCGGAAAGCGTTTGTAAAGCCGTCCATGTATTGTGTTTTATTTTATTCTATATTTTTTTTTATGCAAAATGGCGTCTAAAATCACGAGGTTCCTCCGCGCCATGTTACTGATAACATCTTACCTCCCACCGAACATGCACCGATCAGGTTTACCAGATTGGGGTGATTACCCACTGACGCCATAATCTCCAGTTCGTTTAGCAAATCTTTATAATCGCTTTCAATGGCGGTACCTACAAAGTAATTTCAATTGACAGATAAAGTAAAAATTAGTTAATATTAGACAATGGTTTTAGTGTGTCGCTGTGTTAAAGTTGTGCTATATTCTGACGAGCCGACAGTGCGGGTTAAGATACAAACAATAGGCCTTATCACGGTTTTCGTCGCCATTTTGACGAGTAGGCAAACAGGCTTGAAATAACAGTGTTTGTATGGAAATCCGGTGTCAAATAATTTTCATAAAACATCGCTTTTGAAAAATTCATGAATGGGAAACTTTTGGCACTAGGACAAGGATTTTAAGAAAAAAATTGGAGGGGTGTAGCTGTGACAGAAAGCGTCCAGTCGTGTTTTGAACTTTCCATACATTTCCCTGTAATTTTTTTCCCGCGAACTATTTTTAGTAGCAGTCACGGCTGTTTCGCTTTGCAGACAAATGTATGGAAAGTTCAAAACACGACTGGACGCTTTCTGTCACGGCTACATCCCTCCAATTTTTTTTCTTAAACTCCTTTTCCTAGTGCCAAAAGTTTCCAATTCATGAATTTTTCAGAAGTGATGTTTTATGAGAATTATTTGACATCGGATTTCCATACAAACACTGTTATTTCAAGCCTGTTTGCCTACTCGTCAATATGGCGTCGAAAACCGTGATAAGGCCTATTAATAATTATAGTGCAAAATCGAGCCGATTATCGCTTGATGCTTAGCTGACGAGACCGTAGGCCGAGTTGCTTAAAATCAGGGGTGATTCTGCAAGATTGAGCAGGATATTTGTTTCATTGTTCAACAAATTGATAGCAAAGCACAGTATTACGCGGGCAGAAAAGCTAGAGACGATCTTTCAAGGTCATTACTTGTTTAAAGCGCTCTTCCATTTTTCTCTCCGAGAAACGAAATGACGTATATCGAAGGATCTCTTGTTTACGGACGACGAAAATTGAGTGTTACAATGTGTTGAATAATAACATAGAATAACACAACAGGAAATAGCATACACCAAAAAATCTCCATAAGAGGTTTATTACCCAACATAACGTTAATCTCTTCAACACATTTTAAGGCAGGCACCTCATTTAACTCCAGAAACCTGAAGATGCAGTAACTAGAAAAACAAAGCTCTATTTATTTTCTTTTCAACAATTAGTCATTAGTCATTATAGCCATGACTCTTGGCCTTAAGGCTGGTTTCCATATGATCGCAGACCTTATTGCGATCTGCGATCATATGGAAACCAGCCTTTACTCTGGAAGGCCAAGCTGGTTAATTAAGGACCCTTTGACTCAATCCTTGGACGATATCCTTTTTGCCAAGAGTTTGACTGCCAGAGGCTATCTTCGACGTTACCATAAGGAGGCAGAAACGTTTTTTGCAAGGTCAGGGAATGTCGGGAAATCGTAAATAAATTCAAAATTCCGTCTTCGGCAAGCTACAAAAACATTCAAATGAAAGCAACTGAGCAGTGCTTTCCTATGATGTTTTTCATTGTGCTGCCGCCATAAGGAAGCTCTAATAATTAAAACTATTATGGTGCACTTTCCTATTTCTAAATGAAATTTAATTCTTTGAACTTATGTTTTTCGGAAATTAATGAAGTTAGAAAACAGAAGAGAGTTCAACGTACTTTTCAACTTCTTAACAGCACAAGGCATGATGCGACCGTCATCTTCGCTGAGTTCTCCTTTCATCACCATTCCAAACTCGCCTTCACCAAGAACTTTGCCGAGTGTGACGCGGTCACGTGGTATTTCACGCCATGGAAACGAGCCTTCAGTTGAATCAGCAGTCAGTTTTCCTCCCGAGAGTGGAATGTAACCATGGCAACCATTTCCAGTCATGATTCTTTCGTCTGTGACTTCTGATTGGCTTCTCTGAAATAAACAAGAAAAATAGCTTTCAACAAAATGATTTTTTGTTCGCCGTTAAATTTAGTGTTAGAACAGAAATATTTTATTGTCAAGTGTCACAAACATGTTTTAAATTAGTCAAGGCATTTGCTAGTTTTTTTTTCGATCCAATGGTGTGATCACCTGGTAAAGTAATATAAACATTGTATTATATTATAATTGTACGAACAAAACGCAACCGTACCAATGTCGAACCACTGCCGCATTGATCTGGGCCTTAGGTGTTTTGGTCAAGGGTTGAATCAACATTTCAAAACCCGCCGGGGAGATATTTATTTATTTAGCTTCGCCTAACTAAAATACAAACAGAATGGAGACAAACAATAGAAACAAAAAAAAAATACCAAAGATATAATAATTAGGCAGGGAGACCACTACAGCGTAGCCAATTACAGCGGATCCCTCGTTAATTATTTATATAAAAAAAATGCTTAATAACTAAAACTACTAATATGTAAGCATAAAACTAGAGGAGACAAGGCGGGAGACCAAATTGCTAGAAGCAGCACGTTGGCGGGCATAGGAGAGACCTCGCTGTGTTACACCTAGGACAGATTGTTCTCCAAGTTCTAATGTCGTCAGCGTCGTACAAGTTCAAAGATGTGAGAACTAGAAAGTTTTGGCTATGAGTTCATATATAAACCGGCTACCGACTTACTTTGTCTTTGTAGATGACATTCATGGGTAATCGTTCCTCCAAAATTTCAGCTACATGCGATCTTTCTTTCTTTTTCCATCTTTTGTATATAAAAGCCACTATGGAAACCAGTATGAGGGAGGGAACAACAACGGCTAATGCTATAACAGCATAGAACACAGGATCTGAAAAAATAAAACAAAACACAATTGACCTTGAGGAGTGACTTTAAAGGGACACTGCCACGGTGATTTTGCTGTATTTTTGTCAAAACAGCTCAAATACTTGACAAAAAACCTTTATTTCTAACATTAAATTGTTGTTAGCGCACTGGGGAGAAACTATCGAGGGATTCCTCCGAGAAAGAACAAACTATAATCCGTTTTTAGCGACTTCTTCACAATACACAAGAAAAACTTGAAAAAGTTGGCCATTTTTTTCAAGTTGCAATCCATTTCCATCCTAGCCATCGGCAGCCAAAGATAATTAAAACTAGTTTCTGGGCACTAGTAGGGTTACTGCTCACAAACCTGATTCATTATTTTGACCATTCCATCAGTTCCAATATGTTTTTTTTGCTATCCAAAGTGACACAAAAAAGTAGGTGACACTGTCCCTTAAACTAACTGGTTCAGAAACTAGTGCGAGTTTCATAGAGCATACAGCATTTGACTGTCTTTATAGCGTAGTGTCTTGTATTATTGTCACTGACCATTCTTGTAATTCAGCCTTTAGGCTGCGAGAGGGATATCAATAACACACTTTTTTTTTACTTATCTAAAGGCAGCAAACGAAGTGAAAATAAAACAACACGACAACAAAACAAACACCGACCTTCTTTCTTTCCAAGGGCACTGGTTCGTAATCCCAGGATCTCGCTATGTGTTCCTTGTCCGAACTCATTTGTCGATCTTAGTCGGACAAAGTACGCAGTGTCCTCTTCAAGATTGGTTATGCTGTGGCTCTCCTTCCGAGTTATATTAAACTGCCTCCATGTGTTTGTTGCAATATTTTTATACTGCACCAAGAATCCAGTAATGACGTACATTTCATAGAGTTCAGGAAATGACCAAGAAATAAAAGCCTCAGTTTGTTGCACGTGACGTGACGTTAAATTTACGGGTGGTGGAGGAGGCTCTGAAAGGGAGAAAAAATTGATGAGATAGAATCGTTTTCAGTAAAGAGTCTAAAGTAATTTCACTTCGCTCTCTGATTGGTTGACGAAACTGCCAACAATTTGTCAACCAATGAGAATTCAAACCAATTGTGACTTACTTGCACGCGTTTTCCCGCGCTTGGCGCCGGTTACATGTATCTGTTTCGATTTCTGATTGGTTCATTGTATTGTTTACTTTTCTTATGATTGGTCAGAGTAATTACTTTGGTTTGGTTTTACCACATTCAATTGAAAACCACTCCTTATGGTTATTTTTCTCAACAACCACCTTACTGACGATCAGGATAAATGGTGTAATCTGTAAATGTATTCAGTAAGAGTTCTTGAAAATGCATATAATTGAGACTAATGTATCCTTTGGAAAGGCCTCGTTCACAAGCGTTTCTGATCATTTTCACTAGGAACATAAATTTTCAAAACACGTTAGTTTTTCGGCGATATACAAGCGTTTTGTTGGTTTTCGAAACGGCTAGCAACGATCCACTACAAACGTAAATAGTATGGTAGGGATGTTTTGGGCCTTTTTCTGCGGGGCAATCGATCTCAGTAATTTGCGCCGATAACGTTATAGGGTATTGTCTTGATCTCATATATAAAATGCGGCGGAAGTTTCGAAATACTCCCGAGGGACTGACGTCATCGGAAACTACAACATCATAATCTAAAAATAGAATAGTCGCATCATTGGGTGGCGGGGTGGAGATGACGTAATCGGAAACGATGACAACGTAACCAAAAAATAAAATAGTGTCATCATAAAATTTTACAAAAGGAGGAGGAGGAAGAAACAATAGAAATGAAGAGGAGGAGGAGTCCTTCTCCTCCTCCCCCTCCTCCTCATCCTCCTGCACATTTCTATGGTTTCTTCCTCTTAATACATTGTTTCGTTTCGATGTCATCGTTCCCGATTACGTCATTTCCACCACACCACCCGATGATGCGACTATTCTATTTTAGATTATCGTGTCATAGTTTCCAAAGATCGACGTTAGTCTCTCAGGAGTATGACGTTACCTTCACCGCATTTTATCTATGTGATCAAGACAATACCCGTCAAAAACGTCATCGGCGTTAATTTATTCCCTCGCAAAAAACGGCCCAAAAGTCCCTACCATACTACTATTATATATACTATTATATATTATATCGCTTTTTGTTGTTGTTGTTGTTGTTGTTGTTGTTGTTGTTCTCTGCACGTTAAGGATAAATCGCCTTTCCTAATAATCTATAATTTTGTCACTGTTAGTTCTTTGCAGATGGCTTTTAATCATTTTACGACCTTTTCGTTCGCATAAGTACCAGTCGATGAAAGGTTCGTCTAAATACGTCTGTGAAGAATTCTGGTGCTTGAAACATTTCACAAACCTCGTAATGTAACGTGCTTCACTTTAAGGCTGCCTATTTTACCATCCTTCACTCCAACTGTAAGAGTTTGACCAACTTTTTTGACAATGACAGTAGGTTTTACGCCCTCTGAATGATCCACTTGAACAACCACACGAAACCTTGTCTTTACGCTTCCATTACTGAAACAGAACGACAAAACGTTACGCGAGCTACAGAAGGTGCGAGATCTCCGTGACTCATGACGCAAAATACTTTTGAATTAGTAGGCACTGTCCTTGCAAATTGGAGTTTGTTGGACCATTTCGAGGTGTGCACAATGTCTGCGCTGTAGCAAAAGTAAACAACGCTCTCAATCGGATTAATACATCAATATTACAAATAGTCACTTTCAGGCCCGGGGTAACCAAGAGGAAATAAATGACCCTAAAATTTAAAGTGTATATGACAGATTTTTTTTTATTTGCCTGATCGAATCTTCTTGTTGTTCTCGTATGAAAATCGAAAAAAATAAATTCGCTATCGATTTTTCTTCCCCTCGTTTGAGGCGGCCAAAGACGTGAAATTTCACTTCCGGTTGTGTACAAAACCGCGCAAGGCGGGAGACAAGGGATAGTGGACCTGTGACGTCAATACAAGAACGCTGCTTTCGCGGATTCTCTGTTTCAGTGTTTTTCTTTATGCAAAGGAAGAGAGATGGTGCTGCGGTGCGTTGTTTACGGCTGCAGCAACACGAAAGACGTAAAAAAAGTGAAACAGAGAATCTGCGAAAGCAGCGTTCTTGTATTGACGTCACAGGTCCACTATCCCTAGTCTCCCGCCTTGCGCAGTTTTTTACACACCCGGAAGTGAAATTTCACGTCTTTGACCGCCTCAAACGAGGGGAAGAAAAATCGATAGCGAATTTATTTTTTCGATTTTCATACGAGAACAACAAGAAGATTCCATCAAGCAAATAAAAAAAATCTGTCATATACACTTTAAATCTGAGGTACTGTATGTTGGCATTAGGTCACCATTATTGATTTCCTCTTCGACGAATAATTGTTAAATAAAATTTTACTCACAAAAATCCCAGAATATCAACTCTAAGGAACCCTGTGATATTCTTAAACAATTCAGTAAGCTGTAGAAATAAAATAGAAAAATACACGGATTATGTAAAAGTAGAAGTTCATTGAGGGAAAAGAACCTGATGATTGCCACTGAGCTTGCGGATTTCCTGGGGGGTGAGGGTGAGTAACGTGTGGCAAAGTGATGACGAAGACAGGTAGGGGTGGGTGGGGGGGGCTGAAATCGAAACTTGTACATATGAAGGTCCGATTTGTTGTTGAAAGTGCCCTAGAATCGGTGGGATAACATATTTCCACTTTCTGTTACTCCTATAATTAGCTACAGACAGACACAACACCCTCTTGATCACAAAAGATGGGTGAGTGATCCTACAAAATGAAATGGTAGGCTTAAATTAAAAAAATGTGGTGTCATCCTCATCCACTTAAGCTTGAGCACTAGCTATTTCTGATTGCCAGTGTGCCTTAAAAAAAAAAGCTTGTTCCAAGTGTGTTGAATCAAATTTAAATTGGTTTAAACTTTAATTCAACAACGATCAAACATTTTCTTTGTTCATGAAAGTGTTGAATGGCGTTGAAACGTTGGAACACCGTTCATCCAACATTTGCCCAACATCTGTTCAACTTTAGTTGGACGAATGTTGGGCAAATGTTGAAATCGTTTAAACTGGCCTTTACGAACAATCTACTGAATTTAAGATTCAGTTAGCGAATCGCTACCAGGTAAATATTTCCTTACCTCCTTTTTAACTTTCGTCTCCATCGCTTTGTATCTTATAGATGACTTGTTTTCCAGTTCCTTGCTGAATACTTCGTTCTCCAAGGTAATGGCAGCATCAACTTCCACGAGGCGCAAACCTAGTCGGTAAAAAAAATTAAATGCTCTTTTCTTTTGTCTCCGAAGTATCATGGAATTCTTTCCTTATATTCTGAGAGGAACATTAAGTTTGTTTTAAACAAAAATCAAATTTACGCGAGGCAATTATCAGTCGATAGTCCCTCTGCGGAAACACTCTACTGGGCAAAAATACCCGAAAGGATTGAACTCGCCCTCAGAAAAAAAAACCACCAGAGTTTATATATTATATATGTATTATATATGTATTATTCGTATTCGAGAACTATATTTTACCTTTCCCTTTTTATATGTATTATTTTATAATATGTTTCTAATTCAGTAGCGATTGACAAACCGGGTTTCCTTCATTGAATGACTTGTACCTTGTACGTATGTTCATTCATCTTTTTTCATTTCACCCGTAAATTCAAAATGCTTGTTTCAGGGAGTTTTGTTCGGAATAAAATTTTGTGTTGATCAACAACAGTTTTTGGATAGATAGTCGTAGGTAGGACCAACGGTCCGACAGTTCTCCTTTAGAAATTTGGTGTTTATCAAACAAGATCTTGAAGTTTCAAATCTGGGATCAGTATTTGTTTTAAAGACATCACTCTTCCGAGGGTAACAATCATTCGACAGTCCTTCGATAGTCAGTGGTGACTGAGCCAATCAGATTAGCATATTTGAAACACAAAATGGTGAATGTCGACTAACTCCCAATCTCGTACCCAGACTCCTCAGGCTCTTTTGACCAGCGATTAGACGCCTGGAGAGACCACGGGTACTGGAATTTTCAACCATGGATTTCTGCGGCAAAACATTGCAATTGGAAGGAAAAGCCGGTTTACGACGCATGCGCAGTTAATCAAAATAATTTTAAATTTTTTTCCATTTCCACAGAATCTCTCCTTGCGACCAACTGCTGGCCAAAGACTTTGAGAGCTCTGTGTACGAGATTAGCAAATTCCTAATAAAACATTTCTAACCTTATAAATGTAAACAAAAGGTTTTATACTATGGCAACGTCACTGACCTTTTCGTACTGTAAGATTGACCTCGTTTTCATCATTTCCAAGACCATTGATCGCAACACACTTGTAAATGCCTTGGTCATGAACATCAGTGTTAACAACCAACAAAGAGCCGTCCTGTTGAATCTTTTTCCACCTTGTTGCTTGACTCTCGCCGTCAAAGGATTCATAAACTGATCTGGTTGCATTTACAAAGTGTCCATCGGGTGTGATCCAAGTGAATTTCGGGACTGGAAAGCCACGTGCTCGACACGTGAGAGTCACGTTTTCCTTAATTCCAGTCGCTTGTGGTGGATCAACATAGTGAATTAACGGCGGCGCTAAATCCATATTTTTAGCTTTGATGGCAAGGGAAAGAAAGACTGAATTAACGGGGGATCGTGATTAAATTCTTGTCTAACCATCCATCAATACCATTGGTCAGACGTTTTATGATCTTTGTACCTAACACGTGCTAGCACCGATGCACGGAGGGAGTTATCACGAGAGCACCATGTAGCGACATAAAATAACATTATTCGAGGCTATTATGAGTAGTTAGATATATGAGGGTATCAACCCACGTTTCAAAAAATGATAAAAAATCCCATACAAATCCTTATAAACCCCATAAACCACACATTATCTCACCCCAATAACTACATAAAATACTATTTCAGCCTTTGAATTCAACCACGGAGACGTCAAAAACCTAAAAACCTAAATTTAGCTTTTGACCTAAAACCTAAAAACCTAAATTTAGCTTTTGACCTAAAACCTAAAAACCTAAATTTTCCTTGCTTTTTTCAAAACTGGTTTAAACCGGTTATTCAATTTTATGTAATCTAATTTATATGAACAACCAATTTGATCACAATGATAAAACATATTTTATTCATCCAACATTTGAAAATTACGGAGCCTCAGTTGATGGTTATATAATCAATCGTAAAAGATTAGAACCTAGAAAAGGATATTTGTCTGAGAATGGCTATTATATAATTTCTCCGGGACGTAACAATACATGCCCCGCTCATCGATTCGTCTATGAGGCCGTAAATCAGACACATATTTCTCCTGGATTGCAAATAAATCACATTGATTCCAATCGCCAGAACAATTCAATTGTAAATTTGCAATTGGTTACAGCCTCTGAAAATATGAAACACATGCACAAAGCCAGAAAAGAATTTTTGAACAGTTCATATAATGAAGATGAATTGAGAGTTGTCAATAGATTAATGGAATTTCCACCAATGGAAGACAATGATTGTGAGTTTACACGCACAGAAAATAAAATAATCAATAAGATGTTTTACAGAATGTGTAACGATTTGGATGACATTAATTTTCCACTTTACAATGATTAATCATCAATGAATTCAAGGGTTGTTTGGCTATATTTTGAATTCAACAATGGTTGATGTCTTTTTGGAGGGTAATTTGGACATGAATTTGAAAACCTTAACGATATAAAGCGATAATTATAGATACTATTATAGAAGAAATGAAAAAAAATCAAAAATCTGAAAATCAACTTTTGGATTATTCTGCTGGTGAAAATTCATCAACACAAATTCCAGCAATAAATACTGTTTTTCATGATGGTAAAACATATTTTATTCATCCAATATACCATAATTATGCTGCCTCAAAAGATGGTTACATTATTAATTGCAAGAGATTGAAACCAAGAAAAGGAAGATTAAGATTAGATGGTTATTTGGGAACATCTGTTTGCAATCAAAATAGTAAAAAACAATATCAAGCTCATCGTTTTATTTGGGAAGCTGTTAATCAACAAATAATACCTGATGGATATCAAATACACCATATAAATAATGATAAACAAGATAATGCAATTGATAATCTTGAACTTGTTACCGGGCAACAAAATATGATATACAAAGGGAAGGAATGCAAAGGAATGAAAAACAAATCACCTCAAAATGTTGATATAAAATGTGAAGTTTTTGAATATCATCATATTTATACCAACTTTGGAGCCAACAAATATGGCCAAATATTTAATAAAAAAACCAAGAGATGTTCAATTGGATTTAAAAAATCATCTGGATATAGACAGATTCGGTTATCACAAATTGGATTACCTGAAAAACACTTTTATGTTCATCGATTTGTTTATGAATGTTTTAATGGTGATATTCCTGATGGAATGGAAATAAATCACATTGATTCAAATCGACAAAATAATTGCATTGATAATCTGGAAATAGTAACTAAATCAGAAAATATGAAACATGCTTTTGCAGCCAGAAAATATAAAACAAAGATTGAAATCACATCTGATAAGCCCATTGAATCAATCAAAATGGAAATTAAATTGGAGGAATCAGAAGACGAGTTTACAGAAGATGAAAAACAATTAATTGATAAAAAATACAACGCAATTATTGAAAAAATCAAAATGGGTAAATTTCCATACAAAAAACAACTTCAAGAACATTTACCAAACATAGAATTTTGGTGATTTTTGTAGTTTAGTTTGTAGTTAGTGACCTTAGATTTCATGAAAAATAAATGGAATTTGAGGCCATGTTGCCACAAAACAGAAACAAATCAACGAAGCCGTCAGTCCTTCCACAGATGACTGGCATGGATGTTGCCTCCAGTCTTCATCCATTAGCAAATCTGGAATCACAAAATAAAAATAATATAACATATAATATTATAATGAACAAATCTAATCTATCCAAATTGACCAAAGATCAATTAATTGAATTATTAATCGCTAAAAAAAAACCGGTTCCAATGCCGAGAACCAAGAAAGTGAAACCAATACCCTATCCACGAAAATCAGTCAAACAAATGGTAAAAGATTACGAGAATACAATCATCAAACCACCTGTTCAATTCAGAGATCGACCAATTGTTCAACCAAGAAACAACATTATTCCACCTCCGATTCAATTTGCTGATAAACCCAAAGCAGCACCAAGAATGAAGAAAATGGCTCCAGTTCCAACACAAAGAACTCAAATCACAGAAGTTGCAAGAGCATTCAAGGGATATAACAAATCTTATGAAGTTGGAATTAAAAATGAAACAGATCCTTTGATTCAAATGAGTTCAACCAGATTAGCGATAGCTCATTTTATGAAACAATTATTAACTCAAATGAAAGGAATTAAATTTATTGAAACTTTGACAATTTATTTTGAACAACAAAAAGGAAACCAAACTGTCTCCAGAATTGGATATTTTAATAGTAAACCAAAAACAATAACTAATGCCAATGATTTTCAAGAATCTTTGGATGTTAATGTTGAACAAATTATGAATGATATTCACAAATGGATTAGTGAAGGTTCAGCTTGGATAATTAAATCAATCAATGGACATTACATTAATATTATCAAATATGAGCCTCTTACTGGAAGTTCTTACATTAAACTTCCAACTGAACTACAACATAACAAAAGTGGATTGATTAATCTAAAGAATAAAGACAATGAATGCTTTCGTTGGTGTCACGTTAGACATTTGAATCCACGAGAAAATAATCCACAACGAATCAAAAAAACTGACAAAGCATTTATGCCACAATTGAATTACCAAGGAATTGAATTCCCAGTTTCCATCAAACAATACAACAAAATTGAAATCCAAAACAGTATCAACATCAATGTTTTTGGTTATGAAAACAAACAAACTTATCCAATTTATGTGTCCAAAGAAAAGTTTGAGAATGTGATGAATCTATTGCTAATCTCAGAAGATGAAAACAAACATTACTGTCTTATCAAAGATTTTAATAGATTTATGTATCGAAAAACAAGAAATAAAAATAAAAAACATTTTTGTATGCATTGCCTTCAATGTTTCTCCAAGGAAGAAATATTGTTGAAACACAAGGAAGTATGTATTGAAATCAATGGTGAACAATCAATCAAAATGCCCGAAGTTGGCTCCAAAATAGAATTCAAAAATTTTAATAAACAAATGCAAGCGCCATTCGTGATATACGCAGATTTTGAAGCAATCACTGAACCAATTCATGGTTGTAATCAATCTAACCAACAATCTTTTACTGAAGCTTATCAAAAACACACTGATTGTGGTTATGGTTACAAAGTTGTTTGCTGCTATGATGACAAATATTCCAAACCAATAAAATATTATCGTGGAGAAAAAGCTGTTTACAAATTTATGCAAGCAATGCTTGATGAAGTCAAATATTGCAGACAAACTATTAAATACAAATTCAATAAACCATTAGTTATGTCTCCAGAAGATGAATCCAATTTTCGGAAAGCAACATCTTGCCACATTTGTGGTAAAAAATATGAACCAAATGATAAACGTGTCAGAGACCATTGCCATATTACTGGAAAATTCCGTGGCTCAGCCCATAATCAATGTAACAGGGATTTTACAATAACTAACAAAATCCCTGTAATATTTCATAATTTGAAAGGATATGATAGTCATTTTATAATGCAAGAAATTGGTAAAATTATTGAGACCAATACTTATGTGGATAGAAAAGGTGAAACCAGACAACACAAAATTAATGTAATCCCAAATAACATGGAACAATACATGGCATTCATGTTGGGTTATAATTTAGTATTTATCGACAGTCTTCAGTTTATGAATCAATCATTGGCAAATCTTGTAAAGAATCTACCAGAAGATGCCTTCAAATATACCAGTGAAGTTTTCAAAGGTCGTAAATTACAATTAATGAAACAAAAAGGAGTTTATCCGTATGATTATATGAGTAATTTTGATAAATTCAATGATACTCAATTACCAACCAGTGGAGGCGCGGTGGTGTAGTGGTTGGCGCGTCGGACTTTCGATCGGACGGTCGGAGGATCTGAGGGTCGTTGGTTCGAGGCCAGGTTGGTCTCTTCATTGCTGTGTTGTTTCCTTAGACAAGAAACTTTGCTCCACATTGTCTCTCTTCACCCAGGTGTATAAATGGGTACCGGCGACATACTGCTGGGGGTAACCCTGCGATGGACTAGCATCCCATCCAGGGGGGAGTAGCAATACTCCTAGTTGCTTCATGCTACAGAAACCGGGCTAAGCTCCGGCCGTATGGGCCACTTAGGCTCTTGTGCGACTTTACCTTTACCAATTACCAACCAAAGATGAATTTTACAGTCAAATGAATAATACAAATATCACTGATGAAGAATACAGTCATGCACAAAATGTTTGGAATACATTTCAATTTAAAACCATGGGCGAATACCATGATTTATATCTCAAATCTGATGTATTATTGCTGGCTGATGTTTTTGAAAATTTCAGGAAAACATGTTTGGAATACTATAGATTGGATCCTTGTCATTATTTCACATCTCCAGGATTGAGTTGGGATGCAATGTTGAAAATGACTGAAGTCAAACTTGAATTAATCACGGATATTGATATGTATCAATTTGTTGAAAAGGGCATGCGTGGAGGAATCAGTTACATAGCCAATAGATACGGCAAAGCTAACAACAAATACATGCAAAATTGGAATCCAAATGAATCCAGTAAACATATCATGTATTTGGATGCCAACAATCTATATGGATGGGCTATGTCACAACATCTTCCAACTGGGAATTTCAAATGGTTGAATAAACAACAAATAAAAAACATTAATTGGAAAACGATTCCCAAAGATAATAAGACTGGATATTTATTGGAAGTTGATTTGGAATATCCTCATGAATTACATGACCTGCATAATGATTATCCATGTGGCGCTGAACAAATCAAAGTGACACAAGATATGCTGTCAGATTATTGTCAAAGAGTTGCAGATAAATTTGGAATCAAAAGTGGACAAGTCAATAAGTTGATTCCAACATTGGCAAACAAATCAAAATATGTATTACATTATCGTAATCTGCAATTGTATCGTGAATTGGGTTTGAAATTGACTAAAATATACCGTGTATTATCCTTTAATCAAAGTCCTTGGTTGAAGACATACATTGATTTCAATACACATCAAAGAACTAATGCAAAGAATGCTTTTGAGAAAGATTTCTTCAAACTGATGAACAATAGTGTCTTCGGTAAAACAATGGAGAATATCAGAAAACGGGAAGACATTAAACTGGTGACTAATGAGAAACAATTATTGAAAATGACTTCCAAACCAACATTCATCAATAGCAAAATCTTTAATGAAAACTTGGTTGCAGTCCATAAAATAAAGGAATCGTTGACACTCAACAGACCAGCCTATGTTGGTATGTGTATCCTTGATTTGAGCAAAACATTGATGTACGATTTCCATTACAATTTCGTTAAAAACAAATATGGTAACAAAGCTAAGTTACTGTTTACGGATACAGACAGTTTGACATATGAAATTGAAGCCGAAGATGTGTATCAAGATTTTTGGAATAAAAAAGAAATGTTTGATAACTCGGATTATCCATCAAATCATCAATTTTATGACTCCACAAATAAAAAAGTTATTGGAAAATTCAAAGATGAAGCCGCTGGTGTACCCATTACTGAATTTGTGGGATTGAGATCCAAAATGTATTCATATATCAAAGATAACAACAATGGTGGAAAAACAGCCAAAGGAATCAAAAAGAATGTCATCAAAAATGATATTCAACATTTTGATTACAAAGATGTGTTGTTCAATGAGAAACAATTATTTCACCAAATGAAAACAATCAGAAGTAACCATCATGAACTTGGTAGTTACACCATCAACAAGACATCGTTGTCATGTTTTGATGATAAACGATATTTGTATCCTGATGGAATACACTCATTGGCCTATGGTCATTATGCTATCCAATGATAGTATCAACTTGTGATCAAAACATTGCGACAAAAACTTGTGACAAAACTTGGTTTTTATTTGTTTTTTGATAAATATTTGATTTGAACACTTTGACTCATCTTTTGTGATGAGATATTTAATTTTAATGTTTTTGGAGAAAATTTTGTTTCAATATCTTTACAATTATTTGGTTTGTTTTTTGTCAAATATTTGATTTCGAGACTTTGTATCATCTTTTGTGGTTTCAATATTTTTGAAAACATTTTTGTGTAATTATATTATATACTATATTTATACAAAAATGAAATCCATTTTGAAAAAACCAAAAGATGTTTCCAAGCAGGTGGAATCATCTCTGTGCCAATTCCTGCATTGCAAAGATGAATGTGAATTTTGTGGATATCATGATGAATCCAAAGTTGAAACACAACAATCAATGCCTGATTGTTGTGGATCACAGAATTTGAAAAACATGGAATGTCAATTAACGTGTGTTGCTTGTGGACAGGTTGTTGGTGAAGATTACAAAACAGAATATATCAATTTTCATGCCAATTTGTTCAAAATATACAAGAAAACAGTGTATAATAGAAAATACCATTTGTCGCATACATTAGATAAAATTATTTTGAAAAACAAAATTGAAATCAGTTGTTCAACCAATTTCAAAATTCATAAAATATTCGTTGAAATAAACAAAATACTGCCACAAATCAATGGTAAAAGAAAGAGAATAATCAGTTTGAAATATCTTTTGCATAGAATATTGCAATTGATGAAAATTGATTCTTCCCAAATTGAGTTGACAAAATCCAAAAAAACAATGAAATTATACAATGTTTATTGGGATAAAATTATGGACATTATTGGCCCCCAAATCATGCACATTATTAATCAAACATAAGTGAATATCTGATATTTTTTATCATATTTGTCACCCCATTTATCGACAATCGGCGAATTATCCAAAATGAAATCATCATTTTGAGTAAGCTTGTTTGTCAAATCATCTCTATCAAAATGTCCATTTCTCATTATTTCTTTTATTTCATTTAATAAATGTCCGTAAGTTTGAAAAGCATATTGGCATTGATAAAGTTTGATTTCAACTTTTTTATGCTTCATAAAAGCTTGAATTATGACAGACACCGATGATATTGCCAATAATGAAGCTCCACTGGTTGCAACCGATGATGCAATACCACCAGTTGCAAATACAATGGATGAAATATTACCAGCGAATTCCCATTTTTTGAATCTTTTGTATGCACTTTTGTACATCCACATCTTTTTGTGATATGACATGTAATAAGCTTTCAATTCATCAATTTCTTCTTCTGATAATCGATTTGAAATATGATCGAAATCAATTATTAATTTCTTCTTTTGCATATATTATATGGTTATCTTATTTTTGATGCAATAATAGAGACCAGTTATTTGACCCAAAAACATGCATTTTTTCATCCAATTGAATGTTTTTTTCTCATTAATGGTGTACATGTATCCTTTGTCACGATGATATCTGTTGTAAAATTGGCCATAAGCATCATGTAATATTCCATGTGATCTGATATATGGTTGCCAACCAAATAATCGATGGAGAATAGCTGTTAACCATCCATCTCCAGGCCCAATTAATCCGATTCCATCATGAATTAACTCTTTGTAAACTTCATCAGGTAAACCTGTGTTGTAATGTTTTTCATACAAATATGTGAATATTACGATACTTTTTATCATGCATTCCTGTCTGGGTAATATTGGAAGACTCAATTTACGGTGAAAATCTATCATCGATGTTCGAATGTGTTCTTGCAATTCTGACAATTCTTTCATTATACAATTTGATTACAATATTTTTATTTAGTTATTTTATGAAATAAAGTAACGGAGTCCACGACCTAGTGGTTATTGTCAGGTAATTGTATCCTAATATATTCAACAAAATACTTCATTGTCCAATCAGATGGATGATTGTTGAAGTAGCAATAATAGTTTTCAAATGACACATCAAAGAAGAATTCCAATTGATCAAATGATGATGACACCAAATCGGATTTGGAATGATGATATCTGTCATTTCTCCTGATATATGTGTTTGTCACAATAATCTCTTGCAATGTATTGATTCCTTTAATGTCATCTTTACTCAATAATTTTATCCATTTGTAATTTGTTTTTGGTATTGTACCACTTTTTCTTCCTATTCTCATTGCAACTTGATTGTTGAGAAACGTTACAGCTTCCTGAGCTTGTTGAGCTTTAAACTGAGCCAGAGCTTGTTGTATTTGTGTTTCAATATATGGTTTGATGATGTCCTCATTGTTGTTAATTAATTGTTGGAGTGAAATTGCATGATTTGAATTAACTCCATCTTTGATAACTAAATGTCTGTTTTCTGTATCCAAATGACCATCATCATTCAGATGTATTGGTTCTCTATATTTGAATCCATCTGGTAAGTTGTCATAAGTTACTGTGTATTCTATTTTATCTCCATTTTCATCAAGAATATGGTTTCCATTTTCATCTTCAACGTATGGCATTATATTAATAGTGTTGATAAATAAATTTCAAAAGTTCCTGTGACTTCTTGGTTTATAGTTGGAGAAGTAAACCCTGGTCTTCTTTTATAAATCCCCATTTGAATTATCATGGGTTTGATTGTTGTATTTGTAGTTATAAAATTTCTCCCAATTTTCATATTAAATTGTATTAAATGGGAAAATAAAGTTTTACTGTTAGCAATGGCGACAAAAGAAACTTGGTAATGATTTTTTGTATTAATTACAATATTTTTTATTTTAACCGGCCCTAATGTTCCAAAATTGAAACCATGAACATTTTCAAAAACTCCATTTTTTATGTTGCCGTTAACAACACTTGAAGTTTCAATATTTGACAACCAACTTTTATTGACAGCATGATATCTTTCAAAAAAATCAGAGTATAATACTTTCAATTCAAAAGTTCCATTAACAGCAGTTCCTGCTCCTATGCTATCCATGATTGACATAGAATCAATACTGACAAATTTTGTTGATTTAGGCAAAGCGAATGTATTGCTTCCACTTATTATGTTTCCAATTCTGTGGTATGTGTCAGTGTTGGTTGTTTCACCTTGTTTTTTCCCATTTATCAAAATTTGTGCATTTGCAACTTGTTGATTGCTTTGGAAAACAATGGAGTATAGATTGAAAAAGTTATTTCCATCAGCAGCGATTTGAAAATTATTTGTTGGATTTGTTCTTTGGAAAACACCACTGGCAATAGTTCCAGTGTATTTCGTTTTGAATAAGTTGGTAAAATAACCCAAATTCATTGCTTCAGAATCAAATATCGGATTTATTAAACCAGAAATAATCTTATTATTCATATCCATATTGACTTTCATCTCCATATCTCCATTTTTATATTCAAACATGACATTGTCCAAGCCATCATACACTCCTGGATAAACGCTATCTGACCAATCTTTGACACCGTAAACAACCAGATGACATTGTACTGGAGTCGCTGTAGCTGTTCCATGCATCGTCAAATAGATGTAATTTGGAGTTTGTTTGCTGTTGTTATTGAATTGAACCAATAGCTTGCTATAAGCAGTGAAATCACGCTGTACAGCTTTGTGGATGTATGCTTCAGAAGCAGTACATGATAATTGAATATTAGTCATTTCCGGTGGGTAGAATTCAAACACAATTGTGTATGTTCCAATAGCAAGAGTATAAATATTGAAACCTATCCTTGATCTGTAATCATTACTTCCACTGTCTTTAATCAATGTGATATCATAAGCTTTTTTATTCTGATGCGGGGATTGATTGAAAGCAGCTATTCCATACACTATGATATTGTATTCTGAACTGCTTTCATCGGTATCTGTAAGATATTTGAATTCATTTGTTTTATGGCTGCTGACAAGATGACTTTGCTCCAATTTGTCATCAAAATATTTTTTGGTAGTAGCATCATTATCATCAGTTGGTTGAGCCATATCTTTGATTTGTTTATTATTCATATCAAGGTTTCCAGTCATTGCAACACTTCCATCTTTTTTCAAATATACACTCAAATCACTTCCAACAGATGGTATTTTAGCTATTTCTGTATCAACATATGCTTTAGTGGAAGCATCATTGGGATCGGAAGGATTTCCAAGAACGATTATTTTATGACCTCTCATATCTAATTCACCACCAAGAGCATTCGGTGTTAACCTGTTGAGAAAGTTATGATCAACGTAGTGTTTATTAACAGCATCGTTATCATCAGTTGGTTGAGCCATATCTTTGATTTTATGATTGTCCATATCGAGGTCACTATTGGAGACTTTTTGTAAATATTTAGTATCACAGAAACCTAAATTAACAACATCATATGTATTTTGTATATTGGCTCCAAGATTAGTAATTTGTTGATTACCCATATCCAGATTTCCAGTCATTTCAACAGTGCCATCTTTTTTCAAATATGTAGACAAATCAGGTGATGGTATTTTTTTAATCTCATCATCGACATATTTTTTATTCGCCGCCTGATCGTTATTATCAGGTTTTAAAACACTAATATCAAAAAATGTTTTCCGTCCAGTAATATGTTGTTCTGTTGATGTAACCATTATTTCGCTTTTAGCTCGTCCACCATGGCCATCAAAGTTTTTCAAATCTGGTATATTAAGATGAATGTTTTCATAAGACTGATGCTCAGTCAATAATCGAACATCATTGGAGCTGCCAGCACCGTCTGGCGTGTCTTGTAGATAAATACTATTGGTATGAACACTTCCACTGTTGCTGTAAATTACTGCTTTATTAGCTCGCACATCACCAGGAGCATTATCCAACAATTGTATTTGGCTCTTTGTGACAACATCATTGGGATCAGCTCCTTGTTTAACATTAACAAGTTTTTTGTTTTGTATATCATAATTTCCATTTGGGGTTAATTTAAACCCTATTCCTTGAGGCCCAGCGGCTCCTTGAAGAGGAACCGTTGTGAAAGAAGACGATGAACTATGTTCGTTGAATATTCCCATTTATATCATTTGGTTATATTGTTCCATAAAAATTCCTGTTAATTCTCTTCATGGGCTTATCAACATATAGAAATGAAAATGGCTCTTTGGTTGCTTTAATGTATTTATCCTTTTCGACACCCAACTCACGGGATATCAGACCTCTTTCATTGCTGCTAGGAAAGTCATAGACACAGAAATGAGAGCAATTGAGTCGAATATCTTTTGGTGTTTTGTAGAACGATTGGCTCAGATAAATAACAGAGCAGTTTTTGTGTCTGCCACGAATAAAATAATCAATCAATGGTTTCTGGTTTTTTTCACAAATAAAGTCATCAAATATGACTATCTTCTGGGCATCTTCATCCTTCAATTCCTCCACTGGAATTATATCATCATTGCTACAAACAAGGACATTATACCCGACACTATTTGATATATCAGTCAATGTTTGTAGCATATCCTTGTATTTTTGTTGCTCCAAATTTTTGGCATACAAATGTATTCTATCATAATACAAAAGTGGTTTCATCAGCATATGGTACAATAAATTTGTCTTTCCAGATCCTGAATTACCACATATTAACATCCGAAACGTGTCACTTGGCATGTAACCATACAATCTTTTGAAATTAGTGTTTTTATCATGTCTATCATAATTTGGGATTTCCATGTATATCAATACATTATATAAGTTAATAATATAATGGATCTACAAAGATTAAAACAATTATCTGAAGCCAAGATTAAGGCTGGAACAATAACCAAACAAGTTAGAGATACATTGAAGGAGTACAAGCATGATAAACAAGATTTACAACAAGGTTTATCAGAAACTTTCAAACCAATTATTAAAGCTCAAGAGGAAACAAAACAAACAATTGATGAAAAACAAGACAAACTGATTGAACAGTTGGAGAAAAACCAAAAAGCGTTGACTTCAGGTTTGGAAGACATTGCTATGTTAACTTATCAACCAGAAACAAAACCACCAGAAGCAAAGCTACCAATTGGCTATAAACCATTAATGATGTCACCTGATGTTGAATCAAATTTGGATGCTGGTTTTGATATTGATGAAATCCAAAAATTGATGCAATACGATCTTGCACCTCCGAGTTCTGTTCTCCAAGCTTCTATGCAAGGAGATATTGACATCAAGGATTACGATGCTAATATTGGCAAAATGTTGACAAAACTTGGAACAAAGAAGGGTCCTTTATCCAAGGGCCAAGGAAAGACCAAGAATAAAGACAAAATTGATAAAATAGATGAAGATATAAAATTATTGCAAAAATACAAAGGGCGCATTAAAATAATCCCAGAAGGAATGAAAACCATCAAAAAAGGTTCTGGTTATACGCAACCAAAGAAGAAATACAGCAAAAAATTCAAGAAATTGGGCTCTGGTGTTGTTTATTTCAATGATGCTAATGATTTGATTGACAGAATGGAATTGCTTGGTGGATCCATTTTGGCTGGCAATAATGGAGTCAAAGAGGAATTTTCACAAATAGCCCATAAATTGAATCAACTTGGCTTGATAAACAACAAACAACTCATTGATTTATTGCAACAATATATAATTCGCTAGGTCGCGTAATCAGTTACATAATTAATTATATAACTGAAGTATATATGCAAGAAAGGGCGATACATATTTCATCTGTTAACCGACAAAAAATAGGTCGAAGTCGGCCTGAAGACTTTATTATCAAATTTGATCCACCATTGAAGCTTGACACAACAATGAGACATGAGCTAGCTGTTGATCGAGTTTCAATGACATACTCGTGGCATAATGTCAATGCAGGATACAACAATAATACAATAAAATACAGCCCAGATAATGGTACAAAATGGAAAACAATCACATTTGTTGATGGAATGTATTCATATGATGATCTTGATGATTATATCACTCAATCAATAATTCAAAATGGAGATAAACCATCTTCCAGCAAGGGCATCAATCTATATTTTGTGCTTTCATCATATAGAGTTGTCATTGAGCTGGACAACCAATGGCAGCTTGATATTAGAAACTCTAATTTTGGAGCACTTATTGGATTTGAACCAAAGTTAATTAACCAAACTGAACATGGGACAAAATTGCCAAATATTACCAATGATATTGACGTTTTGGACATTAATTGTGATATAACTGATAGCCTCAGTGATGGACGATTCACAAATACACTGATAATGATACCCACTGACAATTTAACAAGGAGTTATCCCTTTACTTTTGAGCCAAAAAGAGCATTATTCAGCCCAGTTTCCAAGTCAATTATTTCAGAAATGGGGATAACAGTGACTGACGCTTTGGGTCGGCCAATTGACTTGAATGGCATTGACTGGTTCATGAGCTTGATTCTCAGGTCTAGTTTAATATAATATATCAATATATGGTACGACAAAGTGAATTTAAGCCACGTTTTGACCCAGAATTGGGTCGTTATGCGATGAAACATATACATGGTGAAGGAATTATGGATGTTTTCAGATCAGTTGGATCAAAACTTTTCGGAAAAACAGCAAAAGAATTAGCTAAGAAAGGAGCCAAAACTGCAGCTGAAAAAGCAGTCACCAAAACTGGTGAGTTTGCTGGTAATAAAGCAGGTGATAAAATAATTCAATTATTGAGCAAAAAACAACCTTCCAAAACAAAATCAGTGACAATGAGCCAACCAAAAATGGAGCAGCCACTGACTGATTTTCAAATAGCTGAGAGAGTTAATAGGATGATATCTGGTGGAAAACTCAAAAGAAGGAGGAAATGAAAATAATGTAACATATCTGTATAAATGAAATCATTCAGAAATCCAAAATACATTGAGAGATACGAAGATGTCTTCTTCCAATTGGAGACACCATTGAATACTGGTAATCCAGGAAATAATAGGTCACAAAAGAAAGATGGTTATCGTTTCGTAGTCGATAACACAGGAGAAGTTACTCCATTTGATTGGTATAATGCAAGAATATCGGTTGGTTTTAAAGTCCAAACAATGCAAAATGCAAATATAGCAGCTGAAGACCATAATGGTATTGTTAATGGTTCACACAGTCTTATACATGATTTCGATGTAAGATTGAATGGTAAAATGGTATATGATTGTAATGATGCAAATCATTGTGTTAATATCAAGAATCTATTGGAATATAGTCCAGGATATGCTCAATCGACAGCAACAAATGAGTTTTTCTATCTGGATACAAACCGACACGCTGAAGAACGATCAGCTGAAGCTAACTACAATAAAGGATTTGCTGTAAGAAAAGCACTTTTGGGTCTATCAGTGGTTGTCAATACAGAAATACCATTGAATCGATACTCATTCTTTGAAGCATTGATGGATGAGTTATTACCATCAACAAGATTGGAATTAAATTTGCAGATTGAATCTGATACTATTCTAATATGGCAAGCTGGGGCTGATTGTCGTGTAATTATTACCAGAATGGAGTTGATTGTGCCACGAATCACTTTCAATTCAGAAGGACAATCACTGTATATGAGTCAGTTTTTGAAGCCACATAAATGGGTTTATTTGCGAGAAAATATTGAGAGAAGTAATTCTTCAACACAAAGAAGTGGTAATTTTCAGATAACAAGTGGGATTTCAAAGCCAAGGCATGTATTTGTTTTCATTATCAATGATGCAAATCTTGCTGCACAAACAGTAAATCCATTTTTGTACAATACATTTAGTGTATCAACAGATCCCAGAACATTGCTAAATTGTCATTTATCTGTGGCTAATGGCAATGAATATCCTGATGTACATTACACTCCAGAGGCTGATTTGACTCGAGTTTACAGAGATGTCCTCAAATATGTGCATGCAAATAATGAGTACAGTCAAGGAACTTTATTGAATGTCAACAATTTCAAAACACTATTCCCATTCTTGTATTTCGATTTAACAAAACAAAAAATGGATATCAAAGATGGTACCACAAAGCTGACATTCCACTATGAATTATCTGGCACAACTGCAACTGCATATTCAGTTTATGCATTGACATTATACGAGCAAGACGCTGAGCTCATTCAAAAAGATGGCAAACTATTGTTTCGATAAATGGAATAAATTTTTAATGTAACGTTAGTTATATAAAAGATATGACAACTTATCATTCACATGGAGTAACACTATCAATTGGGCAAAAAGATAGACTAGCAAAAGCATTAAAAAACAATTCAGCAATAACAATAAGATTATCAAATTCTGAATTAACTGGACCGGATCAGCTGATGTTAACCAAAACACAAATAAATAGGCTGAAAAAGGCAATGCAAAACAAAACTGGAGCAGATATTAAAATAAGCAAAACACAGATACGAAAAGCTGTACAACAAGGAGGCAGTCTTTGGTCATCATTATTCAAAATTGGCACAAAATTACTACCAATGGCAGCAAAAGCAGTTGGACCATTAGCTACTGGAGCACTTTCTGGGCTTGCAAATGTTGGAGTCAATAAAATATTTGGTAGAGGACAAGCTGGTGGTTTCCTCATTCCTCAAAATAAAATTGATCAATTAATAAAATACAAAGATTGGCTCACTGAAGCACAAAAGAAGCAAATTGTCAATGCAATACATACTGGTGGACAGATTGTAATTAAACCAACTAAGACACAATCAGGAGGTTTTTTGGGTACTTTACTGGCTTCAATTGGCATTCCAATGGTTTTGAATGCATTAATGGGTAAAGGCTTGCAGGTGGATAGAAGTAGATCCAGAAGATCGGTCCCAGTTTTTGTTCCAAACACAACCAAAAAAGATGGTGGTTTGGTCCTACCAGTTAATTATCGTCCGCCTCCATTTTTCGGTACATGGGATCAGTATGGTAAAGGGAAAAAAAAAAACAAAAAAGGAAAAGGTCTGTTGTTAGGCAAAAACAGTCCATTCAAGGGGATTCCATTAATCGGAGACATTCTGTGAAATTCATAAATAAACCACTCAGTAACTTTGAACTCATTGACTGGGTCAAAAAACTCAAAATAAAACACTTCAGAGGCATTTACAGCAGAGATAATCTACCACAAAAGATGAAAAAAGATGAAGTTGGTATCATTAACCTGGATTCACAGATTGGACCAGGTACACATTGGGTTGCGTATCGAAACGGAGACAAATATGTAGAATATTTTGATAGTTTTGGGTTAATTATGCCAAAAGAAATTATGCAATTCATGTCAACAAGTGGCAAACGATTAATGTATTCAGGTGATGAAATCCAGGAAAGAGATTCAGTATTGTGTGGCTATTGGTGTTTGTATTATTTATTTGAGAGACAAAAGGGTACAAGTATATTGAAAACAATCCACAATGCACATTTTGACATGAACAATCAAAGTGTCAATCATAATTTTATAATCCAATATTTTAAAAAATTATCTAATTAGTTTGTATAATGGTTGATATAAGATATTGTGAAGAGTGTGATGAGTACACAGAATTTTCAGGAAAATTATGTTTATGGTGTACATTGGTAACAGATTCTGAGTCTGACTCTGATGATAATTAATCTAATATAGTGATATAAAATGGTCAAATCATATTGTGTTAAACAAAAGAAAGAAACTGAATGTATTGAGCCTGCAGGTTACAAGGAAGCCAAAAATGGTCGGCTCATGTTCTTCTGTACATGTGCTGAATGTGGGATAACTAAAACCAAATTTGTTAAAAAACAGGGAAACTAAATAGCCCCTCTGAAGGGGGGGGCATAATGGATACTTTAGCATCAACTGGTGCTGATATGTTAATTCAACATGCATTACCATGGATGGGAAAAAAAGCAGTTGAAATGGGTCGATATTATGGGTCTGAAGCACTTAGAAACCCTAAATTGCAAAAAAAAGCTATTGATTATGCTATCTCTAAAGCAACTCCTTTTGTTCAAAAGACTGGATCAGAGATGTTTGATAAATTATCAACCAAAGTAAGGCCAAAAAAAAGGTACAAAACTGACCGAAAAGAACTTGATGGTGGTAATTTAGATACAATTTTGGAACAACTCGGTACACCAGGTAAGGTTGCGTCGAAGTCAATGGATGTTGTTGGAACATTAATTCCATCAACAAATGAAGTCTTTGATAGATACAAATCTGGAGACATTGCCAAAAGTGCATTTAGCACAGATACTGGTATATTGTCGAGTCAATTTTGGTCTGGCAAGGCTGGAAAAAAGACATTAGAAAAATACAAAAATTATCCATGTGAAAGCATGGTAAAAATTGGGAGCAAATTTCACAACACACCGAAATGCTCAAGTTATGATGCAATTGGTTGGCACCCACCAAATTGGGATGAATATGAAAGAGGCATGAAGGGTCGTCCCAAAAGTGGTGGATCAATTGATATACACAAAATGATAGGTAAATTACCGCGTCCAAAATCTGGATGGGTATTACCTGGACACAAATACACTGGTCCATACAATGATTTGGAAAATCAAGTCAAATATAACCCCGAAACTGGACAAATATTGGAAATATACGATAAACCAACAGGCAAAACAGATGCAATAGCCATGCAACATGATGTTGATTATTCAGTCTGCAAAGATGACAAAAAATGTAAATTGAAAGCTGACAAAAAGATGGTAAAGTCATTGGATGCTGTTCCATATTCCGAACGACAATGGGGACATTGGTTGGCAAGAAATGCAATAAATACAAAATCAAAATTGGGACTTGGGGTTCCAAAAAACGTCAAAAGCCGTCGGGTAAAGAGGAAAACTGGCAAGAAAAATTAGCTAATGAGCTGCATAAACCCATACGGCGTAACTTTACTCGGCGGCGTGTTATTGTAAATAATATTGATGAAATATGGGCTGCTGACCTTGTTGAAATGCAACAATTCAGTAAATGGAATAAAGGTAATAGGTATCTTCTCACGACTATAGACGTTTTCAGCAAATACGGCTGGATTGTTCCATTAAAAGATAAAAAAGGTGAAACTATAACGAAAGCATTTCAAAGCATATTCAAAGAGGGTCGAAAACCAAAGTATCTGTGGACTGATAAAGGCTCAGAGTTCTACAACAAACATTTCAAAGACTTGCTCAATAAACATAACATTACACTGTATTCGACTGAAAATGAAGAGAAGTCATCAGTTGTTGAGCGATGGAACCGAACGATTAAAAATAAAATGTGGAAACGATTCACTGCTCAAGGCAATACAATGTATCTGGATATTTTGCCTAAAATATTGAAGCAGTATAATAACACTAAACACAGTTCAATAAAAATGACACCGACAGCAGCATCTAAGAAAAAGAATGTAGGAACTGTTTACTTCAATCTATTTGGCAATTTGAAACCAGTATCAAACAAGCCAAAATTCCGAATTGGTGACAAGGTTCGAATATCAAAGTACAAAAGAAAAGTGTTCGATCGGGGTTATACACCCAATTTCACAGAAGAGGTTTTCTTTATCGATAAAATACAATACACTAATCCAATCACATACAAACTGAAAGATCTTAACAACGAACAGATAAAAGGTAGCTTTTATGAACCGGAATTATTGAAAGCTGAACAGGAGTTATTCAGAATCGATAAAGTTATTAGGAGAGATTACAAGAAGAAACAAGCTTTGGTAAAGTGGAAAGGATACAGTGATGAATTCAATTCTTGGATTCCAATCAAGGATTTAGTTGATGTGCAAAAATAAATACGGTATAAGGTCATTTTATCATTACAGCAGTCACGGCCTCACGAATATTCGATAGCGATAAATCTATTGTTGGATGCAAAATAAATGATATTCCTTACCTCAAAAAGCGTCTACAAACATCAGAACAATGAAAGTGGAGAAATAAATGTCCAAATATCCGAGAAAAGGAACGAAAAACATCAAAAACACAACTCGTTTCAAAATGGCGACAAAATGGCCGACACGTGTGTTAACAAACTAGTGTCCAGTCCGCTTTGGGTTGTGTGCATGAAAGCGCATGCGTGTTAATCCAAATCAAGCAATATTACGCAATATACAGAAAAATAGCACCACAAGTGTAAAAATTTCAGAACTGAGTGTAATATATAGGTAATCGGGTCATTATTATATTAGTTCACAAACTCTGGTGAAGCTTTAGGGTGGTGTCAGCTGGCCCCTGACTGAAACCTGTTTAACGGCTTGTGCAGATGGTGAATTACTGAGTAGTGTGGGATGTCTTCCAGTAGACGGTACCTCCAGGGTGAGCCCGCTCAGGCCCTACTGGTTTACAGCGGGGTGCTCAGAGTTCGTCCCAGGACTCAACCTCGGTCCCAGAGGTAAACTGGGAAAGGGACAGCCGCCTTGTCAGCGGCGGGTAAAAGACCTGGCAGGGGCCAGGCAAGTAAACAGCCAATCGAGTACCCCACGTTCAGGGTTTTGTCCATTTTCGTGACAAGTCACACAACGTCACGCGTGACAGTAACGGCATCCAGTCACACAACAACTATAATGATTATTTTTTTTATCCAAATTGGTGTTCAAAAATATTGTATTCATCATTCAAATCAGCGATTGATGAGTTGGTTGGATTTAATCGATGATTGTTTGTGAGTTGGTGTCATTTATGAAAGTGAAAATTTAGGTTTTTAGGTTTTAGGTCAAAAGCTAAATTTAGGTTTTTAGGTTTTAGGTCAAAAGCTAAATTTAGGTTTTTAGGTCAAAAGCTAAATTTAGGTTTTTAGGTTTTTGACGTCTCCGTGGTTGAATTCAAAGGCTGAAATAGTATTTTATGTAGTTATTGGGGTGAGATAATGTGTGGTTTATGGGGTTTATAAGGATTTGTATGGGATTTTTTATCATTTTTTGAAACGTGGGTTGATACCCTCATATATCTAACTACTATTATGTTTGCTTTTGTGTTTCAAAATTTTGGATGCATGTGTCGCTTTTCCAATTGGGTGTCGAAAGTAATTAGCATTTGAATTAGTATTTGTTTTACTTGTTCATTTTTTGAACAAATCTGTGATTGGTTTGAACTCACTCCACTTCTTCATCCAATTAAAGAAAAAAAACATCAATCAAGACTTCCTAGTGCACGTTTCCCGCGAGTTTGACGCCAGCCACTTTTCTTTCAATCAATCAACCAATCAATCAATCAATCAATCAATCAATCAATCAATCATTCAATCAATCAGTGAATCCATCCATCAATTAATCAATCAATCAATCAATCAATTGATCTATCCATCAATCTATCAATCCATCAATTAATCAATCAATCAATCAATCAATCAATCAGTCAGTCGCAGCCCAACTTAATAATCAAGCAGTCAACCAATCAATCAGTCACAGCCTAACTTAATTTCGTTTCTACCAATTATTTCTAAGTGTGCTAGTCTTGATACTGATACGTATGTTATGTATATATGCATTATTCGTAGTTTCTTGTCTCGGGAGTTGAGAATCGAGTGAGAGGAGAGGTCTCTTCCCTTCCCCTACCACATTCTTACTTTAATGTATGATGTCCTACTGTAAAGCCCCGTCTACACGAGCAATTTTTATGAGGCAATTTTTATTTGCCCGTGTAGATGATGAGAAATGGCCAATTTTTATGTGACAACTGCATTTGCTGAAAAGCTGGCGTGTAAGTTTTTATGTGGCAAATAAAAATTGCCACATACAAAAATTGTCCGTGTAGACGAGATGCCACATAAAATGTGAGAATTTTTTCAACGTCATCTGTAGAACCCAGTCCCTACAGTCCCTAACATTTGCGCATCCAGCATGGTGCCATCTTGCTTTTTGCCTTTCCATGGTCATCTCCGCTGTGCGAAATTATTACTGACGCAAATTAACAACAAATATTTGTCGAGCCATCTACACGGGCAAATAAAAATTGCCACATACAGTTGCCACATAAAAATTGCTCGTGTAGACGGGGCTTAACAGTATAACATACATTTGTGGCGAACTCATTAAACGTAAAAACTTCATTGTACCTTGACAGTGCGTACCGGTACCAACGTATCCATCCAGACAAGTGCAGTTGTATGAACCAAGGGTATTACTACAATTAGCTTTCTCATGGCACTCGTTGAGCTCGCGACTTTGACATTCATCAACATCTGTTTGGGGTAGAAGATTAAAAATGTGTCAACAACGGGGAGTACATTTTATGTATCCTGCAGCTAAACCCTTTCTATTCTTGGAGCCCGAACTTGACAAGAGAACATCGACCACCATTAATGCAGGTGTTTCCAGTTGTTGGAAGTTTCCATCCCAGTTTTCTGATTGGCTTATTTTCTTTTACGTTTGTTCTGATTGGTTAGAGTTATTGCTTTAGGATCAGACTGCTGAGCCACTCCAGACGATGCCAAAACAGAAAGGACTGATTCTGACTGAACGGGGTGCTTCCATTATCTCACGAGATAAAAGGATGCCTACTGCCCACTACTATTACTTTAGTTATGGCTTAGAGCGATTTTCATTTGAGTTTCGAAAGTGATTTCAAGCTTTCTTTGGTGTTGCTTCATCACGCTCTGTGATTGGCTAACTAAACTCGCGCCACATTCTCAACCAATCAGAAACAGAACCAAATGTGACCTGCTCGCTTGCGTTTTCGGGCGCTTGCCGCCGGCAACACCAGTATTTGCTTTGAACTCTGATTGGTTCATCGCGCCGTTTGCGTCACTTGTAATTGGCCAAAGTAATTACATTTTGGTTCTACAACCCTCAATAGAAACCACTCTAATGACATTCAATATAAAATCTTAATACCAATACAATAATCATACATACCTTGACAATGTGTTCCATTGCCGGAATATCCATCCAGACAAGTGCAGCTGTATGAACCAATGTTATTAATACATGTCGCTCTCTCGTGACACTTGTTAAGGTGTAATCTTTGGCATTCATCAACATCTTTTTTCATGTAGAATTTGAAAAGTAAAAAATGCATCAAAAGTACAAAAAAATATCTCGAAAATTAAAAAAAGATGGAAGCATATTTCGTTCGTGCCTTTTCGTGTCATCACGATGTTAAAGCGATCTAAACTGGCGCACGCCCTGGGACGATAAACATGTAGTATTTATTTGACAGTCATTGTGCTGCTGACTTGTGTGAAGGCGGACTCAGAGAGTGACGCGCCCTGCATACGTTTTCTACGTTGTAAGTCGCAGATTTTACACGATTCCTTAAGAAAGATTCGTTCAGTGTAGATTTGTAGGGTCTCTCGAAGCATTAAAGAGCAATAAAATCTTAATACTAATACAAAAATCATACCTTGACAAAGTGTTCCATTGCCGAAATATCCATCCAGACAAGTGCAGTTGTATGAGCCAAGGGTATTACTACAATTAGCTTTTTCATGGCACTTGTTAAGTCCGAGTCTTTGACATTCATCAATATCTGTTTGGGGTGGAAGATTAAAAATGTGTCAACATTTCATGTATCCTGCAGCTGAACCCTTTCTATCCTTAAAACCCGAACCTGACGAGGGAACATATCTACCACCTTTAATGCAGGTGTTCTCAAGGTAACGTGTCAATTGCAGTAGTTTCAATCCCATTTTGCTTTGCAAACTGTTCAAGTTCTGATTTGTTTATTGTGATTATTTTCGTTTATTCTGATTGGTCTATTATGCTACTTGGTACGTTTATTTTGATTGGTCTATTGTGTTACTTGGTACGTTTATTCTGATTGGTCATAGTGATTACTTAAGTTATGGTTGTAACGACACCCAACAGAATTAATAATAATACAATAATCATACCTTGACAAAGTGTTCCATTGCCGAAATATCCATCCATACAAGTGCAGTTGTACGAGCCAAGGGTATTATTACAATTAGCTTTCTCATGGCACTCGTTGAGTTCGGGTCTTTGACATTCATCAACATCTGTTTGGGGTAAAAAATTAAAAATGTGTCAACAACGAGGAATTACGTTTTATGTATCCTGCGGCTAAACTCTTTCTAAACCCTTTCAAAATCTTAATACCAATCAAGAGACGACCTCTCTTGAGAGAGGATGAAGGTACCAATTCAATAATCATACCTTGACAATATGTTCTATTGCCAAAATATCCATCCAGGCAAGTGCAGTTGTATGAACCAATGTTATTAATACATGTCGCTTTCTCGTGACACTTGTTAAGGTGCGATCTTTGGCATTCATCAACATCTTTTTTTGCATAGAATTTAAAAAGTAAAAAATGCATCAAAACTACAAAAAATGTCTCGAAAACTAAAAAAAAGATGGAAGCATATTTCGTTCGTGCCTTTTCGTGTCATCACGATGTTAAAGCGATCTAAACTGGCGCACGCCCTGGGACGATAAACATGTAGTATTTATTTGACAGTCATTGTGCTGCTGACTTGTGTGAAGGCGGACTCAGAGAGTGACGCGCCCTGCATACGTTTTCTACGTTGTAAGTCGCAGATTTTACACGATTCCTTAAGAAAGATTCGTTCAGTGTAGATTTGTAGGGTCTCTCGAAGCATTAAAGAGCAATAAAATCTTAATACTAATACAAAAATCATACCTTGACAAAGTGTTCCATTGCCGAAATATCCATCCAGACAAGTGCAGTTGTATGAGCCAAGGGTATTACTACAATTAGCTTTTTCATGGCACTTGTTAAGTCCGAGTCTTTGACATTCATCAATATCTGTTTGGGGTGGAAGATTAAAAATGTGTCAACATTTCATGTATCCTGCAGCTGAACCCTTTCTATCCTTAAAACCCGAACCTGACGAGGGAACATATCTACCACCTTTAATGCAGGTGTTCTCAAGGTAACGTGTCAATTGCAGTAGTTTCAATCCCATTTTGCTTTGCAAACTGTTCAAGTTCTGATTTGTTTATTGTGATTATTTTCGTTTATTCTGATTGGTCTATTATGCTACTTGGTACGTTTATTTTGATTGGTCTATTGTGTTACTTGGTACGTTTATTCTGATTGGTCATAGTGATTACTTAAGTTATGGTTGTAACGACACCCAACAGAATTAATAATAATACAATAATCATACCTTGACAAAGTGTTCCATTGCCGAAATATCCATCCATACAAGTGCAGTTGTACGAGCCAAGGGTATTATTACAATTAGCTTTCTCATGGCACTCGTTGAGTTCGGGTCTTTGACATTCATCAACATCTGTTTGGGGTAAAAAATTAAAAATGTGTCAACAACGAGGAATTACGTTTTATGTATCCTGCGGCTAAACTCTTTCTAAACCCTTTCAAAATCTTAATACCAATCAAGAGACGACCTCTCTTGAGAGAGGATGAAGGTACCAATTCAATAATCATACCTTGACAATATGTTCTATTGCCAAAATATCCATCCAGGCAAGTGCAGTTGTATGAACCAATGTTATTAATACATGTCGCTTTCTCGTGACACTTGTTAAGGTGCGATCTTTGGCATTCATCAACATCTTTTTTTGCATAGAATTTAAAAAGTAAAAAATGCATCAAAACTACAAAAAATGTCTCGAAAATTAAAAAAAGATGGAAGCATATTTTATTCATGCTTTTTCTCGTCATCACGATGCTAAAACTATGTAAACTGCTTCACGCCTTGGGCAATATAAATGAAGTTTTTATTTGTCAGTTATTGTGTTGCTGACTCGTGTGAAGGCGGACTCAGAGAGTGACGCATCCTGCAAACGTTTTCTACGTTGTAAGCAACGGTTTTTTTCGTATTTCCGTGAAAGGATTTGTTGAGATTGTTTAGTTTTAAGTGACAGATTTTACTCCATGTCGTAAGAAAGATTCGTTCAGTGTAGTTTTGTAGGGCCTCTCGAAGCATTAAAGAACAATAAAATCTCAATACTAATACAATAATCATACCTTGACAATATGTTCCATTGCCAAAATATCCATCCAGACAAGTGCAGTGGTATGAGCCAATGTTATTAATACATGTCGCTTTCTCGTGACACTTGTTAAGGTCGGGGCTTTTGCACTCGTCAACATCTTTTTCTACGTGGAATTTGATTGCGGTAAAAATTAAAAAAAAAGTAAATCCAAATTGAGAAAAATTACAAAAAGAAGCATACAAGTGTGTTTTCTATGCTTCAATTGCCTATCATCGCGGCGATAAAATAAATTTTTACCACGTACACGTTTTATCGAGTTTTATTGTAAGTTCTTCGTGGCTATGTGGATAAATAAATTGCTGATTTATTCACTTATTCACTCACTCACTCACTCACTCACTCACTTACTCACTCACTCACTCACTCACTCACTCACTCACTCCCTCACTCATTCATTCACGCACTTACTCACTCGCTCACTTACTTTTAGGCAAACAGCCATAGAGCTCCAGTCTCATCGCACACCAGTTGCGGTTGCCGCTGCAGTTTATGGGGTGCAACCGAACGTACTTGGTCAAGACAGGACGGCTTAAATTGACTCTCTTAATACTGTTGTCATCGGTATTGGCCTGAAACAGCTTTGAATAAGGCAACAAATATTAAAAGATTTGAACAGAGACTCCTGAAAGAAGAAAAGAAGTTCATGTCTAAACTCAAAAGCTTTCAAAATCCCACTTTGATTTTCAGCTCACAAAGCACTGTGCAGAGTATCATTTGTGTCGTTAGTGCGAGCGGTACAACATTCATTTGTACCCTTCATGAATACTCACATCACCATAATTAACACCATACCATCGTCACCCACGACTTGTTCTCGTCTGGCCTCGTAGCTCAATCGGTAGAGCAACGGACTATTAAACCCGGAAGTCAATTTTTTTTCTTTGCCTCGTGCGGTCTACCAGTTCCTCACTAAGGCGAACGCTCCAGTAGACCCGCACCCTTCAAAAGCTCTATTTTCATTGGACGCTGATGTCCTGCAGCTGCATTTTTTCAGGGTTGGGAGCAGTGTTCCGTTGCTCGTACTATTGTACTTACGACCAACCATGTAAGGCCCCGTTCAGACTAGGTGCCGGCTCCCGGTTCCCGGGCACGGGCACTCAGTCTGAACAGAGCTTTTTGTCGGTGCCCGAGCACGAACACTACCTCCAAAGGTAGTACTCGGGCACCGTTCCTGGGCACGGGCAATAGTCTGAACGGGATTTTGTCAGTTCCTACGTTTTTTCCTCTTGCTTCGATCCCTACGATACAGCAAACAAAATGGCGGGCGCTTAATTGACGAAGGTGAACACAATTGCTCCTTGGGCACCAAGGAGTCTGAACAACGTCCTTTTTAGTGCCCGGGCACAGTGCCGTTAGGTCGTCCCTAACGCTCATTGAAATTTTCATTGGTTCAGATGTATAGTATTTTAACTTACACTGCATTATTAAATACCATGTAATACTAGCGTAACTTATTGTAATACTTTGTTACTGTTGTGTGGTATTTAGCTAAAAAATCACAGCAGAAAAGATTTACCTTTAATCTTCCTTGTACTGTATAAAATGTCCAGTGTGTTCGATTCATACTGTAACTCAAATAATACAAGCTAACAAACGAACCGCGAAAGCCTTGCGTGGCAATGGCAGTGATATATCTTTTCTGATTAAGTTCCACTTGCAGCCACGGTTCTTTATCATCAGCAATCCAGGCTTTGTTGTTGTTTAATCTTGCATTTGAAGGATACGAATCGGAATTCATCGCAGAAGAAGCCCATAGATTTTCATCAGGAATGTCACCACTTTCCAACCCAATATCAGAACATTCCGTATAGCTATAGGCACAGTTGATTCCTGTAACATGAAGTACATTTTGTTGTTCACTGTTCGTTCGTTAAGTCCGGTCAGACGTTAATACTTTAAGTTAAAAAAGGCTAGTTTCTATGTGGTACTGCGTCGGTGCGGAGTGGAAACGAATGTTTGGTTCATCAACAAAATTGATAACTAAAGGTAAATTGGCCATCGTAAAGAGATTCGAGTGCTAACGTTTCGAGCGTTAGCCATTCGTTAGAGCGAATCATGGAATTGTGGGTTGTTTTTCATTTATATAGTGCGCGGTGGAGCTACGCTATTGGTGGGACCATGGTAACGCGGAAAACAAGATGGACTCCTGTTTTCTCGTTAAAAAAATTGAGGGAAACTTTCATTAATAAAAAGCAAGTAGTTAATTACGCGGGATGCCCTAAAGGGGCATACCGTGTCTAAAAACGGGTCGATTTCTTTTTTTTTTTTCCTTCGTAGTAGCTACAAATCTGAACATTAATTTATTCATTAAACTCTCCCCTCTCCTACTCGGGAAGTATTGTTCTGATTGTCTTCAACAGAAGCTAGGGCCAATCAAAATCAATTCTTGTCGCTTATATCGCGAGGGAGGGGACCCACTCACCCCTACCTGTGTGACGTCAACGCATCATTTGATTTATTCATTAAAACTGCATTAAATTGTGGCGCCATATTGTTAACATGTTGTGGACTCAAGTGTGCCGTTCAAACGGAAATTTCACCATTTTGAAGCGGTAAATCGAAAGAATAACTTCTAAGAAGCACTCGACATCTAAAACGGTGGAAATTGGAGAGTTCCTGGCGAAGGAATCGTGCTTTGTTTGACAGTCCCGAACCACGATGGGAGACTTAAAAGAGGTCATTGAGAAGCTTACGTTATCGTAATGGAATTTCCGGTGAGACCCTTAGTAGCGTAACACAAGGGAAACAACATAACGCGATCTTCGTGATTCAAAATATTCCATTAGCAAGAATAGTTTTATCAATCTGCGAAGTATACAGTTGGAATAAATGAATTAGCCACATTAGCCAACGTCAGCATCTCGCGTAAAGCCAGTATAGGCATCTTGTTTCCTTTCAAGTCCCCTCCCCTTCCCCCTTAATCTTAAAAGAAATCAGAGCCAGTCCAGCAATGGTCAGTTCAAAGAGGAAGTATCACGCGAATTTGATATCATTTCAAAACCCAAAAATCTTTGTCTGTCAACAGAAACAAAAATAAAATGTCTAGTTCTGTTATAAATTAGAATCGCCCCAGTGCAAATAAAACTATCGATTAGTGCCTCTGGCCAGAGACAGAGTAGGTCGGAATGGACTGAAACTTGAAAAATGTTAGGCTAACGTTTTTCAAGTTCTCGTATTTTTGTTCCTAGACAGTGCTATAACACGGATCACGAGTTGTTCCTTTCTAGAATTGAGTTAATTTCTTTCCTCTTGTTGTTCTACAATTATCTTGTAGCTATGTGAAGGTCTTTAATATTTCACCATTTTCAACAAAAGCGGTCAAAAATCCCATGAAACTTCCCCTTTAATCCGCAGGAGCACCCAACAAGGACATTAAAGAAAACTACTAAAAATACTGTTTCCTGCATTTCCGAATCAGTTTATGGCCTTTCATAAAGGAAATTTGGCAAGCTAACCATAGTTAATTACAGGCAATAGTTATGAAACCAAACAAACTTCTTTGTTATATGTTTTTGTTTGCCTTTTTGACCTTGACCCTGCACAAACAACAATAGAATTTGGAATGTGTTGGAGCAACTGACCAATCGAAACGTTTTTGTTAAGATATTCAACTGTACTGTAGACGTTAAAACAAAGGATTGTGCAGGGTCGCGGCCCTTCCAACATAAATTGCGGCACCATTGTTTTCATGGCAAGGTTTCCTAACCAGTCCCTTAATTAACTATGAACTTCCTTCGCCAAAAATTTTAGTGAACGTAATCTTATTCTCCAATCGAATTTACAAGCTGCTGTTGAATTTCCGAAAATGCTAGCTTGGCCAGTTTATAAACACTTTTACGACGTACTCGCCCCGCTCCGCTCTGCAAACAAACGGGATTAGTTTTTCAGGGTTGCGGAAGTTTCAGCACCCTGAGAAAAGGAGGCTCTGTTCGCAAGGTGAAGTTTCAGGAGACTCCTGGCTAAGAAAAATTTACCTCCGATCGGTTTGAGTTAAATGGTCTGTACGAACCGATATTCTGAATCAAGTTTATGCAAGCACATAAATTATATTCGTTTCTTTTTCGTTGTTTCGAACTTTGTAAGTTTTAAATATTGTCTTAACGCCAACAAACAGATCACTTTAGCTATCCCAGGTTAAAATCTACTCGGTCTAATACAACGAATTAATGCCATCACGCAATTCTGGGTTGCATCCAAAACAGATCAACAGAGACTGGAATCCTTTAAATCTTACTGGATTCCATAGTAACATACTGACGGAATGTTTTTAAGCAGCTTATAATTTATTGTTAAATGGCACGATAGTGACATCTACGCCGCTTTGTCGGCCCGGCTAAACAGTTCAGTCAACTACTTCCTCGTTATTAGACAAACATCGATATATAACGAAGGTTTTGGTCGTTTTCCCACAAATTCGTTCTGTGTTTCTTTTAAAACGAACCCCCGATATACGTATAACGAACACGCCGCTCCAGTTTCCAATGTCTTGGCATCTCTTTATATCGGGGCTCTGCTAAGCAGCGACGAAGGTAACGGCAACGAAAACGTCACCTGAAAATATAACTTCATTCCATTTGTGCTACTTCGCGATTATTTCAACTCGCTCAACTTCTACAGAAACGGCGAACTATCCAGGAACCAAATTGGTAGGAGTGGCGTTCAAGTTAAGAAAGAAAGTGAAAAATTCACCGTCGTGTGCTCACGTTCTCCAAAAAACCTAGAATTTGGTCATTTCACGTGGTTGTTTTGCTGAGGACAGCGAATAAATGTACCAAAATGTAAAATGCACATGTAGAGTGATTGTTTTTGCTCATTAAACCTTTTGTTTTGTGGCGTTGTCGCAGCTGTCGTTGTCGTCGCCGTCGTCGTTGCTTAAACTCCCTACTAGAGAACGACGAGAACGACTGTATTAAGTTCGACGTTTGAATCAACTCATTAGTCGAGCAACAGTCGAGCTTAATTCGGTTTCGTTCGGTACGATGATAGCTCGATGTTTGAAGGGGCCTTTTAAGAAAACTAATCCCTGCCTTCGTTCCCCACCATCAAATCGGCTTGTGCTAAACAGTGCGGCTCTAGTTTGGTATTTCTGAATCAAACAATACATATTCACGTGAGCATCAGAATTAGTTACTGATCATGAGTAGTACTTTGTTGTGATATTGTTTACAGCTGTACAAGGTGGATCTAACTTTTGAGTCTGTGGAAAAAAGCTTAATAAAGTGCAACTGTTTCAATACAGTGGGAGCTCTCGTAAGCGGACACCCTCGGGACGCGAAAAAGGTGTCCGTAACTGGAGCTGGCCGCTTAGGAGAACAAACTTTTCGCCCTTGCGTGACGGCGAAAATTGGAACAGTACTAAAGTATGCTAAAACAATCTTAGTAGAACCATTTTTGAATGATTAAAATAAGACTTAAGAGGCTAATGGGATTTTCTTTCGGGTGTCCGTTTACGGGAGCTTAAAAACAAAGGAAAAGTCTAACCGGAGTGTAGCCGCTTACGAGAATGTCCGCTTGCGAAAATCAGTGTAAATACAGAGTTGGTATTGGAGTTCCAGACGGACATAAGTGGTCCTGTCCTCTTACTAGAGTAAAATAAAGTTGTGTACGCAACTTTCCTGTTGTATTCTTTGTTGTAGTGCAGATTGTGTGTATGAAATCAGAAAGTGTGACAATTCAGTTGTCAAGGCATCGAGCATTACGTTCTGTTTCCAGTACTATCAACTCTAATCAAAGCTCTACTTCGGAACTGTATCAAAAGGAATCTAGTTTACTTAACACTTAATTTGACTTCGCACTTCCACTTACCAGAGATAGAAGTAACTAATGCAAGCACTACTACAGACAGTACGGTCTTCATCGCTGCGGCTTGTGAAACTTGACAGATTGAGAGCTCACGCTTTTACAAACTTAGTAGTTCTGAAGAGGCGAACAAAACGAGTTAAGATTCGAGCGCTGAATTCGCCTGTTGATCTGATTACGCTGTAAAGTCACCGACTATACATCCTATTAATGCGGAGTAGAACTGGAACTAGCCAAACGAGTTTATACTTCCGGTGAACGTGATTCCCTGTCGTCAAGTGTGGCTAACCCGGAAAAATTTCTTAAGCGTTATTTCCCCGCCCAAAGTTCCAAGAAATCTCGACTTCCCTATTCCTGTTTGCGCAGTCAGACTGAAAAGCATTCTTTTATTCTTTTTATTCTTCAATTTTTCCTTCAATCATGTACAAATCACAATCAAAATATTGTTTGATGCACCCATCTAGTTACTTATGAGTTGAGCACTGTTACAAGGCGATTGCAGTATTTTGTGCAGTCTATTTGCGCAATTGCGCAACAGATTTCAGTTTAACCTCTTGAGTGTTGTAGAATTTCGCATCACTTTGGTCAACGCTTCTAAATGATCTGAAACGTAAACATCTGGAACAGCAAATGCGTCAAGCTTCCCTAAAACAAAGTATCGACCCTTGTGGTACTTTTTTTCTTAAAGCGTGATTGAGTCGTTATACTTTTTCATGAACCGTGACTCAAGTCTTTATTTATTCGTGGTTATCAATTTTCAATTCAATCTTTTCAATCCACGTGAACGCAACTTTATAATCTAGGATAATAAGTGAATTGCCTTGTTTGGCGCGAATTACTTTCTGGTTCTGGTAAATGTACAGTTGAAACTTTGCGATCAACTTCTATGCTACACTGTCAATCGTAAGACAGACGATTACGTGCATCAGTGTATATGCGATTATTAAGTTGAATAGTAATCAGTTGATTTAGTGTCTACAAATCCGCAGTGATGGAAGAAGCTTGCCAGGTGTTTGCGATTAAATAGCAAACCAGCTAAAGAGTTAACTTTAGAGCGTAAATAGTCTTTCATGTAACTGTTTAGAGAATGAAAAACATTGTTCCGTGAAATTGTTTCTTATTTATACGTGAAAAAGTGATCGCCTCGATCGATTTTTTGTGAACGTGATAGAATTTTTTTTTGTCACGCGTGAAAAGGCCCTCCGGCTATTTTGACGTGATTGAAATTTGCAAAGGGATATATAGGACCCTGTCTCTACACCTCTTAAAAATATTGCTAGCTTTGGTATCTGAACAGTGTTGTTGAAGAATGTTATTTTTAGAGATCAAAATTAAATTGCTCATTAAGCTGAAAGCGTTTGACGTAGAATTTAAGGAGCAGGAAGCTCCACCTTTAGTAGCTTGCTGCGCCTAGCTAGGTGTTCCGCTTTTATTTTAAAAAGTTCTTTTATTATTTAGATGTATTTTGACGTGACCTCTGTTCTGTTGTTTTCATACAACCATAAAACTGTAAAACCTCCATTAAGCTTCCCTCTTCACTTTCCTTCTCTCTGTGGGGACCAGGTTAACGAAGCGCTCATACGATACACTGCGGAGTTAATTCTCCGATCCATCATTTGTGTCCTTAGTACTAGCAGCACAACACTCATTTGTACCCTTCACATTCACATTGCCTAAATTACCACCATAATCACCCACGCCTTGCTCCGGTCTGGCCTCATAGCTCAATCGGAAGAGCAACGGACGAAATTACTATCAAATCCGTGGGTTCGATTCCCGCCGATTTCGAGATATTTTCTTTGCGTTATGCGATCTCCCATTCCCTTAACATAGGGCTATTTAAAAGTGCTCAGTGAAAAATTCAAGGGGTTTACTTTATATTTTAACATACACTACTGAGTTAATTCTCTGATCTATCATTTGTGCTGCTTGGATAAGTTGTATGCTAACCATTGTTTTCCTTAAGAGCAGTCTGTATCTATGGTCTACCCTTAAAAGTCAATACTTATGATACATGTTATGATCACGGACTCCCGATACATTTTGCCTTAGAAGGCCTTCGTGTAACTAGACTGAAGGTAAAACTCATTTTATTTCTACCAAAAGAATAAGTCCATTCATAAAGGCGGATTTGCAACTAAAATTCACGAGACTAGCGTGCCGAATATTAAATAAGCAATTATCAACCACAGCAATTCTTAAAAATCCGATGTACTCAAGTCACTATGTTATCAATATGCAACTGATTCAGTTCATTGTTTCCTGACTAGATTGGCGTAAAAAATCAATATATATACAAATGTAATTTAGGACATTACGTTGTAAGCTTTAGCAATGCTCTATGTATTTACAGTCGTGAAAACAAAGCTACTTGTTATTATTATTAATTATCATCATAAAGGCAGTCTAAAACGTAAAAATACCTCCTAATATTAGTGTAATGATTGGGCGTCTATATACGTAACCCTTATAGTGATAATCAACACTGGATGGGATCCTAGTTAAAACTATTCCTAAACTTAAGTAACTATATGCTATTGAAAGCTGGTAAGGAAATGTCTGTAAAATCCTAAACTCGCGTTGTTTTCTTAACCCTTATTAAAAGAAAAATTAACATTCCATTCAACAAACCTATAGCTAGACTTAAAAGGCTATATCTACATAGATCAATCCAAATTGAAATCTTATAATGAAAATATTATTGTTGTTGTTATTATTATTATTACTATTATTATTACTATTATTATTATTATTATTATTATTATCATTATTATTAACATTACTTTTTTAAAGATTTTTAACTTTGTATACGTTATTTATCGATCAACGTCTTTGAAAAAGTTTTTGTATGGATATTCTTAGCATGAACTGCAGAATTATGAAGCGCTTTTTTTTTCCGATACCGATATTTTTAATCACCTTTCTGTATTTGTTTTTTTTTTTTGTACTAATAAAGTATTATTATTATAACAATTATTATTATTATTATTATTATTATTATTATTAAAAAATTGTGCTTGAAAATAGCTCTGTTGTGCTTGGAAATAGTCGCTTTTTTTTAATCGAAATGAATTTTAAATATTGAATTGTAAATAGGTTTTAATAGCTCTTTTTTCTACTTTTAACTTGTAAATATCAATTTTGCTTGGAATATTATAATAAAGAAAGATTTTATTTATTATTATTATTATTATTATTATTATTATTATTATTATTATTATTATTATTATTATTATTATTATGCGTTAATCAGTCACTGCTTGGGCAGGAAGCAGGAAGTCAGTTTGAACAAGCTCCCCGTCTCAATTTATCGCTTACCCCCTCAACCTCCCCCCCCCACCCCCCCCCCCCACTCCACCCCACCTTTGCACGTTAGAGGGCCTACAATCAATACTTTAAAACTGAGGAATGCCAACTGCTAAAATGTCGGTCAGTTTTTTCAATTGGAAAACTTGGTTTTCGATGTGCAGAAGTATTACTATACGGTACCAAGGTAAGAATGGCACTGTGATACATGACCCAGTGTTGTGTTGTGTTGTCAGTTGGCCTGCGAGGTGAAATTTTGGAAAATATAAATCATAAATCAAGTTTCCTTTGTAAATATTTTTGTGGATTTTCGGAACAATATAACCTTTGCCACGCAACAAGGAAACTGATAGCTGAAATTAATCATTTGTCTCACGATTGTGTCATATGGGTGTAGATAGTCACGTTTGCACAGCTGTACTGCTTTCTTCATATTAAGTAACAAGGAAACTCTTTCGCAAACTTCGTGGTTAACCAAAAACTAAAATTCCCTTATTTTGCACTGACTTTGAGGTAGAATTTATCCGATTTTCTCAAGAAGCTACAAAATTCCGTGACTTTGAAAAGTGTTTTTCCCTGTCTTCTCCCTGACCTTGGCAACCTTGTTATGTTAAAAGAGATTTTCATTTAAATTGTTAATCGCTGAAGCCAGTCGTGCTTGCACATGCTCTCTTTTCTTTTGTTTGAAGGGATTTTAAATCGTTTTAGTAGACTTTCGACGAAAATTTTAAACTCAGTGATTTAGGAGGATATAACAATAACGCGTTGCTCACGAGCTTTCGTTCAGACCTGTTCCAATGTTTGGGTCGAATATTATTAAAAAATGGTCCATTTACAAACAAATAGACAGGTCTATTGATTGCTCGGTAGCTTTCACTTGAATGATCACACTTCAGGACTTTATTCACAGACTCAAAAGTTAGAATTACCTTGTACAGCAAAATAAACAGCACCACAGGAACGTACTGCTCAGTAATTTCAGGTTTAAAAGTTGGGACGACCATAAATGAAGATTTTTAGCTTTGGCTGTTTGATGGAAAGGGTTTAATTTTAATACTTGATCCGGATCAGAATTTTTGCTCCACAGTTATGTCAGATTGTTGCGATAACCAAACATGACACCCGACCCTATTCAACCTTCCATCGTTTGTCTCATTACTTAGTCAATCTGTCGGGCCAGACATTCCGTCGCTGCGGCACGTAGCAATCATTTACTACATTGATGAAAACCGTAAAAGCACAGTTTAATGTCTAAAGAAGGGAAATTAATCAGAAAAGGGGCTTAGTAGAAACGAGGGACTTCAGTACAAATCAAGGGGTTTGAACAAAACTTAACTAGTTTTCATACAACTAACTACCAAAACGGCTGCCGTGAAAAAACCTCTATTGTCAAAGTTCTTGGCAATAGTCAGAAATTAAGCTTGTTTGACGGTTACGATCAAAAATGCAGATTGAACTCAAATTTAATTGTTCTTCCAGGGAGAAGATCGAACACAATAGTCACGCAAACATGATTTGTGTGTCACGCTATTCCTCTTGGGGCCATAGAATAACGGCAGCGCTCATAGCGGTGGAACGTTGCCTAACAGTCTGGCTCTGTCCTTCAAATAACAGATGGCTATGCAGACGGATTCTGTTGACTTTGTAGTAGAAACATTTCCTCTTGAGCTCACGATCACAGTACATGAAAAAAGTAAATAGGACACAATGTAACTCTTGATTGTAACTCTGGCTCTGAAGATTAGTTGTACTACAGTTGAACCTGTATATAACGGCCCTGTATTAAGCGGCCACCCTCTATTAAGCGGCCAGTTTTTAAAGTCCCGATTGTTTGCTCATACAAACGCTGTATTTGTTACCTTATTAGGCGGCCACCTCTGTTAAGCGGCCGCGGCCACCCTGCGGCAGTTCTATGTTTGTCTTTCTTTGTTATTTTTACCTGTATTAAGCGGCCACCGTTGAATGGAAACTAAGCCATATGTTATTTTATGCGGTATTTTATTGTGTTTAAAATGCGATCCAGCATCACTATAAAGAAATAACATGTGCAAAGCTACTGTAAGCTGATACTCGGCCGTTTAATATAGTTAACGCTTTTCAGATGTCCGCAATGTGCTGAAGTACAGTACCATATCACGAACGCTAAAAAAATGTTTGTTTTGAATATGCTTCACTCTTTAGCAAGAAATTCCTCTTTAATTAACTTGTTCTTCAGCCATGTGACATTGAACATTGAGCGTAACAACTGTGAACTGTAAGTCATAGAAATAGAGCACTGTACACCGTAGAAGAGTAGAGGACAATTTATCAGTGTATAGTACTTTTACACAATGTTACCTATTCTTAAACCGTTAAGTTACAAGTTGACACTGAACTTTGTTTAAAGTATTGATCACTTGAAAGAGTGTTGATTGTCCTATTGTTTCCTTGCATGAAGTTTTTTTTGTATCATATGCCATTAAAATTGACATTAGACCACGCCCAGTGAGTATTTTTAATGATCCTGTATTAAGCGGCCACCTGTATTAAGCGGCCAGTTACTCAAGTCCCGAGGGTGGCCGTTATATACAGGTTCGACTGTAGTTGAAATATTGGTCCAAATAAATAAGCCCTTTGTCGTAGTGCCAGCCCAGCAATCAGTTTGGTTTATTTACACGTTAAGTGACGTCTGGAACGTGCATTTCTACTACAAGAAATCCGGCATCGGAACGTATTCAGAACAGTTTATTCGGCGACTCTTGCTACTAAACACGGAGCTGTTTTATAAAGAGCATTGGCCTGACCAAGCTGCTAGTGATTTCACTGTAAAAGCTGAGTTGTCAACATCGCATAGTGCGCATCGATATGCAGCCCAGACCCTAGGCCTCAACGCGCTTGTCGAGTTAACCGACCTTATCTATTATCGGGGGCTTGGGGACGAGCATCCTTCTTTTTCATTTCGTCCAAAGTTATGAATGAGACATCAAAGCAATGATTACGTGTCAAAGGTGAGAGAAGCAACCATCATGCAAGTACTTGCTTAATCGGAGCTTGTCTCGCAAACAGACTTTGGCATTGACGTAATGTGGTACCCCCTTCATGTTAGCGACATCACATGTCCCAGGTCCAACTGTCTCGGCCACAAGGTCATCATCGTCATCTTTATCGCCATCAGTATAGCGGCTGCAGAAGTTCAAAGCACCCTGTACCACTTCCAACGACTCGGCCAACAACAAGGCGGGAGGAAGGAGAAGAGAGTTTCTCCGTGTCTCCAGACAGCACAGCTCCGCGCAGGAAATGTGTCGTGGTTTCAAAACTCATTTTCTGAAAAGGAGAAGAGTTCGATTCGATTCCAACCCGATTGAAGGCTTTGATGGTCCCTTCGTAGGTCATATAGTCTGACACGAGGCTGAGGTGACGTGGATCCACGTGAATACCGTAAGCACTGAATACGTTCTTCAATTCCTGGTAAAACAAGTAGAAGATTTTTCACATTATTATAGGGTCACAGGAAAGTACTGCTCGGTAACTTTTATTTGAATGGTCACACTCTAGAATTTCATCCACAGACTCAAAAGTTAGAACCACCTTGTACAGCATAACAAACAGCACCACTAGAAAATATTGCTCAGTAGCTTTCATTTGAATGGTCACACTCTAGGATTTCATCCACAGACTCAAAAGTTAGAATCACCTTGTACAGCATAATAAACAGCACCACAGGAAAGTACTGCTCAGTAGCTTTCGGTATAACGGTCGCACTTTAGGGTTTCAGCCAAGGACTACAATTGAAGAACCACCTTGCACAACACAATTAACATTACCAGAAGAAAGTACCGAGCAAAAACGTTCATTTGAACGGCTAAACCTTAGAATTTTGTCAACAGACCGAAGAACGTTTAAAAACAACTTGAACAGCACAAAAAACAGCAGCATAGTAAAAGTACTGCTCAATAGCATTCACAAGGATTTCAACCACAGACTCAAAAGTCAGAAATACCTTGTCCAACATCACAAACAGAACCACAGGAAAGTATTCCTCAATAAGTTTCAACGTTTACGTAAACGGCCACAATACGGAGTGGAATTATCGTTATCCACAGAACCAAAAAAAAAAGAATTTCATTAAATTACTCAAAGGTTAAAGGGGCACTATCATGGAGATTTCTCTGTGTTTTGGTCGAAACTGATCAAATATTTGACAAGATACCTTTTCGCTTACATTCAAAAATGCTCTTAGAGCAACGAGAATAAAATATTAAGTTTTTTCTCCTGGGAAGACCAAACTATAATCAGTTTTTAGCGATTTCTCCAAATACGCTGGAAGAACTTGAATAAATTGGCCAATTTTTCCAAGTTTCAATCCATTTCAATCTTGGCCATCCGCGGCGAAAGGTGACCAACAATAGTTTCTGTGTAGTAGTAGGATTACTGTTAACAAAATTAAACTATTATTTTAACGATTCCGTCGATGGAAATATGTCTTTTGGACATTCAAAGTAACATCACAAGTGAGTGACACTGCCCCTTGAAAGGGCTAAGCCAATTAATGCAAAGTTTCTCCGATAATTATCTCACAAAAGAAAAAAAAAATTATTATTGTCTCCTTAGTATGGAGCTACTAAGTCTACTACAAAATGCTAATGAAGTCCATTGAAGGCTACCCCGTATATTGTTTGTTTTTATCTACGGTAAATGGGTTCCCAGGCATGAACACATTTATGCTCCTGAATGGAGAGAGACAAGCAGTGCCAAGTATTGACAACAAATGATAACCTACCTGCATTATCACTTTTCCTGCTGCTTCAATACCGTATGTGTTGGCCATGGCGTGAATATCGTTTGTGTATATCTTTGAAAGGTCTAAAATATCTGCGTGTTGCCAAGCCGCCTAAAGAAACAACCAGAAAGTCAAGCAACAGCTAACCAATCACAGAGTGCATCAATCAATCAATCAATCAATCAATCAATCAATCAATCAATCAATCAATCAATCAATCAATCAATCAATCAATCAGTCAGTCAGTCAGTCAGGCAGCCAGTTAATAGGGCAGGCAGACAGTCAGGCAGTCAGGCATACAGCCAGTCAGTCAGGCAGGCAAGTAGGCAGGCATGCAGTCAGTCAGTCAGTCAGTCAGTCAGTCAGCCACTCAGTCAGTCAGTCAGGTATGCAGGCAGGCAGTCAGTCAGCAAGGTGGGCATGCTGTCAGTCAGTCAGGCATGCAGCCAGACAGGCAGTCAGTCAGGAAGGCAGGCATGTAGTCAGTCAGTTAGCCAACCCGTCAGTCAGTCAGTTAGTCAGCCAGTTAGTCAGCCAATCAGCAAGTTAGTCAGTCAGTCAATCAATCAGTCAGTGCTTTGGTACTGTTTGCCTACAGCGTCTCCAATCTAACTCCTCACTCCTCTCCTTTTCTCGGATAACAAGCATTAGCCGTGATTTACCTGTAAATTTACGCCTTCTGTTTTCAGCACTGATGTATCATTATTTTCCACCAAAAAGCATCTTTTAATTTTTGGTGTTTCATACACAACACTCTGCGAGAAAAAAAAAAAAGGAAAGACCACGTATTGCTACAAGGAAAATAATCCTTTTGCTATTTAGCAAATGTCAGTAACGTAAAAAAAAAAAAAAAAAACATTCAAGTTGATCTAAAAAAGGAAAGACCGACAAAGAAACCACTGACATCAAACGCATGACGTCACCGATGTGTCAAGCGAACTACAATCGTAATTCAACGTGCGTTCTAATACTCGTTAAGGAAAGTTCTGTCTTTCCTCACTTAACTAATCGCGACAGCGATATGATAATTCAGATGCTCTGTTCAAAGCTTTACATATGAAAATTAGTTTTTTTTTGCACATGAATGAAAAATAACCAAAAAAAACCAAACTTTCAGAATAAACACATTGCACTTAGCCTCGCTTTAATAATGAGGCTGAAAGCATCTCGAAAATAGCCTATTACGTCACAGCTAAAAACGGCTGAATTGCTTAACATACGATAATTATCTGCTATTTAATGCAAAAGACCATGACATGACACGAACATTTATCTCTTCTGCAAATTCTTTGTTTTTCACACCAATGACATTGTTTTTTGTTGTTTTGCACATTCCTACCATGAAAAGAAAGGAACTCTTTGTTTCAACAGCCAGTCCACCTCTGTTTAGTACATTACGGAGTGTTGCGGGGAAGAAAGTGGATAAATTGGGTGCGTTGTGCGAATGGTTAGCCATACTCCGTGTGGCTCGAGCCTCATCATGCTGCTGTGATTGGAAAGGGATTAGGATACCTTTAAGTGGAGTTTTTAAGTCCTGGAGGACAAGGTGGCGTGGGTCTTTCACTGTGGCTGGTTGCCATTCCACTGAGTCTCATTGAGTCAGTGCACGTGGCCGCGGCAATTTTGGCTCTCTTTTCTTTAACTTGTTTTCGCAGGGCCACCTTCCTTCTTTGTTAGCCAATCGTTCCTCTTCCAAACACAGCGTGGCCAATTCGTTTTCTAGCGCGACGATTTCCGCGTCTTAATTTTCTGGCGGTTCTTCCTTGGAGTCCAACCCTTGTTTGCACGGCGAACGTTTGAGCTTTCCTTCGCAAAACTTACTGGCAATTCCCCACAGATGTTCGCTTAGTGATTCACTCCATCTCGCAAACCTGGAGATTTTCTTTGATGTTTCGCCCTCTTTCATTGCGTTTTCCATAGTAAAGAAAACTATCAAAACTACTTGTACATACAGCTGTTTTGACAAAGGTTGTTTAAGAAAAAGCGTAAAAGCGTACGAGACAATGCAGAAAGGTTGTCTGCGAAATACCCAATCAATTTCAATAAAAGCTCAGAATCCATATTGCCCGCCATGTCAAGTCTTCGCTGTAAGGTCGAGGCATTATGGATTCTGAGCTTTTATTGAAATTGATTGGGTATTTCCCAGACTCCCTTTCGGCATTGTCGCGTAGGCTTTTACGTTCTTTTGGACAACCTTTGTCGAAACAGCTGTATACAAAAGTGTTGTGCGTCTCGCTAATGGCGTAAAAGGCAATCGGCCTAGTTGTTCAAAGCCCGATTAAACTAGTCTTGGGTTAACGTGAATTTTGATTCAAGTTTATTTACCAACCTATATGAATTCTTCCAAAAGATTTTGTCCCTCAGCAAACTTTTCTTAAAGGGCCCTAGTCAGCCACACCTTTGCTTTTGTTTATATGCGAGAGTTTGGCTATTATATTTCATTCGGAGCATGTCGAAATGAACGAAATCACTGTGAAACTACTAACGATAACGAAACATACTTTCAAGAACACAACTTACAGTTAAGCAATAAGATTTCGCTTCACCATGCAATATCAATAATTTCGATGGCATCGAAAATGGCGGAGGCTGGCTAGGGTCCTTTAACCATTACCTTAAAATTAGCCTTTAAAAATATTCTTAACGAGCGAGATGAAAACCTCGGTTAACAATTTTAATCGTGGATTAGCTTTCAAACAACCGGGCCATGTGGCTAACATTTGCCTAGTAAGCGGTTTATTTACCTTCTGGTAAGCTACGCCCTTCCTGCCACAAGAAAGGTTGCGATTGCCATTTTCCAACGTGGGCCACCTATTTAAAGGTCTAGATTTATAATTAACTTGGATTAATATCCACAGCAATAGCGGACGTGAGCGATATCTTCGCTAAATCCACCAATATTTACTTTGCTTAATAATGGTAATTGAACTGCCGGAGTGGAGTGCAATTTGGTATGAAATCATACGCGTGATTTCGAAATAGAACGAGCGCGCAGCGCGAGTTTGATTTGAAATCACAAGTATGATTTCAGACCAAAATTGCACGACACAAAGTTCAATTACCACTTTATTACACCTATTTTGAAACCACAGCATGTTATTGTCAATATTAAAATTCTATTTTTGTTACTTCATTTCCATTTTGATGGGCTAAAGAAAGGATGTGATTTGGAGCAAAAAATAGTGCAATTTGGGAATAAATCGCACTGTTGAGAGCCAATCAGATTGCAAGGATCACCAGTGATTTCAAAATGGGTGTAATAAAGGCGAGTAACTTTTAATTAACAGAATGCCAAAGGTTTGGACAATCTACAATCTTTATTTGACATTACACGCTGCCGTGTACTAAGTACCAGACTAACTGCTATTAGTTTTAAGACGGTGCCTCTTAATATCGAAGTATTTTTACGCGGTTCATGACTATGCGGGAAAAACAGATCTTAGTATGGGCTATCGTGATCCAAAAAGAAAAATTGGGGGGTAACCACGCATTTTTTTTAGAGATAATTAAGCAACAATAACTCTAAAGAGCTGTAAAAAAATAAAGCAATGTATGGGTTTTTTTTTTTTTCCAAATTGAAGCTTTATTAACTCTGAAAAATACATGGTAACCCCCAATTTTATTTTTGGATACCAAGAGCACTTGAAAAGTTGTGCTTTCTCCGCATAGTTTTAAACCGCGCAAAAAATATCCCTATATTAGTAGGCACCACCCACAGGAAACCCGAGTATCTCGAGATGCGCAGAACGTATGCGCAGTCAAAAAAGTAGGCAGTTGTCACAATGTTCCCTAGACTATAACCAAATTACAATGACTGCTACAGTTCCAATTAATTATATTTCGCCTCGAACAACCTGTGTTCACGCATACACTTCTTATTTTTAGCAAAAACAGCGAAAGTAACTAGCCCCTACATTCTGACTATGGCATCTTTCAACCAGAAACATAGGATCACCATTGACAGTGCTTTTAAAGGTAGAGCCAATACACAGCCTGGAACTCCCCCTGTAGCTTTAGAAATGTCCAACAAACTCGTTTTAAAATCTTTTTCCAGGGGTTTTCTGTCAAAGGCTGATACAAAAGGCGAGCTAACTTCCGTTGTAACGGACGTCACAGAAGGTCGCACTGTTATTGACGATTGACTTGCTTCTGTTGAACTGCCACTCAGACATGACTTGTTGCGTCCCGCTTCAGGGAACTTGTCGCATTTCATTCGTTCAGGCCACGAGAAACCATACTTGATCATAAGAGGCTCGCAGCCGTTTCTTGCGCTTTCACAGAGCGACCGACAGGGAGGCACTTCTTCTTTGGAGTTCAGTAAACACAAAGGAGCGAACATGGAGCACAGAAAGGGCTTGAGGTCTGACGAACAGTTGATTTCAATAAGCGGCCAGAATTGGTGAACATCAAGCGCTGCTTCTTCCTGTGTGGTATGGTTGAACATGTTCGGCATGGAAGTTAAATTGTAGCCAATATTTTGACACAGAGGAATCTTAATCTCGACGCATTTCTTCCCTTCGATTGAAGCGAAGCAGAACGCACTGAGAAGCAACAAAACTGTAAACTCGATCTTCGGTGCTATCGCCATTGCGCTACACATGTATTTTCAAAGCAAGTTCAGTGTTTAGTCTTCGAATGTCACCCTTTTCATTAAGATAAGCCTTAACTGTCATCAGATCACTGATGTATTGCGGGGCAAGTCCATAAATAGCTCGGAAAGTAATTCAATAATTTCTTGAAATAAACACGTTACTTACTGGTAGCCAATGCAGAGAATGTAATAGTGGAATTGTGTGGCAATATTTACTCTCTTGAAACATAAGACGCGCTTTTGCGGTCTAATTCTTTGAAGTTTCTATTGCTGATATGATATCAAGGTATACCATAAAACAGACTGTTACAATAATTAAGTCCAGAAGTGATAAAAACGTAGATCTGAAAAGTTGGGCGGGAGACTTCAAAAAGCGAAGTGACATGGCCGAGACTGGACTAAACGTGCTTTAATGATTAGTTTCGAGAAAACGGCCAATCCTCGCCAGAACCTTTGTGGTCCTTTGTTTATGAAAAGATGGTCTTCAAAGGAGGTCGCGATATCTTGATCAATTTACAAACACTTGGAATGAAGTGATATGACGCTACTAGTTGAATTAGATTAAATGACACGCTATTTACCGAGAATAGTGATCAACATCAAATTTCTCCTTGTAATATCAATGCTTATTTAACCCCTGAGGTAGTAAGAATTAAGGATATGATCACCCAAGGTGAATTTTATCGATATGTTAATAACTTCTCCCCAGAACTTTTATAAGAAATGTATGGGGACAAGATAGGGGAATTTGTTCTTTAATATTAGGGGTTAAAGGGTGAGAAGCTCGCAGGAAGCGAGGGACTGTATGTATACAATATATACTTCGTATGTTTAACAAATTATTCCACGAGCGTACGTTGGATATCAGATAATTGATGGCAAAAGAGGCAGGTAGCGCCCATTACTTAATAAGTTTTACGCCTACCTGATTGGCCAATTTCTCCACCAGAGAAGCCACTCGTATTTTGAAGTTCGTGACTGGAAACTAAAAGAGGCAAAAGGTCAAACCGTAAGCCAACGCATGGATAAGCAGAATTGCTAAATAACGGATGTGATGAATAATAAGAATGATGTATTATTCAGTAAAGGCTGGTTTCCATATGATCGCGGATCGCAGATCGCAATGAGGTCTGCGATCGTCTGCGATCATATGGAAACATACTCCTACGATCGCAGACGATCCCAGGAGATAGAACATGGTTCTATCTTCTGCGATCGTCTGCGATCGTGATCGCAGGATCGCGGACGATCGCAGAAGTATGTTTCCATATGATCGCAGACGATCGCAGACCTTATTGCGATCTGCGATCTGCGATCCGCGATCATATGGAAACCAGCCTTAAGAGACACAGGCATACTCGGAAAAAATCCAAGTGCTCTTATCAGGAGTCGAACCTAAGACACTTGCGTTCGGCTGTTGTACAACTGAGCTACAGGAGACGCGTGGGAACTAAGACCATTAAACTAGGTTCATGGGAAAAGCATCCTGCATACTGCTAGGATTTGAATGTAATGTGTGGCATATACGCAATGGAAATAAATTTGATGGCGAATATTCTTCAGCCTGGTGAATAAATAAGAATGATGTATTAATCAGTAAATGACACAGGCAATGAATTATATAGTCAAGTACGCCACTCCTCCACTCTTCTAGCTTCTTAGAAAACAGGAATTGAAACAATAGATGTTTGCAATTTGCAAGGAAAACTCGGTTGGGGCCACCGTCGGAAGGAAATTAAACTGAAAGAAATCAGGCCTACTGTGTGAAATAAGCCACTCGAGTCTCCTTGATACGTCACTGAAAACGTCCGATATTTCCGATGTTTTCCATCCGGGTTATGCTAAAACAATTAGGTTTTTAATATCTAGCAACCTCAAGCTTTGCCATCGTAAACGTCGATAGTGGTAAAGGGCGTAATCGGGAGCTCAAGCAACGACGACGGCAACGGCAACGACAACGCCACAAAACAATAGGTTTAATGAGCAAAAACAATCGCTCTGCACGTGCGTTTTACATTTTGGTACATTTCTTTGCCATCCTCTGCAAAACAACAACGTGCGGTGAATTTTTCAAGTTCCTTCTTAACTTGTTTGCCACTTCTACCAATTTGGTTCCTGGATAGTTCGCCATTTTTGTTAAAGTTGAGCGAGTTGAAATAACCGCTAAGTAGCACAAAAGAAATAAAGTGATATTTTCAGATGACGTTTTCGTTGCCGTTGCCGTTGCCGTCGTCGTTGCTTAAGCTCCCTATTTAGGCGCTAAAGCTGTGCATGATAACTAATATGGCCGCCTATTCAGCATCCGATCCACCTTAGATGTGGCAGATGATCGTTAAGGGGCTCTTTCTCTAGCACGGCAATGTGGGCTCTGAGAAAACTGTCTTCTCACAAGCGATCCTGAGCCGTGCGATAACAAGCAATCAAACAAAGATTGTGTTCCTTATATTGAGACAGTTACACCAGATTATGTGAGCATTCGTGTTTTGCTGGATCAACACTCTAAAGAAATTATCAAACCTCGTATAGAAAGTATTAGCAGGAAGGCAGGCTTAGCAAAAAAGTCTGGACGACAAAACCGACCCTGTTGTTTGCCAGTGCTCACCTTCAAGGAAACTTCACACCATTCTTCTTTATCGACATCATACGAGTAAGACGCTACGTGAATGTCAGTCTCTAAAACACGCTGGAAATAAATACGACTTAAATTAGCCTTAGAAGACAGGTCACAAAACTTAAGCAATACTTCATTGTAAGCTGAAATTGTGACAAAAGTTCGATATGTACTGTTTTTATTTTTCTTTGCTCACTCTCCATTAAGCCACGTTTCAATTAACTTGTCTCAGGAAGTCTATTCATATAAGCTTATAGTTTCCTAAGGCCTTCTTGTCACATTTACTAACTGGTGTAATTAAGTTCGGCTTCTGTTCAACCTATTTTGGGTGCACTATTTCTGTGGGTGACTAAATGAACTAAATAAAGAAAATAAAACTGTTGCCTTATTACAAATAAGCGAAGCCCATAACAGTTTTCGTCAACTTGAAAGGCAAAGATGCCTGTCCCCTGTGATGCTACAGTGTACATTCGCTGTTGTTTGCCGTTGCTGTTACTGTTGTTTGTTAATGCACCTTTTGTTTTCGTTGTCATTGTTGCCACAACAGATCACGTTGCTGTTGTTGTCTTCTTTGCTACACTTGTTGTTTCAATGCTCTCGTCCTTGATGCTGTTGTTGTTATTGTTGTTCAAGTCGTTGTTTATTGTTAGTATTGTTGATATCACTGTTGTTGCCGTTGCTGTTGTACAATTTTGTTGTTACTCTTAAGGCACGTTAACTGCCCATTACAAGTTTGTTCGAAGAGGACCCACCTTGTTTGGGGTAGAGAGTAATTGAAGACACCACCTATCTCATGAACACTACCGAAAAAACTTTATTGGCTTTAAAATTTGAGTTGACACAACAATATTCAGGTAGCAAGGGTCAGCATTGCTAGCGAGGTTTTATTGTCATTTTTTACTGCTGCATAGAGGGATGGCTATGCAATAAAGACATCATCTTTTGAGGTTGAGGAAAGGGGGATGCAGGCAGAGAGCACTATCTTTTTTGTGGTTTGGTGGGTCCTGCTCGAGTATAGTAGTTTCGACCACGTCCCTTAGATCTTATTGTCGTTTAAATTGTTTTTGTTTTCGCTGTTGCTGCCGTTAAAACTGTCGCTCAAGTAGCTGTCTATTGTTGTTGTTTCTTTCTTAGTTACCTGTACTCGTGCGCTATCAACACTCGAGTGACGTCGTTTCGTTTTCTTTGTTTTTTCTTGGCTTTCACTGTCATTAAAGCTCTGCTCTTCTTCTTCTGCATCAAATCAATAATCAGCAAATTAAGAGATCGAAAAAAACTAAAGAAACCAAATACTAGCAAGCCATTCTAAAAAGCTAACTTCCACTGTCTTAACGTGTCTATCTTTAGTCGAACGTGGTGCGCATGGTGTTGTGGGACTGCTTTTGACAACCTTCCCATCAAGCCGTGTATCCCTGTTTTCCCGCTCTTTTCGCGACGTTTAGAAAAAAGGATCTTTATAATGTAATCAGTTGGTAAACACTCGGGCATTTAAGATGTTGAGGCACAGTAATCCACCACGTCTGACCATTTCATATTCAGGTAATGGCAAACAAACTTCTTACAACGCGTTTCAATATGCAACTAGTTTGGAGAATTTATTTAAACATGAAGTTAATCTCCGGTCCTAATCCATATTACGGCAATCTCTGATCATTTTCTATATTCTAATCACCTGCATATTTGGTTATGTATTAATCCTGCAAAGAGAAAACAGATGTTGATCACTGTGTTACATACCTCCATTAGTTGACTCCATTCTTGAACTCGAGGTCTCCTCACTGCCATCATCATCTTTTGAGGAAATAAACTTCGTTAAAATCACGATATCTTGAACCGCCGAAGAAAACACAGCACTGCTCCAGTTAATGAAAAGTTACGGTGTGGTTATACAAGGCAATGTTTCTCGAATTTTTCCGCGTAACAAAATAGTTGGCTGAAGTGCTCGGAAAAAATTGCTAGTGTTATACCCGCCGGGGACATTTTCTCTCAGCTTTTTCATTGCTGCAACTGTTGAGGCGTAGAACTTAACTATACGTTAATTCAACTTTGGGAAACGTAAAGATTTGTTTGTTGTAGGGTATGATACTTCGCAAACTTTACATGCAAGCAGCGTCATTTTCATGTTGCAAGGCAATTCACAAGAAACTTATTCAGCACTTGATTGCCGTCAGATGTTAAAGTGGGAAAAACTGCTGGTTGTACGAGGGTTAACAATTATGCAATAACAGGCCATTTACCTTTGCAATGAGGGCTCCGCACTATGAAAGCAAGGCTTTGTGCAATGCTTTTAATGAATGAATGAATGAACGAATGAACGAACGAACGAACGAACGAACGAATGAACGAACGAACGAACAAATGAATGAACGAACGAACGAACGGACGGACGGACGGACGGACGGACGAACGAACGAACGAACGAACGAACGAACGAACGAACGAACGAACGAACGAACGAATGAATGAATGAACTTTATTAACGTGTCAATAAAATATCTAGCAGCGGGTAATCCCTTACCTAATAGGGGACACCTAACTACACTGTAAGCGTAACTAAGAATCTAGAACTGTCCATTGTATAAAAATTATAAAAGATAAAAAAATATACATATAACAATGTCTATTTAAAGTACATCAAAACAGTGACATAAGATCGGGAACAAATATCTTTACGGTGAAAACAGTAATGTAAACAGGAAGTATAGGAATTGCATGGATGGCAGCCGGTGCAACCATCTTTTAAGAGGCTTGATAAATCACGCTTTCGTATTTGGGATTTAAAGGTTTTAAGATTCCTTGCAAGCCTCTCCTTACTGGATAAGTTCAAAATTCGTTTTGTTTGCATATGAAAAAAAAGTATCTTTCATAATAAATACTATGCGCGAAGCCTCGCTTTCATAATGAGGTTCAAAGCAACTCGGAGATGGCCTATTTATTTATTATAGGTTTTTCTAACTGACCTTCACTCTGGTATGCCAGTTCATGCTCTTCGTCCTCATCCGGTGCTTCATAACTAGCGTGCTGTAAAACAGAAAACAGGAATAAGTGACGTAAATGCACTTTCCCCAATGCGTGGTTACCCCTAATTTCCTTTTAGGATTCCAACAGCCCTTGCTAAGATCTACTTTTCCCGCGAAGTCATAAGCCGCGCAAAACTACCTTTGAATTAGTAGGCAATCTTCCTCAGTTAAGAAATTACAGGACTAGCACGAGATGCGCAGAACGAATGCGCTGTAGCAAAAGAAGGCACCGCCCTTAACTGTAACATGACCGACATGTGACGCATGAATTAGGCCTAAATGTCCATAAAGGGCGATTTACACGTACGACTTTCTCGCATGGGACAAGCTTACGACAAGAATAGTTTCGTGTAAATCAAACCCACAACTCACTTACGACTGTCGTGAACGTCATAAAGAAGTAGGATTTAAAACATGTTTTTAAATCCTACGACAATCGTAGGTATAGGCAATGCTGAATGACGAAAATTTTGTGCGATTTTTTGCATGACGCGAGCCGTGTGAGATCTAAAAGTAATAATAATAATAATAATAATAATAATAATAATAATAATAATAATAATAATAATAATCTTTATTTGTGCTTTTTTTAATGTACATAGTTGATTCTTACAATCTTGTAGTGGTAATACCTAGAATTAAATTAATTATTAGTTAAAATAATGTGCAAGCAAGGAAGCTAAATGAACCATTTGGTTATCTTGTTAGCTCCCTGGCTAATTTAGGTTCTAGATAGCAGGCAAAAAAGGCAAAAAAGAAAGAAAAAAAAATGAAAAAGCAAAAGGAAGGAAGAACTTATTAATTGTGAAATGTTAACTTATGTTACGAGGTCAGCATGCGACAGTCGTAAGCAAAAGGTGTACCGTCTAAATCGGCCTTTAGATTCCTGTGCCAGTGTGTCACACAAAATTCTTCAAAACAGATGATCAAAAGAAACCAGCATGAACAAGAATCCTTTGTGTTTGTGTACCTGCTGTCTTCTTTGCCGCTGCTTCGCTTCATTAGCATCGCCATCAGCGGCTTCTTCATCAGATAACTCAGCATTATCATCATCATCATCATGGTCTGCAAAAAAGTGAAAAATTACTCAAACAAGTAATGAGAGCCAAAGAGCTTGACGACTCTGGGTACGAGACGGTCTCACACCAGGAATTATTCGAAAGCCTGTTAACGCTAATCCCCGATTAAAAGTTAACCGAGGTTTTTATCTCGATCTTAAAAAAATGGTTTTCAAAAGCTGATTTTAAGTTAATGGTAACGACAAGTCTAGATCAAATTTAAGGGACTAAAATCTTTGGGAAGAATCTTTTACTAATTAGCAGTTAAACTAGAATGAAAGTTCACGTTAACCCAGGATTAGCTTAATCGAGCTTTGAACAATTGGGCCCAGAAATGGCCACATCCGCTGAAAACAAAGCGGGTGGGTACGTCCGTGGACACGTTGTAGTAACCGCACCCGACTGTCGATTGGGCTTTCAGTCATAGATCGGAGGTCATAGTACTTTCGGGGATCGGAGGGTCGGTGGTTCGAGGCTAGAATGGTGTGTAAACAGTCGTCTTGTTTTCTCAGGCAAGAAACGTGATTCAACCCCTTGCCCTAGCGTATAAATGGATATTGGCCAAAAAAAATAAAAGGAAAAGTTGAGAATAACCTGCGATTGACTAGCACCTCTCCCGGGGTTGGGAAAATGGGGGGAATAACAGAACTCTGGCTTCTTCATGCTAAAGAAACCGGGTTAAACTCGTCCATATGAGTGACCTAAACATATACTGAAGAGTGGGGGTTATTACTTCTGGAGTAAATAGAGGATATTATAGGGTGGCGCGAAGATATAAATTTTATTTTCGAGTGGTAAAATATTGTTTTTAACACCGGAAAAATGAAATCCATATCTTCAAGCCACCGTGTAATTTTCTTTTTATTATATAGACACGAGTGTTTTACTGACTGTTTGCACAAACAACCGTGAAAAAGCGGGAAATGACGTCACCAATATCCTCACTAGTGAGGATATAGAAAATATGCCACTCAGGTCCCGGATGTAGTTTTGTACGAATTTTACGAGTGGTGTAATTTCCAGTAAAACACTCGTGTCTATATAATGAAAAGCTTTGTATTACCGTTGTTTTGTTTTTTTGTTTTTTTGTTTTTTGCAATTCTTGACAAAAAGCGTCAGGTGCTTTCGTTGCAGATAAATCATGACCTATGACCTTACCTCGAGCAGCACCGCTATCGTCGGTGTTGACATTTCTCGCCTGATCACCGTCTGTTGCGATCTCAATTATCCTGTAAATTAACGCCCATAAAAATAGTTAGCGCCTCTTGTTAGCCCCGAGTAAGCCAACAGTATCCCGTTCAGATCTAAAAGCAATTCCACCTCAAGAAGATTCAATAAAAATCAATCATACACGCGATTGGAATGATAAAACAACTGATCCCAACGTGGAATAAAGTGTTGATATTATGTTTGTTGTTGGTCCACTTAGGCTCGAATGCGACTTTACCTTCCTACCTATATGTTCAGTGCTGAATGTACAATCCGTATAATTGGTATAACATTGTCGACTATTAGCCCACAGTTAAGGGGGTGTCTAAAATAACGGTTCCACTGCATACTGGAAAAAGAAAGAAGATTTTCGTCGCCTCTCGTCTCCACACTATGTGTTCAATATCCACAGTGCGTTTGTACTCTTCTATTTACTATAGAACAAAGGTACACTCACTTTTCGGTTGTTTTTGATTTTGTCGCTTTTAAAACTGCAGATACAATCTTCTTGATGAAAATTGACTCCACATAACGAAGAATTCCTGCAGATCTTACACAAAACTCGTCCTGAAAAAAAATTGTACGTCTGTAAATTAAGCTTTCTTTCTCCAAGAGACTACACTACACGGAGGCAAAATTAAACAAATGTTTGATCAACCATCCGTGGTTGGAAGCTGTTGAAATGAAAGTGATGTAGAATTAAGACAATAGGGAGCTTAAGGCCCGGTTCATACGTCGAACTTTACATGAGCCGAACCTAATCATTTGGTTCGGCGCATGTAAAGATCGACGTATGAATCAGTTAGGATCGACAGATTTGTATTTGGGTCGACCCGCCGTTCTATTCGACTGCGCCAGTCGAATAGAACGGCAAAAGTTTGACTTCGATTCAGACGTCGAATTTTTCATGTGCCGAACCAAATGCATACGTTACGTATAAATTATATAAATTATATCGATCCCAGAGGTCTGTGCATTCCATCGACTTGGCATGCCGGCGCAAAAGACTTCATTCTGAACAAGATGGCGGGAAAAGAGGAATGTGCTTGTTCTTCTTGTTTCGAAACAACTGAATATACTTGTCTGAGATGCGAAAGATTAAAAAAAAAAAGACTCCATTCTTGAAGTGCAGACGCACTTCAAACCGACAGAAACTTTCCAATACAGGCCATATCAAAAGCGAAGCGTCAAGACTTCTCAGAACAAAATCTTCAAAAACAACATTAATTTGAAGAAAACATTACTCTATTCAAACAGAGATTACGCAACAGAGGTTACCTCGATAACCTTATAAATAAAACTCTTTCAGAAGTCAACCTCCGCGAAAAAATGTCGGCACTACAAAACAAACTACAAACCCGCAAAAACATTTTGAGGTTTGCTATGGAATATCGCCCTTCTGTGCCTAACCTAAAACAATTCAGATGAGTAAATACAGGGGCCATAATCAGGGATGGAGACCGCAAGCGTGGGGTCCACGCGTCCCCATGAGTTGTATCAAAAAAATATATTTCTAGAAAAAATTGCCCCCCCCCCCCCCCCCTCACGTCATAAACCCGCGTGAATACACGCAAGCTACTACCTTATATGTGACACGGAAAGCAACTGAGAAAAAATTCACTAAAGATAAAAAAGTCCTTAACTGTCTGAGTACATGTCCGTAGAGTGTAAGCTTTTTTCATTCATTCAACAGTAGCAACGCACGCAGCGCCACCGTTTTGGGGCCTTTTTGACTTTACTGTGAGAGACATGTGATCAATAGGCCGCTTATTCCAACTTTTCCCGTCTTCTTTCAATTGTTACCTTTTCCTTTGTGAGAGTCTACTTCTTTAAATGTGGGCACTGAGGAGATATTCCCTGGTAGAATTTTAAAATTTGGACGCCATTTTGAACGGGTAGAAAAAAATTTCAATTTCTCCACGCGCGATCCTGGCCGTTTACACGCGTGCACGCACGCGCGTATGGCGCTATATTTTTCTAAAAATAGATTTTTTGGTACAACACATGGAGACAAGCCCACAAGTCAAAATGGCATCTCGTTACGGTCTCCATCCCTGATTATGGCTCCTGGTAAATGACACTTGATAGAAAATCAGCCTCTGCTAAGCGAGATCTACAAAGACCCTTTCTTACTTTCGTACAGAAAAGGGAGGTCTTTGAAAGACGTTTTCGTAAGACTAAATTAGCTTTCAAGGTCATATTCTTCCTATCTCGACCGGTAGGAGCCGTGTTTGGCCTGTCTTTATTATTTTACCAAACAAGCTCTTCCATTTCAGAATTCATCTTTCCCGCCATTTTGAATCTTGTTGAGTAAAAACAACAGCCGCTGACCACGAAAATCTACTTTCTCACCTTAGCTTTAATTAAGTTCGACTTTAGTTAGGTTCGACGTCTGAATCAACTGCCGAACTTAATTATTTGGGTCGACCTTAATAGGTATTAGGTTCGGCTCATGTAAAGTTCGACGTATGAACCGGGCCTAAGCAACGACTACGGTAACGGCAACGACAACGCCGCAAAACAATAGGTTTAATGAGAAGAAACAATTGCTCTGCACGTGCGTTTTACATTGTGGTACATTTCTTTGCCGTCCTCTGCAAAACAACAACGTGAAATGACCACATTCAAGGTTTTGTGGAGAATGTGAACGCACGACGGTGAATGTTTCATTTTCTTTCTTAACTGCTCAACTTGTACGCCACTCCTACCAATTTGGTTCCCGGATAGTTCGACATTTTTGTAAAAGTTGAGCGAGTTGAAATAATGGCGAAGTAGCACAAATGAAATAAAAATATATTTTCGGGTGACGTTTTCGTTGCCGTTGCCGTCGTCGTTGCTTAAGCTCCATTATTTCCAACAATTTAACGACAGTATGTTGTCAGAGTAGAGGTTCTCTTTGACTAATGTTACTTAGAGTAAATTCGTGCCCTGTCTGATACATGGCGAGCAATTATGGATGATAATTATGATAATAATGACTAAGAGCAACACACACTGCAAGACTCTACTTGCTGTTACCTTGAAAGATGTTTCACTCAGAAATTGAAATCTGATACGATGTACTCTTTCCCTAAACACAAATGAATATGAAATAATGATAAGAGTCTTCGTTGAGAAATACCAACGTCAGCCTTTTTAAAGAGTTTGTAAAAAGATTCTCCTTGGAGAAATAAAAAGGGGAGTATCACCCATTTTTAGTGTCACTATGAACAGCCAAAATAGCGTATTTGTTTCAATGGAATCGTTAAGATAATGGTTCAGTTTTGTTAACAATAACCCTACTAGTGCACAGAAACTACTACTAATCATGTTTGGCTGCGGATGGCTAGGATAGAAGTGGATTGCAACTTGAAAAAAAATTGGCCAATTTTTTTCAAGTTCAGTTCTTCCTATATATTTTCAGAGAAGTCGCTAAAAATTGATTACGTTTTGTTATTCCTAGGAGAAAAACCTTAATATTTTCTTCCCGATGTTGTAAGAGCAATTTCATGTTACAGGTTCTTTGTCAAATATTTGAGCAGTTTTACTTAACCAAAATACAACAAAATCCCCGTGCAAGTACCCCTTTACATGTAAGAGATGATTTCAGTATTTAGTTGCATGGATGACTCGTTTACGGTGGTTTTAAGAATGGGCGAGTTGAGGTCTTGGATAAATTAAAGAAACGTTTCGGGATGAAAATAAGACGCGTCCCTCGGCAAGTCTCACCGATTTCTGCTCCGCTTTGGTGACAAAGATTCCCAGACATCCACAGACTCCAGTACCTGCAGAAAGATAGTAGTTATTATTAATTATGACATTATTAACGACCCAACTAGGTACAAACTGCAGAATAATTAACAAATTGGCGGTAGGTTCTATGGTCTATACTCTTATAGATTGCTTCTGCTTTGGGTGCAATTAAGCGAATAAGACATCTTATACCTTTTAACATATTAATTAATGTATAAGACGCCCTAAGTCACCACATTTTAATTACTGTAGTGTTGTTTGGGGCAACTGTGGCAGTGGTCTCTATGAAAAGCTTCAGAAGCTCCAAAATCGTGCAGCCCGTATTTTAATGTGTGCCAATTATGACTCTAACATCGATGAATTGTTCTGGGCACTGGGTTGGCGTAAACTAAAATACCAAAGATTGGAATCAGCTGCTATTATGATGTACAAATCTTTCTCGAAACGACGTTACATCATATCGATTAAGGAATACTGAAAATAAATTGGCTCTTCCGCAGCCCCGCACCAATTATTTAAAGCAGAGTTTCTCTTATAGTGGAGCCGGGTTGTGGAACAGCCTATCTAGTGACCTTCGTGCAGCAACATCTTTATATGATTTTAAATTTAATCTACGTCACCACAGTTTTGAATAAGTTTTAACACGGCATCCTCGTAAAGCAGCTTTTAGTATGTGGTTAACAGTAGCTTAGGTTAGTTAGTTTAGTTAGGTATGATTTTGGTTATCTTTTATCTTTTATCTCTGAATGTACATCTAATATTTGCTGAAGGATTTACCGTGTCTAAATAAAGTTACCATACCATTCTAAAATCAAGTGGAACGGCGAGTGGTTTCACCGCCGAGTTTTGAACATTTTAAGGCATAATTTTATTTTGTATGAGAGTTTTAATCAAAGAAAACTTCCCTCGATTTGTTTTTCTTGTTGGTTTGCTTTTCACAACATAAAGATGGAAAAAATACGAACGGAATTGGCCCTACTTTCCCTCCAGAAAGCGCACGCGCTAGATCTCAATAAGAGTACAGACAATAAAAATGACGTCAGGATAATCTGACGTCATTTTTATTGTCTGTACTCTTATAAACGATCACTACCAGCCAATCAGCGCGCGAGAATTTTGACAGTTATTGTAAAACCAGTCTTGACGTTTTCCACCTTTGATACTCACGCTGAAAACGCGTTTGTACTCTTATAGACAGGATGTAACTTACCAAAAGAGGGAAAATGCGCAAAAAGACACGAGTTTCATTTCATGATGAAAATGTCCATAAATACATAAAAGCAAGGGAGAAGGAGAAAAGTTTTATTGTTTTGAGATGATCGAACTGTAAAATTAATTCTTAATACTACAACAGTAGAGCCAATAGACGAGAGTAGAATATTTTTAACTTATTAAAAATTAAACACAGATGTGAGCCAAACATAAATTTTACCTTGTTTGCGAATACATTTCACACGACAGTTTTTCGAAGAATCATTGAATTTAGACAAAAAGAAAGGGTTGAAAACAGAAATCTTATTCTTGAAAGATACACGCTGCCGTAGATCGTAATGTTTTCCCAGTGGCCTAAACCTTTCAATAAACCGTTTACATCAAAGCTCCCTTAAAGCTCCTTTCATCCCAGACAACTCGATACAAAAACGCACCACTGTTTAAAGTCAAATTTTACCTGTGCCAGAGTTACTTTAGTAAATTTTTTCTGCAGTTGTTTTGCACGTTTCTTTGCTTTCGGTCCCGGCTTGAGAGGAAGGTCCATGCTAGGTGTCTTGATATTAGCACTGGCGGTCATCAAGATTTCCCTGAAATATAAACACAAAAATGAGCGCTCTAGCTCCTAGGGATGGCTCGACGCAAACACGTTTTCTTTGGCCAGTTTCTTTTAACAATTTAAACTACGTTGTTCGTGTGTAAACGATGAACATTTTTGCATGCCGGTGAGTTATCCTTAACAAGTAATTACATGCATAGGTAGTTTTGTAAACGACCAACAAGTTTCTACAAGATGTTCTCCTTGATGACTTCTGACAGTGTTCGACAAGTTTTCCTTGAAATATTTTTCAATTGTACCGGGAAGTTTTGCAACTCTATATTCACAAGTTTTCCTCGGTAAACAGAGGTCTTGCCAGTTTCGAACAAGGAGTATTATTAAGGTAGGTTTCTCAACTTTTGTCGCAAACTTTTCAACGAAAACTTACTAATGTGTAAAAAGCCTAAAATAATTACTGCCCTTAATATTTTTAGATAATACGTCGACACTCCAACTTTTGGGAATGACTGTAAGAATGTCCAATTCGATCAAGTGCAAAACTTGCAGTAAAAATGTAAATTACATTATTGCACGTTCGGTTCTTCACAGTACTTTCTAGAAGTAAAGAGGTGGTCGTGAAGGGTTTCAATAAAGGCTAGTTGGTTAACACCCGATGCGCTGTCAATGGAGTCCCAGAGGATGTCTGTCAAATTAAAGTCACCCGAAATTACCATATTGCCAAACTGGTCACAAATTTTATGCGCAAAATTATCGAATACATCCAACTTGGGTCTTCATTGGGTGGCCCATAGCAAAAACAATAAAATTCTTTGACCAGTAAGTGTAGTAATTTCGGCAAAAATGATCTCAAGCTGTTGCAGCTCGGCTTCCGATTCAGGTTTAAATTCTTCGACAGCTTTGAAGGAGGCTGTTTTGATTGCGATAAGAACTCCACCACCACCTCGATCAGACCGATCTCTCCTAAATGTCGTAAAGCCAGAATGCAATATTTCAGAGTTGCTGATATTTTGGTTCAACCATGTCTCATTGACGCATATAACGTCAGAGTTTTCGACGTACACCAGGTCCTGGAAGCGATGGAGGTTACACACGGATTGCCAGTTTGTTGTGCTGTTTTTGTGATAACTTTTTAAGCTTCTGGCTTTCATCACGAACCAATTGATCTTACCAGCAGTCAAAGCATAAACCGATCCAGGGTTAGGATTGATGTCACAAGACAACAAGACGCGAATGGTAGCACCTGAGTTGTTGTAGTAACAAACGTGGCACCTTTTTATTACATGGCACGGTAATAAGTGTTGACTTATTAGCCAAAAACAGAAAAATAGCAACGGCTTTCACAGAGTTCTTCGAGTGACGACCTGATTCCCTTAACAATGTCAACAATCCACCGAAAGGAGCAATCGTTTTCAGGAAAACAGCAATAAAAATTGTAAGAATGAATTAAGGTAAAAGGAGTCCAAGACTAGTGGTACCTCCAAGACTACAGGTCGTTTGACCATGAGTCATCCTTCTGTCATTATATCGTTTTAGCCCGTGCGCATGCTCAAACCTCAACACGTACCACATGGAAGACAAAATGACTACATTGTCATATATATACATGGCTGAATCTCTGTATAAGTCAGTAAGGTGGAACTGAGGTGCCTACGAAAGGGATCTGTCACATATGGTCTAGGGGCCGACTTTTCTCTCCCTCACTGTCTTGTCGGGGACAAGGTATCGGAAGGCATCGCGGAACCATCTCCAGCTGGCATAAGCGAACCGCGGGCCGAAATCTCGTGGTGCATCGTCATGGTACAACGCTCCGGCAAAGTGTCCAGAGGTACCGCTGTCGGCTGTATTTTTGTCTCTTTTTCAGCCATTTTGATATTAAGGCTGGCAAGTCGCCCGAAGACATCGTAGGGAAAGAAGCGTTTCATTCATGTCCCTCGTCACGTCCTCGTCAAATTGTCGACGAGTATTGTATACAATTCATAGCCTTTAAGCCAATTCTGTACATTAAACATGTTCACTTGAAAATATAACATCGATAAATTTATTTACGCGCAGTGGGGATTGAAACCCTTAGGTGTCCAAGATCAAGGGCCTGTTTCGCAAAAATTAAATTCAACTGATTTCAAACACTCTCAGAGGAAATTCTTTGTGAATACATTTGTAACTATACTCGTCGCCTACGCAGCCGTTCTTAGTGTCGTCACGCAACGCCCCTCCGAGCGTTGCGTGACGAAAACAAGAGGACTATAACAGTTACTTTACCTGAGTCTTGGAATTCCTAGTGTGACATTCATCTCACCCCGGCCAGCAAAGTGAAAAGTATTCAGTGTCATCTGAGTAGAGGGCTCACCAATGGACTAAAGAACAGAACAAATAGATTACTCGAAAGAAGTCATTTTAAAACAGAGATGTCTTCAATGTTTCGTCAAGGATTGCAGGGCAAGAGCCAGTTTGAAATTAGTGAGGTTTATTTTATGCAAAGCCATGCACACGAATTTCTGCAAAACAAAACATCAGCCAAAGGTAACAGGACTAGAGAACGGGAGTGAGATTGCGTGTGATAAACAATTCTCAAATCATTAATAATATAATAATTTATAAAGAGAAAACAAACGAAATCACTACCATGATAGAGGTTTGGAAAAGTGATCTTAACTATCATAAAATTTGGTGAACTTTTGTTTTGAATTTCTCCAAGAATTATTTATGGTTTGAGAAACTATATCAAACACTCGAAAGAGTTTCATCTGATAATCTCCAAATACTTCTAAGTTGGTTTAAAAAACTCACCTGCGCCTCGTTTTTCCAATCCACATTCTCAAACTCATTAATAATTCATGCAGTCAAAAGCCAATAAATGACCTCCATTTCGGTCAGGTGGATGAATCTTGATACCCCAATGAAACACCAGATGAAACACCACCAGGTTTTCATCTGAGATGAAACATGTTTTTCATCTGAGATCAAACATTTGCATTTTAATGAGATTAATTTCTTATTGTTTCATTTGAGAAGACATGTCAAAAACTCGGGCTTCGTGCTTTATCACGGGTTCCAAATACCTCGAAACAGATGAAAGCACTCGGCCTGCGGCCTCGTGCTTTCATCTGTTTCTCGGTATTTGGAACCCGTGATAAAGCACTCGCCCTCGTTTTTGACATATTACGTCTCAGTGTTTGGATATCTGATGAAACTTGATATATTACTTCCAAAATGTTAACATGTGCATTTGCAGAGCAGGACTTTAGCCAAAAAAGTGTCCAGGCACCCTTTGGACGCCCACATTTTGGAAAAAATTATCAAATTTACTCAATATTAAAAGACAAAATTTTGAATTTGAACTCGCTCTATGCCCCTAACACCCTATACATATTGAGTTACAGTGTACTTACCTGAGCAGCTAGCAAGCCAACGGCTTCCCCTGGTTCTGCCAGTGCACGAAACGCTTTCAAGTTCATGAGGTTCTTAAACTTGTGGGCTGGTAATTTACCACTGAAAAAACAATAACTACATTTGTAGCTAGTTACGGTACTTTGACAGACGGAAGAATTTCACACTTATTTATGTAGACAACTTAAGCCGCCACGACAAAAAAAAAATGTTTTATAAGCAGAGTTGATATCAGATATCAATCAGACAAAGCCAATCATTAGCTAGTTTTAAAAGAGTGTTAAGAAATGTAAATAGTCTTTAGTCTAATTTTTATATATTCATATATTAGTCTTTATTTTTCTTTTTTTTTTGTTCTTTTCAATTTTCGAGGACTCTTTTGTAAATCACTTTTAGTGAAATTGATTTCCTCAATAAAGATTATTATTATTATTATTATTACTATTATTATTATTATTATTGTTGTTATTATTATTATTGTTATTATTATTATTATTATTATTATTATTATTATTATTATTATTATTATTATTATTATTATTATTATTATTATAAGGTTATTAGGCCACCTTAAAGAGATTCGAATACTGATGTTTCGAGCGTTAGCTCTTCCTGGATTCGTTCTGACAAAGGGCTAACGCTCAAAACGTGTTAAATGGAATATCTTTACGGCGGTCAATTTTCCTTATCAACTCTGGTGATAAAACCAAACATTCGTTTCCAATCCTCACCGACGCAGCACCACAGTTTCTTTAGAAAATAACCCCCTTGTTCATTTGCGAAAAGAAAAGTCTGAAAAACGAAATTCAGGCTTGGACAAAATTCGAACTGGGAGCTGGTGATTTGTTAGTTCAGAATACACATGTGCCTATGCAAGATGAAGGCACTGAAAGCGAAATAAATGTACGCGATCTGTGGGTGAAGTTCCAGTTACACTTAAGCAGTTCACAAAATTAATATGATATTTCATATATTCTTCTCTTTTGGCTCTTCAGTTTTTACTAAGCTTCTTACCTCTCTTCGTATTCCTCATCAGTCAAGCATTTGTCAGGATTGAGTTGTGTGTACTTCATCACTGACTCACTGAACTTCTCGGAAACTGCTCCAAAATGTCTGTCTGCTTGAAGCTTAGACAGAACAGGATCAGGGCAACCTGTGGCTTTCTTGGTATACCTGTGCAATACAATGTTGATATCTCAACTTCCTTACAGTTTTGTCAGGGAGGTAGTCACATGGAGACAAATCTGGCAAAAGCCAAATACAGCGCACAGCTGGCAGAGTATCAACGGCAAAAATAATAAAAATTACTTCATGTAAGCCACATAAAAACGATGTGAGAATACCTATACAAAGTCCAGCTTGCCGTGATGGTTAAAGAAAATTTTTTAACTAGTAATACCGGTAATCAAAGATTACGGAGTGCAACAACAACAACAACTACAGCAAAAGCGTTTCTTTAGACACCATAAAATATGATAAGTTCGATGATCTCGATCCCAGGTTCTCTCTCCTTTGCCGCGTTGGTGATGATGTCATCCGCCCCTGCGAAATCTGTGGGGGATACCAGACACGCGTCCCAAGATCCATTCATTCAATCAACGTTGTCCCATTCAATCTCTACTCCAATCTGTATTAGGAGTACGTTCTTTCTACGTCGAACGCAATAACAGTTCTATCGTTTTTTTTTTTTTAGAGAATCTGTATCTGAATATTATTATTGTATCTGAATATTTAATATTCAGATACAATAAAAAAAAGGTTTTAACCTACAGCTAACAGCTCAGAAGTACTATACAAGTACAGATTAAGTAATCACAGAACAATATTCTGGGGGCAATCATTACATCATCACTGCTGTTAGCTACTGCAAGGAAATCTAAGGAGGTGATTATCATCACATACATATTGTTAAAATTATAGAGAGTACAAACCGCTCACGAACATCCAAGGGTGCTTTGCTCCATTTTTTGAAGAGCTTTAGGTCGGCCTGAAAAAGGTGCAGTAAATGTATATTACAATAATACTAACAACTGTACTGTAACTACTCTCTTATAACAAATATTTGAACAAAATATGTTTAATCTATGGTACAGTCTTCAACCCTACAGGTAGAGGCCAGCGAACGTGAAAGACAAACTGCTGGATTTCAACCCTTAGGTGTCCAAGATCAAGGGCCTGTTTCACAGGAAATTCCTCCACGAATCTGGAGAGATTTTCGGAAAACTGTCAGGGAAACATGAAACAATTACGGCACAGCAGGGTATTAGCAACGACGAAGGCGACGGCATCGAAAACGTACATATTAAAATGGATATCATGTTTTTTTCAACCGTCGTTTCACATCCTAGTCGTGCAGTGATGGCAACAAAATGTACCAAAAAGTGTAATGCGCGTGCAGAGTTGCTGTTTCGGTTATTAAGCCTATTGCTTCGTTGACGTTCTTGTTGTCATCGCTGTCGTCGTTGCTAAAGCTCCCTATAGTAATGTGAACACAATAAAAATTTATTATTATTATTATTATTATTATTATTATTATTATTATTATTATTATTACAAACTGTTTTTGACCTTTGTACGTCCAAATGCTTGTGGACTGTCAACTGTTCTCTGATCTCTCGTATCTTTAGAGTTTTCTTCAGCATAAAAGAGGAACGGTGAAGTTCTTCTATGTAGATCGTCTTCGTGCTTTTTCTTCCATTTGGTGATCTGCAAACAAGCAAAAAATACACAGTCAATGAGTTATTCAGAGGGGGATGGTGTGTGGTGCTTATCAAGGCTTTTCAGTATAACTGAGAGTATATAAAGATACCTTTTTCTCAAGCTTTGCTGCTTTGTCTGACTCAAGATGTGGAAGAAGTTCTTTTGGATTAAGTTGCTGTACGAAAACCTGTGTAAGTCAGAAAGTAAGGTAATTATATTACCCAGCAAGTCAGAATCACAACTCCTGGTTTAATTATTTAATCCAAGTATTAACATGTTCATGCAGTTACAAATAGACTCAGATGTGATGTGTACTGAGTGAAATATATGAATTTAAATTTCCAGCCTTTATTAATCAACTGACATTAAATGAATGGTACAGCCCACAGATCTAAAACCAAAGTCTTTGTTTTTAAGAAAAAGGATGTCAAACATATTTGATTTTAAAATAAACAGTTTTGATTGTACTGCGATCATCGCCAGTTGCGAGTAAAAGTAAAAAGTAAAGTAAATTTGTTTACACACGGTTAGATTTAAAGTTAGAAGCTTGTGGGGCCGTGTAATCAAACAAATATTATAAACAGAACAGAATCCCAACTGGCAGGGAGGCTTACCAGTTGGCTATTTACAAAGTGTGGCCGAGGATTTGAACAGGGGACTACCATGAAACAAATCCAGCTAGTGATCAGAGAGGGGACTGGAACCTGGGGCCTCCAGATTACGAGTCCGTGTCTCTAACCACTCGACCACGTCATATCTGTAAAGTTAGTCTGCTGTAACTTTACTTGTAACTGCGGTGATTGTAGTACCATCGAAACACGTCTTATTTTAAAATCAAATGTGGTCTGCTTCTTTAAAGTCTTTGTTATAACCAAACTGAATCTGTTAATGAACAGGGCCCAGTTGTTCAAATCCCGATTAAGCTAATCCTGGGTTAACGTGAACTTTGATTCAAGTATATTTACTAATCCATAAGGATTCGTCCAAAAGATTTTTGTCCCTCAGTTTTGCCTTAGACTTTTCTTTACCATTAGATTAAAATGAGCCTTTAAAATAATGTTTAATGAGCGAGATGAAACCCTCAGCTAACTTGTAATCGTGCATAAGCGTTAATCGGCTTTTGAACAACCGGGCCCAGAAGTTCGTGCCACAAACCTTGAAATTGCCTGCCATGAAAGGAAACTGCTTCTCAGACAGGAAAGAAGTCTTCATGACATCCAAGCCATCTTCACCATAGTAAAACTGCACTACAGAGCTATCACTATCTCGAACAGTCAGGTCATAATTGACTTGCAGACCTTCCAGATGTTTAATAAGGCAGCGCTGAAGGTAACCACTGCGACTTGTTTTTACTGCAGTGTCAACAAGGCCCTGAATGAAAAAAATTCAACTTTCAATTCAATTCAACCCTTTGATTAAACACTTTATCCATGAGTATCGATTTTCCCACCTGAAGCTGAACCACAATAATAAAGATTTCCACCTGCTGGAACTAAGAAAACGATACACCCTAGAATTATTTCTGCACCGTTTATTGTGTTGAGAAAGAAAACCAATACGACATAAGATCCGGATAAACTGCAAGCATTTTGGTATCATTTTCAGGCAATTAAGTTCAAGCCTGCCTCTCACACATACTGTACATTTTGATTGGAAAATTTAGAGTTGTAATTTAGAGTTGTAGTAAGGTATAACTTTATTTAATCACGGAGAATCATCAGTTGAGCTAAAAGTTAAAACTAAATATCACTACAACTGTTCTACATGATTACGGTTTTACCGTGTGGGAATTCGATATGTCAGATACCTTCTTGAGAAGTCGTGTAAAGTTCCCAATAGAGCCAGCGTTTTTTAAGTCTTGGGGCAAGTTATTCCACAGACAAGCCTCGCTATAGCAAAAGTTTCGTTTCAGGTAATTTGTATTTGGTTTGGGCAAAGAGAGTTTCCCTTCAAGACTTCTCAAGTTATAATCACCAGCATAGCGTCGAGTGAAAAGACATTAAAAATATTCCGTCCGAGGCAAGTGCAGTTCCAGAAAATATCCATACTCCCCATGGAAGGTTTTTTTATTTTGCACCCATACCTTCCCAGGAAATACCAGTTTAGTTTCGTGCTTTGCTCTAAAATTTTGACTTCCCTTGCCCCAGGGATTTCCGATGACCTTCCATGGGGTGAGTATGGATATTTTTCTCGAACTGTACCATCATTAAGGATAAAAATTAGCGAAGAAAAAACAATGTTCCGAAGTCGCCATGACATCATTTTCAAGTGACAAATTAAATATTCAAAACAAACGGATATATTAAGTCCGTTTTGAATTTTAATTTGTCACTTGAAAATTAAAGATGTCAGGACGACATTGAAATGTTGTGTTTTCTTCACTAATTTTTATCCTTTTAAAACTGTGTATCTAAATCTAATCTAATCCAAATGTAGAACAATTATTTTTTTATTATTTTGTACAGTAAGCATCTCTGTAGAGCATGCATCAATTTATCAATTTTGTACCTCTCTACCCGCCATACAGTGAAAGAAATATTCTTGAGGCCTTATCCCAGTCAAGAACCTTCCATCAACAAATCCTCCAGCCCTGGGGCTAGTATCATATGGCAGGAATGACGGCAGAGATCTGCCGCTAAGCATAAGCGGGGGCCGACGCCCCTCCAGTTCAATCTGCCCCAGTAGACATGAGATCTGCATACAGTTCACAGACGATCCCTTAGCGCCAGATTGCACCATCAACTGAAGGTTGTTGTCAGGAAATCTTTTGAGGAGGCCAAATGGAATGCATGCTTTGTTAATGAGGTCTTGATAGTGATCTGTTTTCTTCTTCATGCTCAAGTCAAGCTGCTTCATGTCACTGCCGTCTTTACTGTGGTGAATTTCCTGTAGTTTCTGCTCCAGTACCGATCTGAAACCAAAGTTTTGCACATAATAATCCTTAAAGCCTCTGCATCAAAATACATTCTCCTCACTTTCCTCAACACATTTCTTTTACTGCATTCAGCATGTCAGTCCTACCGGCCCTGGGGGCCGTTTCTTTAAGTCCTGGTAACTTACTGGACCTGAAAAGTCCTTGTGGTGATAAACGTCTCTCAGCAGAAGTCAATTTTTAATAAGCTTCGTAACGCTAAATTTTAAAATCTTTATAATTCTGTGAAAACATTGACCACCTGTAATCGGCGAAAAAGCATTTAAAAATTTAGTTATTGGGCCCGGTAAGTTATCAGGAATTTCGAGGAATGGACCCCTGGTCAATTTCAGTCGAAAAGAATGGTCGTGGGGATGGGAGCAGGCCCCTGGCTCCTCCCCTAGACCTGCCACTGTTACAGTAACAGCAAGGTGTTATCATGGGCAATCTCTAACCTTTGGTGCTTCCTTCAAAGGTTTTTCTGAACACAACACAATATCTACTTTCATTCACAAATAAAATGCATGTTTTACCTCTCACAGTCATCTGGAAGACCAACAGCTTCAATGGCAGCTTCGTCGCCAGCTGTTCTCCCCTTCTTTATGTACTTGTGCCTTTTCTTGTCTGCCTTCTCCTTCACCAGGACGTCCTCAACACCAAGAGTGAAGCCATGGAATTGCAGGAATGTGGTGAACACTCTGGCTAATGAGGTAAGAAGGTCACCAGCCATTGCTCCACCGTACAACTGAAAGGAAACATTAATCTGATATTGAATGATTTGAACTCAGGAGTCTTTACTGTTTGTGAATTGCATGGAGGTGCATACAGAAGTAATGTTGAATATGAATAATTATAATATGAAGCATATATTTTTCAGGCTTTCTTTTGAAGTTGTGTAAATAACTGTGTGAGTCTTTCTTCTATTTTTAAAATAGAAGTGATCAATGCTGTTGAACACCAGACCTTGAATCCAAATTGCCATGCTTCAAACCTTCATGTAGCTGGATATAATTGCATTTGATGTACATGTAGAAAGAACGCACTCCTTATACAGATTGGATTTGAGATTGTATGGGACAGCAAATGGATGAATGGATCTTGGGACACATATCTGGCATCCCCACGCAGATTTTGCAGGGGCTGATGACATCATCACCAACTTGGCAAAGCAGAGAGAGCCTGGTGACATTGAATGCACTTGCTAATCTTTGATTATTACTAGTTAAATATATAGTTATTTTGTATACCTCATTGCAACAGTGCACCAATCCAAATGGAGTGGGTCCATAATGTGCTTTGTCTAACACACCACACAATAGCTCACCTTGACGGATTACAACCTATATAGTACAGTACAAGACAGTAAAATAATAAAAATAAATAATTTGCTGTTTAGTTAGAAATTATTTAAGGGTAAAACAGATTTTGGTTCTATTAATAATAAATTTACCAACCTCAGCCTCAGACATGTTATCACCCTTTAGCAAAGGAATTCCAAGAAACGACTGTTTTGGTTTGCCAGTGATCCAGTTCTTCAGAAAAGACAAACAAACGGTGAAACAAATCACAAAAAAATGTATTACAGTGTAATTATGTCATGTAAAAACCAGGACCAAAATACATTAAGCATCTTAAGGACGGTGAGTACTATTGTTACTGCACATAGATTCTGCACATCTCAAGATACCCGGGTTTCCGACGGGTAGTGCTCACTAATACAGGGATATTTTGGCGCAGTTTAAAACTATGTGGAGAAAACAGAACATAGCAAGTGCTCTTGGTACCCCAAAAGAAAATTGGGGGTAACCATGCATTTTTCAGAGATAATTAAGCTTCAATTTAGGAAAAACTGTGCGACATTGCTTTATATTTTAGGGTTTTTTAGAAATATTGTTGCTTAATTATCTCTGATAAATGCGTGGTTCCCCCCAATTTTCTTTTTAGATTTCAATAGCCCTTGCTAAGATCTTTTATCCCGCATAGTCATAACCCCACAAAAATACTTCAATCAGTATTAGTAGGCACCGTCCTTAAGGTAAGTGGGATTTCTCCCACACAGTCATTCCCTGGATAAGTGAGAACTACATACAAACAATGACTTCTTACCTTTCCCGCTATTTTTGCTTTGCCTTGCATGCTCAGGAGCTTAGCTTCTGGAGGAATAAGGTTAATCAACACAGTGGACACAACCTGTAAAGTAATACATGTACCATTTTCAAAATATTTATTGGCAATCAGTACCATCAAATTGGTGCTTGTGTTTGTGAATAAGACCATTCCACAGGAGAGAGAGTGAATTATGAGTGCACTGACCACTTAGCAGTCATCCACTCCATGCACTAACCTGCTTTCCTGACCAAAGCTGACAAGGTCTAACAATGCATGGCTTCAACAACTTGATCTTGGTGCTCTTAAAGCTCAGAGCACTGTAGACAAGCTGCTGGTAGTCTGATCTGCATAGATAAAATAAACACTGAGATTTATCAGCCTGTCATACAAGTCAACTAATTTTACGCAACTGGTCAAGACAAGTACACTTCACAGTCAACATTAATTCAAAGAAAATAACACAATAATTCAATACACGCTACAATTGGACCTTGTCCATTAAAGGAGAGCAATAGCAGTAGGTTGCAGTAGTGAATAGTCACAATGCTGTGATCCAGTTACATCTCGTGGTAAACAAAAAAGAAAATAATAATTTATGGATCATAATAATAAAAATAAAAGATAGGATAGTTGATTTGTTCACCTGTTGAACATACGTCCCCTGATTGTCATCCTCACACCTGCTACCATGTGATCCTGGATGAGTCCACTGAGTGGGGTGCCATCCTTTGGTACCAAGTACTGGTAATTTGTGCTGGCTGAGACAAAGAAATTCACAGAAAAATATATTTTGGAGTCTGGCACTGTACAGGTTATACATGAGTGCAGTTCACTTGTCATTTTGAATATTCATTGGCATCACCAAACTTTTATGTAAGATACATGCAGTACCATGCAAATTCTCTGAAGTGAAGTCTTAACTTATAAATGAACAGTCTACACCGTGGGAAGGGATCAGTCAATTTTAACAAGGTCATTAAATTTCAGGTCATATCCAGTTATTTACAGAGTCAAGCAACTTAATTCAGGACTTGGCTCTCCAATCTCACGCACAACTTACAATCATTGAGCCATTGAAACGACATTTGATGACACTTAGAAGCATTTATTGATAATGAGATAGATAGATAGATAGTTTATTCACCTTAAAAACTTGCAGCCAAGAGCTGAATTGCGATAAAGTTTACAAATGCAAAATTACATAAATAATAAATAATAAGTTAATAAATAAATAATAAATTAAAGATAATAAGATAAATAATAAAGATAGAATAACAAATAATAAAGATAAATAATAAATTAAAGACTTAACATCATGTTCAGACTAAACCACAGACCAAAATTTAAACCAAGTCATTTAAGGCATAATTTCCACTGTTTACAAATCAACGAAAACCAAGTGAAAACCCGAAAAACCATGCAGTCACATCCAAGTATGACAACATAAACTACATCACGTATGATTCAATGAAAAGTGCTCTATCATTAACACATCAAGACCAAGTAGGCCGCTACGGGGGCGCAGTACTGTTGGTCGCTGCCTTCTACCTTTTGACTATTAGCCAATTTATGAATCTTTATTACCTAGGTTGTATGCTTCAGCTCTGGCAAGCTCATTCTGAGGAAAGTGAGCATTCATCTCATCACCATCAAAGTCAGCATTGTATGACTTGCAGTTAGCATAGTGAAGGCGAATGGTTTTCTCTCCTGGAAGAATACGAGCCTGGAAACAACACCAAACAAACCTATATATTAGGTTAATGTATTGGCAAACTAAATTTAGAAACTTCGTAAGGCAGTGAGTTGAATTAAGTTGTGTTGAAAGGAAACAACTGTGGCAAGAAACCTTGCAGGGAAAGGGAGTTGGGATTGGTTAAAAGTCAGAGTTACTACATAAGCTACAGGTGGCCCATACTACAGGGCCCGGTTGTTCGAAAGCCGATTAAGACTACTCCACAATTAAAAAATAACTGAGGACATCAGCTTGCTCGATAAAGATGTTTTTGAAAGCTAATTTTAAGCTAATGATAAAGACAAGTAGACAAGTCTACATGGTCATCAAAACTGAGGGGCAAAAATCTTTTGTGAAAATCTTTATTGATTGGAAATTAAACTCAAATCAAAATTCACGCTAACCCAGGATTAGCTTAATCGGGCTTTGAACAACTAGTGGACCCTGGACCTTAACCCTGTCATTGTAACATGAAGCAACTGCAGTGTAGGAGTATTGCTACTCCCCCTGGATGAGATGCTAGCCCATTTCAGGGTCACCACGTTACATAAAAATTCTAGCAAAAGAAATTCTAACAAAAGAAATAATTACAGTGAGGTTCAGAAGTGAAAAATATTTTTAAAAAAATTGTTTTCTTTTTATATTCCCCCAAGCCTCGTAGCCAAGCTAGAATTTTAATAATATTATATTGGAAGTAGTCTTTTCAATGCACCTGGACCCAGTTGTTCAAAGAGCAAATAACTTTTTTTAACTAGCAAGTAAGGCTGAGTTGTCAGCAAATCAACTGTAAGTTACCAGAAGAGTTTGCAGTAAGTCTATGACTTGCGTACCTTGTGAGCCATCATGCTTGGCCTATGAAGAGTTGGTTGTCTGTTTAATAACAACACATCACCATTCTGAAGGTGACGATAGACCTGTTCAATAAACAAAACAGTTTAATAAAAATAATGTTATTTTAAGTTGGATCTGTGTGAGTGCTATTGATGGCACAAGAAAGACCAGCTGGCTGTTTATATTGTGGATGAGGAGTACTACAAAAAAGTCACGTGGTTCAATCAAATTTAGCTCAGCTCTAACATTATATAACAACTCCAACTGAAGGGGTGCCTGGGAAAAAGCCCTAAGCAACTTCTGATAAATTGCTAGATTCTCCTGCCAAATTGCCTTGTATTTGCTTGTGAAACAAAAGCTAAGGAGAATTACACCTTACATCAAAAGTCACTTAGAGCCTTCAATTCCACGCACCCCTTCAATTGGTGGTCAAAGTGAGATTTGGACCTCCAATCCCAGTGCCAAGCCCCTCATTCATTTTGGCTCCAAAATTTCTACAGGTTATCATTAAGCTTTCCTGGCCCCCCTTTGCATAAACTGTATTAAAAATTTAATCCTATCTACTTAGAACGCAAGGATCACAGGATTGTTTGGTTAGTCATTTGCTTAAAGTGAAACTATGTTGAACAAGACAATACATAACATTCTCAAACTCATTAATAATTCATCAAGAGAAAACAAAGAAAATCATTACCGTGACCGTGGTTTGGATATGTGATCTTAATTACCATAAAATTTTGCCAACTTTAGCCTTGAATTTCTCCAAGAATTATTGATCATTTGAGAAGCCATATCAAACACTTGAAAGTGTCTTTCATCGGATATCCAAACACCTCGAAGTCGTTTAAAAAAACTCGGCTGCGCCTCGTTTTTTCAACCTACTTCTCAGTGTTTGGATATCTGATGAAACACGCTTTCTCGTGTTTGATATATTACTTCTTTGACATGTATAAATTAGTCCTGAAACATTACAAGCACCAATTTAAAATAATTAGAGTCAATTCACGTCAAGCGTGACCAGTATTTCCGAGTCTCAGAATGAAATAGACATTCGAATTTCTTTTTGTAATGTCCGACATGTGAATGGATTGTTCAACATTTCTCTGGAAATCTTTCCAAAAAAGACTCATTAAAAGAAAAAAAAAGATTCAACATACTTGAATTACTTAATGCTGTAATGTAAAGAAAAATTCATAGCTTTACACCATCAATAAACTAGGGAAATTTCTATGGGAACTCTGAAATCTCATTGGCAATGTTCAAAACTGACCTGTAAATTTCAAAACTCTGTTCAAATTTCAAAAATATCGGCCATGCATGACGTGGATTGACTGTAATATTACATGTACAGTGTAAGTGGTGGTGTTTACCTTTTTACAAGGACTGACAACTTTCATGTCAGTGGATGGTGTGAGTAGACGTTTAGCAATAGCTTGCCTTTGGTTTGGATCAGTTTTACTGAGCAGAGTTCGTTTACCGTCTTCTTGCTCCACAAGAGTGGCACTGATGAATTAACAAATGAGATGATCCCTTAATTACTGATTCACTGACGCTGACTGACAGACCAACCAACCAAAACTAACATGCCACTCAATAAAGTCAATGGAAATTTAACCCACTGATGAATTGACAAATGAGATGATTACTTAATGACTGATTCACTGACAATGTTACAGCCATCAAGTTAGGTATTATCTAAGGTTAGATATTAGTGATGGATCATATTTCTGAACCTTTTGTTTGTATTTTAGTTTGACGTTATCAAACATCATTCAATTGGAATAAATCAAAACGGATTGTACGTTCGTTGATCAATGTGTTCGATATCAGTTCAACGACCCCCTAACCTTTGCGACGCTTAGAGTTTAGTCACAGACAATGACTGACTGACCGACCAACCAAAACTAACAAGCCACGAGTTCAATAAAGTCAATGGAAATTTAACCCACCCAGGATGCTGGAGAGGACCATTGATAACAGCCTGTCTCAGTTCCTTGACATTCCAGTGAGTTACAGGTTGAGGATATGTCAACTTTAATGCAAAAACCTTCAACAAAAACAGACATTACCAGTAAGTACACAGTCCTGTCAAAATGTTTTGTAGTTATAGTAGGTAACAAAATAATGTACAACAGGGACTGGAGCAAGATCCAACTGCTAAGTCCAAAACATAAGAGGTTTTTTGCAAAGTTAAATATGTGAACTAAGAAGTAAAAAATCACCATCTGCAGGAAGCAAAACCGCTGGCTCCCAGATGAGCACATTTTTTTTTTATTTAAACATATTTTATTGTTGAAGTTTGCCCTAAGAGAGAAAAAAAAACTCATCGAGAGGGCTCACTTCGAAATAACATTGAATTGAAAACTTCAGGTCTGAGAATGTACATGTATCTGATTCAATAAAAGTTTTAAAATAAAAGGTAAGTACATTAGTCCAGATGTAGGAATAATATTTAAAATGGTGTCTTGAATAAAACTCCAAGATGGTGGGTGACCAGAATATTTTGCAATTTACATCTACTCACACTAAAGATTTTGGAAGGACCCATATCTTGTTACATGTACACTGTAAGTAAGGAAAATTATTTCCAGTACTGATCTCTTACCTCTGGGATTCCAATCTCATTCACACTCAGATATGGATCAGGAGAAATAACAGATCTACAAGCATAATCTACTCTCTTCCCCATCATGTGCTTCCGAAACAAGCCTTCTTTCTTCTCAAGAAGCTGTAATTTAAAAATAAAATAAAATTGACGTCAAACACGTAATTAAAAGTAATAAGTCAAACATAACCAACTTCTACAACTTGTGGAGGGTAAAAGTATCCTGATTGACTTGTAAGGGGGCATAACTTTATTGAATTTTTAGTCAGAAGGTCATTGGAAATTTGTTTTCAACCCTCTACATTGTACATCAATCCTGTTATTACCAGGCACAGTATAGTCTAGAAACTGTCTTTGTCTAACAAGATGTTCAAAGCAGTACTAGCATACATGTACAAAACTAAAGGAAACTTTGGGGGGTACCCATGGATGGATGAGCAGATCTCATCTGAGGGGAAGTGAGGGAGGGGGTGGTCCAATGCTTCAAGTCACTGTATACAACTGAAATCAGAGTTTAGTGAAAGTGTCATTTCCGGTGGGCCAGCTGGATTGTTCAGTGAATGGAATTTGAAACGAGCTCCTAAATGCATGAATGAACCAAAATGTATCTGTGTTGTAGGTCAAAATGAATCCCAGGTTAAAACGATTTCAACCTAGTATAGGTTGATTTGTGTTTTCCTTTGTTTCAGATGGAAATAATTATTACCCAACCTTAACAAAGGAAAATACGAATCAACCTGGGTTGAAATCATTTTAACCTGGATCCATTTTAACCTACAACATCTGTGCACTGTGACTGTAGGTGATTTATACACAAGCACCACAGCATTACAAATCATGTACAGCTTACACTATACCTGTCTTATTCCTGGAAATTTGATGGTAGACATCTTATCAAGATCGCTGTCTATACAACAGTTGACATCTGTCTGTAATTTGAGCCAAGCATTATGAAGCCTTTCTGTTGGTGTTTTACCATGTACTGTGACAGGAGCATTTTTACCCTTGATGTGAAAAAAGAAAACATTATAAAATATGTAAATAACTAATTAAACAATAAACAGATTTCAGATTTCAGCTTTTTTTTTATTATGTACCATTTCAAGAGTTTACTACAAAAGGAAATTACAATACATCACAAAAGTAACATAAAGACAACACTTCATTACATAAACATGAAAAGTAAAATGTGCGCAGTGACCAAAGGAACTTAGGCTTTCAAGTTGGTCACTGCCACGTGCAGCTAACTGGCGTATAATGTGCAACAATGTGCAGTCAAAAATTCCAAGTATAGAGGAGAGGGAAGTGCATACATGTAGTTTACATACAAAACCCTTCTTCTTCTTTTCTGGTTGCGCATTAACTTGTCCATCAGCTTCTTCAGTTGTAGGTTTGTTCAAGTCCCTGAGACATTCCTTCACCAACACACAGTCCTTCATTATCTTGTTCAAATTTCCAGTCTGTGGATTCTCAAACTGCTTATCCCCAAGACTTGATATCTGCAAATTATCAATTGAAAATATAATTTTATTTTGTGAAAAAAGTTACATGTACATGTATATAGTTTGTAGCAACCATTTTGATGGTGATCACAAGGTTCGAAAAATTTTCCGCACCCACCCCATGGAGGGTCATGAAAATTCTGAGGGGGTAGAGGAGAGTCAAATGCCAAGACCTCTAAAGGAAAGCATGCAGGGTAAATGGGTTGAAATAAAAAGTCTCAGTGGAGGAAAATGGATACTTTCTCAACCAATGCACTGTATGGCAACTGGTTTGAAGTTCTTGTTTTTGTAAAACAGAGTTTCAAAAGCACCAAGCAACTACAGTACTGCACAAATAAAATAATTAATGTATTACTACTCTACTTATTATTCAAGGCTGCTGCCTAACAGGAGCCCGGCAGAAAACATTACTCTATTCAAACAGAGATTACGCAACAGAGGTTACCCTGATAACCTTATATACAGTAAGATAAAACTCTCTCAGAAGTCAATTTCAGCGAAAGAATGTTGGGATTACAAAACAAACAAAAGACGGGCAAAAACATTTTGCTGTTTGTTACGGAATATCGCCCTTCTGTGCCTAACCTAAAAACCATTCTGATGAGTAAATGGCATTTGATAGAAAATCAACCTCTGCTAAGAGAGATCTACAAAGACCCTCCCCTACTTTCGTACAGAAAAGAGAGATCTTTGAAAAACGTACTCGTACATTGTAAGAGCAAAGCTTTGAAAGTCATGTACTTCTTATCTAGACCAATAGGAGTTGTAGTTGGCCTGTCCTCATTATTTTACCATCATGGGGTGTCAAAGAAAATGCTCCATACGAGCCTAACTTTTTTGCAACCACACCTAACACATTACATGTTGGGCTCCTTACTTTGTGGCTTTTGGCCTTGTGGACTCCTTGAAAATTTTCCAAGGCAACAGCCTTGTTACTTAAAGCTATTTTACATGTAGTAAAGTGTTCCTTGAACTTCTCTCAAAGGGAAGAGAAGCAGTACTGCCATTATTACAACATAGACTTTTACACATGACTGCATTACTTACAGGTCGAAATCTTGAAGGAGGAACAGGAAAGACTTCGAGAAAGAACATATCGGCAGAAGAACACTTTCTCTTGGCAGTTGGAGATGGATATGCTCCAAAAAGAATGTCAAGAAATTCACCATAGTTTTCCCAAATTTTAAAGATTTGGTTTTTGACCTCAAGAGGAGTCAGGTAAGTCTGTTTTGTGAGCTTCTTCAATTCATCATCTTTGCCATCTCCAGAGGGAAGTGGAATATTTGCTGGTCCATTTTCTTAAAAATAAATTCAATATTTTTAATAATAATTATTTTTGCAATAATTTAGTATGTATTAGTCATACACTGTACTTGTTACTGCTGAGTATACTTAATGAGAACTTGATGTAATGGGTGAATAGGCTTCTTATTGGTATAATTAATTTTACTCACAAAGCAACAGATTTGTCACAGGTGACTTAAAATTCACATCTAACAAGAGCCCAGGGGTGAGTTGCATAAAGTTTAACATCAGGCGTAACTGCTAACCCCAGACCTTCAGCCCAGTCACATTCAGTATTTTAACGTCTGACAATAGCATTTAAGCCCGCCGCTAAGTTTTATGCAACTTGTCCCTGATTATCATGATTTCAAACTAACCTATATCATTTTCGTCCATAATATTTGCTGTAGTATCTGACTGTTTAGCCATGTGAGTTTTGATAACTCGTGTCTGTATCCACTTGTTAGCCTCCCTAACTGACAATCCTTTCAAAAACAAACGGCTGCTGTGTTCACTCCGTACTTCACGAGAAGGAGCTTCGCAAACTGGACAATAATGTCTCTTGTTAACCATGTAGCTACTCATGAATTCTTTAATAATCTGATGCCTAAAGTTGGTGACATTTTTGGCCACAGCTTTGACCCTAGCTTCTGCCTTGTCCAAACCTTTCAATGCCTTTTTTACATGTTTGTCTAGAGCAGAACACACATCTTCATCTTGAATGTCACTTGTGCTTTTATTTGAATCATCAGGGTCCATTACATTATTGGCAACATGTTGAAGTTCTTCAGCGACCGCAATTAACCCATAATCCAGTACCTTCATCTGGCTTTAAGAGAAAGTAGAAAACTTTAATTTCCTCCTTTACACAACCATATATTCACCCTAGTACATGTACAGTGTACATGTAACTATTGTGCCACCAAAAGAATTTTGGACTGATTTTAGGAAAAGAGCACTACTACCACTCAGTGCTGAAAGTGGGACATCTTGTACCAGATAGATCCTTGCACCTCGATCTCCAGACAAACCATGCATGAGCAGCATAACTGTACTGGTTATACATGTATGTGTGGTTACAGTGTACATACAAATATCAAAGAACAAATTTTCCTATCTTGTCCCCATACTTTTCTTTACAAATATCAAGAAAATTCACCTTGGGTGACAGACATATCCTTAATTCTCATGGCCTCAGTGGTTGAATAAGAATTGATATTACAAGGAGAAATTTAATGCTGATCACTGTTAGGGCTTAAAGGGTTAAGAAGTTTATAGATTTGCTCCTGTACAGAACCTCTCCAGTATAATTATAATGAGAACAACTTTGTGGATCAGTGCAGGGGGTTACCTCCTCGGAATTTTTGGTGGAGGCATGCGGCTTGGTTCTCCAAACCCTGATCCTATTTCAGACTAAAATATGTAATTTTCTGGTACTCTTTTTCACACCTGGCCTCTAAAAGTTTGTGCCCATTTTCAGGCCTGGTCTCTAGAATCCATACCATTTCTGTAAAATCCATATCCATTTTCAGACTTACAGGCCAAAATGGTTCAAATCCATACCCTTTGGGTCCACAAATAACTACAGCTGTATATAGCTTATAATTATAGGGGAGTACCCACCCCAAAGGGGGGAGGGGGGGGGCAGGGATAGGACAAGACTTGATCCATCAACGTCTAGTTCGATTCTATAGGTGGATTGCATTGCTGCCATGTTGGTGGTAAAAACAAAAGACAATTTGCTCACATGGTTTGCATAAAAATGGAAGTTAACTCCCAGAGGAGAAAAACCTTATTGTACCATACCACCAAAATCGCCGCCATGACGTAACGTGCAATCTACCTATTCTTTGAGTATTGAAGGTCCATATAAGAAAGCAAAGCATAGATTTGAATGAAAATCATCCCCATGTCTGCAATGCTCCGAAAGGTTCCATAGCTGCTAGCTTGATCACCTTACCTGAGAAAGACATGCCTGGCATTCCTGGAAATAAGCAGATGGCCGCATTTAAAACAAGAAGACCGCAAGATCTGTTGTAAAACTTTGAAGAACAACGGATGATACACTGGCAAAGGGAGCTCCAAATGACCAAAGTGCCCAGGACAGAAAATATAATTCTGCGCGCAAGTACCGCATAAATCATCCTTGTCTGTTGGACCAAGCGCTGGGTCGTACAGACCACCGAAGTTTGGATGCAACAGCGCATCGAAGGTTTCTGGATTCGTTAACTTTTTAACGCTGAGCTTCTTTATCTCCTCAGGCGAATACAAAGAAAGTCTGACGCCTTGCAAGTAATGGAAGGGAACAGCACTAGCTCCAAACATACTTGTTTATATGCACTAAAACGAAGAAAAAATACAGCGCAAACCTTCCCTCAATTCCGTTTTTCCACGTGTGGAGGTCCGTGTGGAGTAATTTTGAACTCATGTCACATGACGCGTTTTTGTAAAATCATTTAAACCGCTGGATTTGATATCGCTGTTGCATAAACAATTTAAAATGGCGGGAGCGAGGTGTAACATGTTTGGCAATTGTTGCAGAAATGTTAAACTTCTGTGCAGGTAGGTTTTAAGTATAATCCATTTGATTAAAGTAAAATCCAACTTGAAACAAGAAACACTTCGAAATAATTCATCCATCTCGATGATCGACAGCCCAGCTAGCTAGCTAGAGGGCCCATACATTCCTCCCCCCTGCACCCTCTTGCATTGGTTTATATTCCACACTTGTTTCGCTTTAAGTTCTTGTCTTTCCTTTCTGTCTTTCCACTTTAAAACTCATAAACGAACAGGAGGTTGAGAAGTGCAAAGTAAACGCTTGGCTTCAACTCGTGCTGCTGCTTTTATATATTATGCTCCATGTGGTGCAGGGACTAGGGGACAGGGGGGGGGGGGGGGGCGGTTTACTATTATAAGAATAGTATGGAGACACAGGGGTTCATTAAGGGCCAGGCACCAGGCAAATTGACCGCCTGTAGCCCTGAACTCACCCAGCTACTTTTAACAACTCAACCAACTTTTTCAATGGAAGACCTCGCCCAAGTTACCTATCCTGCTCATGTGCACAACCCTCTTTCCCAGCTATTCAAAATGTTAATGAAACCCCTAGGACAAGACAGGAGAGTTTGTTCTTTGATAATCGGGGTTCAAGAGTTTAAGTGTTTTCAGCCAGTTGAAGTACTGGTAGGTAAGGTTAGATGATTGTCATTTTCTTGTTGTCAGGAAAACACGTTATGGCCAGATTGTCAAGCTAGCAACCCACGCCAGTGCTTTGCCAGATAAAAACATCAAGATGACTGGTTTGTCGAAACAGTACTTACTGATCAAGAACAAATACCCAGACTTTATTGTGCTCTTCCAAGTTGGCGACTTTTATGAAATCTACAGTGATGATGCCAAAAAAGTTGCAGAGAAGACATCTTTGAGAATCTCCAGGAATCCCAATGTCAATAAGTTGATGGCTGGGTTCCCTGTGAGGTCTTTAGACAGCTGGCTGACGACACTCGTTCAACAAGGATTTCAACTGGCCATCTGTCCTCAGTGTCCCAGCAAGTGAGTAGCACATCAATCCACATCAAACATGTGTTAGGAGTGATCAATATGTAATTTCTCTTTACATTATCAATACATTGTCAACCAGACAGGTGATGAGAATAAAGAAAATCATCAACTAGGTGAAATTGTTTCAGTTAATGTAACAACAAATTCTCTGAACTAACTTTTAATAGAAATGTTATGGTAGTCAGTCAGGTGAATTACATTGTAACATGCAGATCATGGAAGTTAAAGGGTTAACAAGCAGTTGTAAAAATCCCAGAGAGTTTACTGAGCTCGAGTAATCTTTTACAAAGTTCCAGTGGGTTGGTAAAGATCAGTTTGGTATGATGTTATATATTCAGGATGGCATGGCATAGGACAAGGAAACATGAGTGCCCAACAAGAACAGAACCTAAATAGTGTTATAGCCTTTGACATGTAGATAGGAAGACTCAGAGTGAGCTGGCCAAAGAACTTGTCTTTTCTTTTCAAGGGACTTTGCAATAGGAAACTACTTGAATATACTCGTCTGTTATTACATGATAGCTTTTTATTTATATTTATTTAATACTGTATCAAATTTTAAACATCAACTTTGTATGTGTTTAGAGCTTTCCATTTTCTGGTTGTATGTCTTTTCAGCCAGACTACATTGCTGGTGCATTACACGATCCAAATTTAATTCACAAATTTTGAGTTTTGAAATTTACCATTTTGATACCAGGACACCTGCCAACTCCAGATTAATCCACCGTGAAGTTGTGCGACTAGTAACACCAGGAACTCTCCTTGAACCTCTTAAACCAGATGCTAACTACCTCATGAGTATAGCACAGGGACCTGATTCCTCTCTCGGACTCGCCTGGCTTGATCTGTCTACTGGAGAGTTCCATCTGGGTGTGTCATCCCTGGAGAACTTGGAAGAAGACTTGTCTAGGATAAACCCTGCAGAGGTGGGTGGGGTCCTACAAGCATAACTGTTTGTTATCAATAATTAATAAATGCTATACATAACTGTAGTTCAAATCCCCCCCCCCACCCCCCCCAATCTCCCTGTGTTCATTGGGCCAGTTATAGCCTCTAGGCAACTTTATCTTGACCGATAAAACAGAGGTCTCGAAGGCCTGCTGTGGAAGAAAAAATAATAACCTTTTCACTTGGTGCCATAAAGTGTGGTCCCCGTGGAGGGGGGTGAGTGGGAGGAGTATTCGAGAAAGTTTTATTCAGGGAGGCTCCACCACATGGTCCAAACCCTTACTTTTTTATATACCATGTTTGACAGGAAAGGTAACTTTTTCATAATTGCTCTTTTCACATACCAACAGTAGAAACACTCTATCTGTTTTCATTGGGTCTGTTTAAGATATTTTGAAAGGACCTTTTAAATAATTATCTAAATGATAGTTTTCCCTATCCATTTCTATACTTCTGCTTATAAAATCCCTACCCTTTGTATAACTCCATCCTGAAAAAGGTAACCATTTCAGGTGAAGCCTCCCAATATAGTCCATTATAGGGAGTAACAACCCCCCCGTGGGGTCTGCTCTCTATCCTTTACAGAAAGATTGAGAGTTAATATTTCTCACTGTGTTGAGCTATTATCATTCTTTGCTGAATGTTCCCAAACAGGTGTTAATTGCTGAAGAGCATCTGGAAGAGACCAAAGTAAAACACAACCCTAAGACAGGGACGAGCATGAAAAGGTCGCCATTGGAGAAAGTCAAGGAGTTTCACCTGACACTTGTTCCTTCAGATTGGTTCAATACAGATTCTGCCAAAGAAACCAACTCTGAACTTTTCACATCAATGGTTTCATCACAGTTTTCGTCATTAGAAATGGCAGCAGGAGTTGCTCTCATGAAATTTGTGTCGTACACGCAACGAGATGTGGCTCCTCTCGTTAGCCAACCATCAAAGTTTTCACATCTCTCCCACATGGCTATAGATTCCAATACAAGAAGAGCTTTAGAACTGACAAAGCCCTTGATGGGCACAGACAAGAAAGCTACGCTGTTTGGAGTCATGAACAACACAGTAACAGCATCAGGTCAAAGATTGCTCTCCTCTCGCCTGTGCGCGCCTTCAACAGAGGTTGATGTTATTCAAAAGAGGGTGGACGCCGTTGAGTTCTTTTGCATGAACAGGCCTCTCGCTGAGGAACTGCACAAAAACTTGAAGCTCTGTCCTGATATTGAGCGTAAAATGCAAAAGGTAAGTTGATGCAAGCCTGAACATTGCCAAGAGCCTTGCACATACATGTATATCAGCCAACTCTCCCAGATTACCTTGGAGTCCGCTTTCAGGTACAGAACAAACCTGCTAGTCCTGGTTGTTCAAAGAACGGATGACGTTATCAAGTGGATGAATCGTTATCTAGTGTATAAAATGTAATCCAACCAATACAGTTTATCCACTGGACAGCGATTCATCCGCTGGATAAAGCTATCGGCTCTTTTATTGAACAACTGGGACCTGGTCTCCCAAACTGCTCACTGAATCAACTGGATGAAAGCAAATTTTGAAAATTTCTTTACAATAAGGCAAGGTTTTGAACCCAAGTTTCACCCAAATCTAACACGTTTACTTCGAAACTGAGGTTTTCAAATCATGCTACAGTTCCTGATTTGTTTTGAGTTCCTGACTCTATACATTGATCACTGAAGACCTGTTAGAACATTACATGCAGTTACTGATACGCTTTTATCTTGAAGTCTTAGTTTTCTTAATAATTAAAAATAAAAATCGGTGCTATGTGTGAATGCTTTATCTTGAACTCGCAATGATTTCAATAGTCTTTGCAACTTTCTTATTTAAGGTTGCTACTGGAGTTGCCAACTTAAGTGACCTCCGCTCCATTCATGGCTCCATGGTCATCTACAAGAAAATTCTCTCCCTGCTTCACGACACCTACTTCAACAGCAATTTACACACTATTGATCACTTACTAATGGAAGAGTTCGGCGAGTTGGAGAGCTTGTACACGGAGCTGGACATAGCTGTAGGCCAGCTTATATCAGACTCAAGTGTGATGCATGGATATTCAAATACAGCTGATGACGTCAAAGACAAGCTTGAGGAAAATGCCAGACAAGTTGATGGGCTCAGAGATCTCTACAGGTATCGTTATCGTCCGCATTCTTCATAGCGTAAGGGATCCGTAGGTGCACTTCTAGAGACCCAAGCATGCCCGTCCAACCTCGTTGTCGATCGGCCATTAGAAACCGTTAGATTCTAGTACAAGTACTACGAGTCGAGTTTTTCAATAGACGAAAGGGAGCTTTAGCAACGGCGACAGCGACGGCAACAAAAGCGTCACTATTAAAATGAATTCGCGTTTTTTAAAACGTCGTTGCGATTATTCCAATTCGCTTTAAATGTCAAATGTAGGTGAAATTTCCTGGAGTTGAATTCTTGAGGACCACACCCAAGTTTAGAAAGAGTAGGAAAATTCGCCGTCGGGTGTTTACGTCTTCCATAAAACGTCCCATCAGGAAATTTCACGTCCAAGTGCAGTGACGCAAACAGAGTTGTTGTTTTGGTTATTAAGCCTATCACTTTTTTGACGTTTTCGTTGCCGTCGCCGTCGTCGTTGCTGAAGCTCCCTAAAGAGCGCGCGCGCGTGAACCAGTGTCATTTTGGCGGGAAAACGAGATAGCCGTCGTCATTTTACCACGAGTTTTTGTGAGAACGGCGTAGTGGCGAAAAACAAGTCCTCGGAATGTAGGTGATCTCGTCTTTTTGGAATCACGAAAGGGCTGAGCTAGCATCATTCAAAACAACTGCGTCAAGTTCGTTACCGTAAAAGCTATGTTAAGCCCCCGGGGGGCTTATTTTATTTCAGGCCTCATTAACAGGGGGCTTAATAGAGAGAGGGGGGGGGGGGCTTATTTCATCCTATTTCATCCTATTTCATCCTAAAATAGTTTTTGTACAAAACTCAAACAACTGCAGTTAAACTTTAATAAGAATGGTTGCGATTAAAATGTCGCTCCAGTGTTGTTTGAAATCGGTCGAATATTGTTTATAACGTTCTGAATATTTGTGGCTCACGATGTAAGGTAAGGTAAAATTTTTATTTAGACCCGGTGTTTCCTTCAGGACTATACAATATTTTAATTTAAAATCTAACTACCTAACTAAATTAATGTTGTAAATAGCTACTACATAAAGGGAAATGATAAAAACCTGCTTTACAAAAGCACTGTCAAAATCATAATTCTTCAGCTTAGATTTAAATTCATTAAGAGACAGCGACTGTCGAATATTCAAGGGCAGACTATTCCACAGTACAACTCCGCTGTAAGACACTTCTTTTACAATAATTAGTGCGGGGCTGTGGGATAGCAAGCGTGCCATCACTATCTCTTAGGTCATAAGTTAAAGTATCAGAACGGAAGACAAAGCGTGAACTAAGATATTCCGGAACCAATAGAGATGTTCCAATATTGTTCAATATTGTTTTAGTGTTATTTGATATTATAACAGTGTTGTTTATTATCATCAAGGTCTGTTGTTTAAATATAAATTCTGTTTTACTAACTACAGAGAGACACTGGATATCCCGCGGCTTGCTATCAACAACCACAAGTCATTTATAAGAGTTGTAGAAATCCCTGCAACCAAGAAAGCACTTCTAGAAGGAAACCAGGACTTTGTGTTTTTGGAGAAAACTTCAGACAAAGCTCGCTACAGCACTCTGAAACTCCAGGAGCTGAACGCTAAATTGAAAGCTTTACAAGATGAGAATGACCAAGTCCAGAGAGCGCTGTCTGAAGACCTGTGCAATAAGGTGCTAGTAATTTCGTTTTCTGATGGCTATTGTAGAGCCAAAGTAATCAGTGCGTTTCTCAAACTCTTTCAACACATTTCGGGCCCGAAAAGCTATTTTATGTGTACAACATTCATTAGCAGAATTTCGGTTTTAACAGAATAGCTTTGAACGCTATTAAAACGTGGAAAACTTTCCAAGATTGAGGAAAACAATGTGCTAGGTTGTGTAATCAACATCTGAACACCAATTGATAAGAAAACGGATTCGAAAAATTCTTCTCGGGTCTGAAAACTTCTTGAGAGTTTCTTGAGAAACGGGCCGTCACAGCCAACGTATGTACCAATCATTCACGAAGATATAAAATCACCCCAGCTCCTACGACAAGCAAGGAGGAATTGTTGAGATGTGGGATCGTCTTCGAGCTCCACGAGTTCAAGTTGCAGAATACGCATGTTACACTCTGTAACTCTGTGACCGAAAAGAAGAAGACTAGTCTCCTTTTCCTGTAATTTCCACTAAATAATTTTTTTTGTGAAACAAGTTGTGAAGAGGGGTGTTACATGCGTATTTTCGTTCGGTAAAATTGCCCTTAAGCAGCGACGACGGCAACGCCAACGAAAACGTAATTTGAAAATATACTTATTGAAATTTATTGGGTATTTCCCAGACTACCTCTCGTCATTGTCGCGTACGCTTTTACGCTTTTTTGGACAACCTTTGTCGAAACAGCTGTATCTTTATTTCATTTGCGCTACTTCGCGATTATTTCAACTTGTTAAACTTCTACAGAAACGACAAACTACCCAGAAACCAAATTGGTAGGAGCGGCGTTCAACTGAGCTAAGAAGGAGAATGAAAACTTCACCGTCGTGTGCTCACGTTCTCCACAAAACCTTGACTTTGGTCATTTCACGTTTTTGTTTTGCAGAGGACAGCAAACAAATACATCAAATTGTAAAACGCACGTGCAGAGCGATTGTTTTTCTCTTATTAATTAAATCTATTGTATTGCGGCGTTGTCGTTGCCGTCGCCTTCATCATTTCTTAAGCTCCTTGTTGTCTTCTGTAGCAGGCCCTTTTTATTATTTATCTGATTTTTAGGTAACATCCCACGCAGAGAACCTAAAACAACTAGCTGCATCAATAGCCGAGTTAGACGTGTCCTCCTCGCTTGCACTACTCGCGTTACAAAGAGGTTATGTAAAACCCGCCATTGGAAACAACGAGGAGTTTGTGGTGAAAGGAGGGAGACATCCCGTAGTGGACATGCTGCAACCTAACAGCTTTGTTTGTAATGACTGTGATTTGGGAGAGAAAAATGTCTGGATTGTAACAGGACCAAATATGGGCGGTAAGTTTTCAGCGTTGTCCACGCCCGGTTCAATGTTTGTTCCAAGGTAACATGGAAGAAAATGCAAATTCTAAAAATTCGACATTCAAAAACCTTTTCAGTTCAGGTGATATATATATCAAGCATGAAAACTCATTTTGGTTCTAGAAAAAGCGTAGCCAAGTAAACTTCACTTCCGAAACGCCCGCTTCTCTTAGAATAATAAGCTTTACTGTAGTTTTGGGCAATATTTATAATAGTAACGCATGGAGATCTCTGTTTCGAAAGCTTTCAGAAAATGTGCACTTTACAAGGAATTACAAGAATATCAGTTTCGTGCACTATCAGCAGCTAAACGAAAACATTTCTTTTCTTCTGTGCAACTTTACAAGTTCACAGACAGCGGTTGTGAATATAATAATAATAATAATAATAATAATAATAATAATAATAATAATAATAATAATAATTTTTAAGAATTTTTTTAAAATAATGATCTATTTTATTGAATAACGAATAATAAAATAAATTTTACAATCAACATGACTCTAAGCGTACTGTACAATAATAATAATAATAATAATTAATTATAATATTATAATTGTGTTTATTATAATAATAAACACGAATTTTGAACGGTAGTTTTTGTCCTACAGGTAAGAGTACGTTTCTTCGTCAAAATGCTCTGATCGCCATTTTAGCTCAAGCGGGTTCATTCGTTCCAGCTCAAAGTGCTACAATAGGTGAGGAAAAATATGAGTATCAAACGATAGCTAAAGTCAGAAGATAACTTTCAATGTTCAAATAATCCCTTATTTTTACATAGCCCCCAGGAAAATAACCTGACGCCAATAAACGAGATAAAGTGAAAAGAGTTATCTCACACTTGCTATGTTCGTCTCAAGGTGAAGCTTCTGTTATTATGTAATAGGCAAACGTAAACTCACCCACTCGAATGTTCAAATCAGGCAGTGTACAAATTGAAAAGAAAATTGGGGAGGGAAGTGTAACCAAGCATTTTTCAGAGATAAAAAGCAACACTAATTCCAAGTGAAGTGGCAAAACGTCGCTTGAAAATGTATGTTTACGTTATTTGAACTTCTTTCCAGTTGGTTTAACGTGTACAATGTAGCCTGCCTAACTATTCAGGAACTGAACTGGTAAAAACGCAGTTCAAGTCAAGAAATAAAATTAAAAAGTCATCGTCGTGTGCCCAACTTTCTCCCGTAATCTTGAGATTTGGTCATTTCACGTTGTTGTTTAGAATAGGACGGTAAAGATATGCCTATCAAATCTTATTGTTTTGTGACGTTCTCATTGACGTCGCCATAGTAGCGGGTCCCCATTGTCCACTTGTAGACGGAGCCTTAATGCGCGCCGCGTATTTATCAGATGACATTTTTCACATGGCATTTATTCATTCATTATTGTGCAGGGGTTGTGGACCGGGTGTTTGCGCGGATAGGAGCCAGCGATAATCTTGTTCAATATCAATCAACCTTCATGTCAGAGATGTTAGAAACAGCCTTCATCTTGGCCCAGGCCACGGAGAAATCCCTTGTTGTTGTGGACGAAGTAGGTAAGAGCAAAACATGAATGGAGTGATATCATGGTTAATAAAGAGCAATGGTTATGAAGGTTATGAAGCCTGACAAACTTTTTTGTTATATGTTTTTGTTGGCATTTTTGACCTTGACCATGCACAGACCACAACAGGTTTTGAAATGTGTTGGAGCAATAGCCCTTTTCACGGTTAACTCTGCTCATTTGCATTACAATGAAATCTAGCATGTATGTGAGGCAATTTCGGGCTATTTTGCAGTTGTAGCCCGAAATTGCCTCGCATCCACGTTGGATAACATTGTAATGCAAATGAGAAAAATCAACCGAGAAAAGGGCTATTGATCAATAGAAATGTTCTTGTAAAGGTATTCAGCAGTAGTGTGAACATTAAAACAAAGGATTGTGCACGGTCGCGGCCCTTCCAACATAAATTCCGCACCATTGTTGTCATGGCAAGGTTTCATAATTGACTATGGTGATATGTTACAAACCTTTATTATGGAGCATGTACCAGACAGTGGCCTTATAACCAATACCACAGGTTACTACCTTGATCGAATGCACCCCTCATATTCCGGTCAGCCTATTCGGCGACTCGCCTTGTTAGGGTATATCCTTTGGCTACAAGACGATGATCAAGCTGAGATATATGCTGTTTACAATCGAAACTGCAATTATCGTATCCCTGAAAGTTACCCGGTCATTTAGGGTGATTTCGCATCTACCCACTTTTAATTCGCAACAGTCATTGATTTGTCAATACTAAAATAAATTTAAATTTAAAAAGGAATGCATCAAAAAAAAGATAGCCCGATCTCGCGGGTTTACTAAAAGAGTGTCGTAAAAACTCGACTACGAGCAGTTCAGGAACAGTCCCTTGTTTTTCTCAGGCACAGTGTAACTTTCTAGCCAATCACAACAGACACAAACAACGCAAAGATCCAATCAGAATTCGAAGCAAATACATGTAACTGGCGCCAAGCGCGGGAAAACGCGTGCGTGTAAGTCACGATTGGTTTTGATTTTCTTTGTCGTTGGTTGAGAAAATGGCGCACAAAACCACACCATAATTAAACTTAACGTCAGCAAAGTGGTTAGAGAATGCCATTTTTTGTTTCAAAGGCCGTGGGACCTCAATGCTAGATGGTCTTTCAATAGCGTGGTCAGTAATCGAACATCTTCACAGCGTCATAAAGTGCAGAACGCTGGCTTCCACACATTACTATCAACTGGCTAAACTCGCTGATACTCTGCCTCGTGTGGACTGCTACCACGTAACAGCCAAGAACAGCAAGGATGGCATCAGCTTCACGTTTAAAGTCATTGTAAGTTGCACAGTAATCCGACATTTTTGTTTTATTTTAGCAAGTCATATGCTTGTTGTTAATAGTTAAATTAGGCACATTCGCTAGTTGAGTACTTTGCGTTGCGCTTTCCGCACGACTAAAGAATCGCAAGCTCGCTTTCGAGGATTAATGATCGACCGAAAACTTCGTAAGATCGCACGAAGAATTCCGATTTTCAAATAAATAGATGAGAGCTCTAGCAATGTTCCCCAACTGATTCATATCATCGAGGGAAAGATTAGGCAGGAGTACCTGATGGGGCCGCTCGACTGAAAACCCGCCCTGCAAGCTGGAATAGACCTGGCTGAGAAAATGTATTTGTGTGTAAATGTATTTATCGATGTAATATTATCAAGGGAACGTGTTTATATGTAAAATTGGCTTAAATGCTTTGAATAGTACAAATTCTTGGTATAGTTTGATAGCCAGCTCTATAAGATATAATTTGATATAGGGGTTTAGGTATCTACAGTTTAAACTGGACGTGCTACATCGCTTGGTCGCGGGACAACTATAAAGAAGCCAGTCTTTTTGCTAAATGTGACACCCTGCCAAAATCAAGTTCATCCATCTCTGTCTAATCTATTTATGACCAATAAAGCGGCGAAAGAGTCGAGCGCAGTTTAGGGCAAACGAGTTACCAGGAGCAATTCCAGGAAAAGATAGGCCTAAGCGCAATCTAGTTGGATATCATAGTTTCCTCTAGTTGGTTTAGTCCTCTCCATATTTTATTTTTCAGCATGGATGTGATCAGAAGTCCTTCGGAATTGATGTCGCCAAGCTCGCAGGGGTTCCTTTACAGGTTGAAACTCGCGCCAGAGAAATTCTGAAAACTTTAGAACAAAACGACAACATTCTTGAGCACGCTTGGGACGAAAAATTAGCTGAAGGGAAAACGAAAAAAACTCTGAAGAATTCAAGTGATTCTGAAACTTCTACAGACGTTGAAGTACCAGCAATTGCTCCACATGCTGTTCAAGTTGAAACCGAACTCACTAAAGCGCTGTTATTACTGAATCCAGAGTCCATTTCTCCGCGGCAGGCTTTGGAAATCATTTATGACTTACAAGCGAAAGCGCAGAAGAGAAACTTATGAGATACAAGTAGCAGGAGTCTAGTCACGTCATGAAGTCACGCTATTAAGTCACGCAGCTTATTCAGCTCGATGTATCCGTTACTTGGAAAAAATCAACCATAATATGTGAGACACTGGGTGAGGGCCAGGTCACGCTATTAAGTCACGCTACCGGGTCACGCTCAGAATCTGGTAACGTCACTAGGTCATGATTAGGTCATGCTTTTGGATAACACAGATAGGTTATTCTTTTGAGTTAGACTTTACTGAAGGTGGTGGTCACGTTATTGGGTAGTGCCCTTGGGTCACGCGATCAAGTCACGCTATTATGTTACGTGATTTTCGTCTCAGCCACATAACAAGCAAGGAAGATTTCTAAGTCTAACTCCTACTTCTCGTAGAAACGTTTCTGTTTTGCAGTTAAGAATCCACAAGAACGAAAGCCTAAACAGACTTTTAAAGCTTTTTTTTTGATAACGCGCCTCGAAGAATTTTAATTGTTGTTATTTACTAGTGGTAAACAGGCTCAAAGCCTTTATTCATGTAGCCTCTTACGCATGCGTGCAGATGTAACCTTCTCACCTAAGGAGCAGCCTGCCCGGAAATAGAAACGAAGGACTTTTAAAAAGTCAAAGGTCCCAAAGGTCGTCGTATATCCCAACCTCTTTGAGGGGAAAAATATGTGACGAGACCAAACAACAAGGCTTTTTTTTGTGAAAGTGGAGAAGGTGTCAGACTGTCCATCTTACTTGTTGTGTTGTTATCTCTGGATGTGCTAGTAGAGGCATTAAACGTTAGTAATTCATTTTGAATAGATTCATTTCTCTCTAGCTATAAACCTGCATGGGTATTGGAGGTTTTTGTAACACGTTTTCTTCGAGTAGTCGGCGGTGCCGGCTGCAGCCAAGCCGGCCGTGAGAAGCAAGCCAAATTGCCCAACGAGGGTTGTCGGTTGTTGCCCGCGGAAATTTGATGTTCTGGAAATATCTCCAGAAATCAGATCAGCATCAAATTTGTCCTTACAATATCTATGCTAATTCGACCCCTGAGGTCATGAGAATTAAGGATATGATCACCCAAGGTGAATTTTCTTGATATTTCAATAACTTCTCCCCAGTTCTTTTATAAGAAACATATGGTGACTAGATAGAAGAATTTGTTCTCTGATATTAGGGGTACTGATCCTGTGTTCCTACTGATCCTACGTTCCTACTGATCCTGAGTTTCTACTGATCCTACGTTCCTCTTATCCCTACTGTTCCTACTGATCCTACGATGTCTTTCGTTGGCATTTCTTCTTAATGACGTCAGTCAGGTCATGACGTCAGTCAGGTCGTCGTACACGAGCCATGAGCCGATACGTTTCATGCAGTAAATTTACCATGGACTTTGTCAACTATTGTGAAATCCCATTAGAAATCGTATTAGCGTTGCAAGCCTTGTATATAATTTTTCGATGAATGAATTAAGTCACGCTTAATTATCGGGTTTTTCGCAGCACCAGCAACAACATTGAATAACGGACGAAAAAACATGGCTGTTATTGCAAGATTTAATCAGTTGCTGTTGTGTTACGTGCGTGACACGTGGCGTGACATTCATTCATTCACCCATGACATCGCTGCTTTCGATCGCAGGCTCAATAATAACAACAGGCGGTCTTGAGTATTTTTGCGTACGGAGAAGGATTGCAAAATCCAAGTGTGGCAAGGTTTTCGCTTGTGCTTCAAAAGCAAGAAACCTTCACACGCTCTGCACTGGGTTTTTGCTCAAGATCTAAATAAGGTATGTTTCGTTACTTATTTTGAGCTGCAGTAATCATTCTCCTTAATTCCTTAAACATATCGTAGAAGCTACAAAAATTTGAAAACGTTACTACCGTCAGCTTATACTTATTCTTGTCAGAAGGTTATTTTGATTAACCCAATAAATGGTTCCTCTATATTTTAAACTGTGCGCCAGAGTAACAACAAAAAGAAACGGTATTAATTAGATTCCTACAAGCTTATGTATTAAAACGTGTTTCCATGTTTCATGCCCAAATCTAGCTGGTCTGATCTAAAATTTACACCAGTAGTGTTCCAGTTGACTTCAAATGCAGGAGGTCAAAGAAAATGTTTAGTTGTTAATAGGAGTAGGTCTCTCCAAATCTTCTCCAGTTTACCATTCAATTTGCCCAGCTCTCTTGAGTTATTGCCCGAGGAGGGGAGGGGAGAGTTTACTCAGAGGATTTTGGGTGGGGGTGAGCCACAGGGGCTGACTTACACCCTTACCCCATATCTTACTACTTCAGCCGTCTTTTGCCACCCTAATCTGGACTAGACACAAAAAATCACTATCCTTGTCTAGACTTGAGTCTAGTCTAATTTTGAGTTTGATTTTATTCCCAGGGACAAATTCCTGCCTAAATTTTTCTCAATGATATCCTTCGTTGTATAGAGTGTTTTCACATGACATCACAACAGCCCAAACTAAACCTCTGGGAATTGAACTATATTTTTATGCAGAGACTTTCTTTTGTTTCAGACTAGTAAACCAATATGGCCAGTAGTCACGTGAATGAAAACACTCTATACTAGGCCAAAACTCTTTAGGGCGATTTACATGGTACGACTTTGTCGCATGCGACCAGCTTACGACAGAACTACGATACAAATTGTTTCGTGTAAATCATACCTACAACTTGCTTACGACTGTCATGTGCGTCACAAAAAATGTCGTAGGATTTTATAACATGCAATCGTAGGTATAGGCAATGTTGAATGACAAGGGTTGTGTGCGATTTTTTGCATGATGTGAGCAGCGCGCACTCTAGAAATCGCATGCGACAGTCATAAGTAAAAGTTGTACCATCTAAATCGGCCTTTTGGTTTCTATACCCTAGCCCAGACTGAAATTGTTTCGCTTGCAACATTACATCATTGCATTGGAGTGTCTATAAATGTGTTCCTCGCATACACAAAGTTGCATTAACTGTACTTCAAAAATGTCACATAAAGTAATATTGTGTGCACTGCATTTGCATACAGTGTTGCACACAACATTGTACCATCCATTCTGGCCTCAACAGATTGATTGAATTGAAACGTATGCAACTCATCCTTATAAATAATTATTTAGTTGCAGTATTCAACTGAAGCTAGCACATCTGTAAAGAATTTGCCTTCACCAACATGACTGAAGTCCAAAAAATCATCGCAATTTCAGAACTGACTCCAAACTCCTCTGAGGAGGATGCAAAAAATACTTATGATGTTTGGGCCTCAACGTATGAAGAGGTATGCTGCCAGTAATGTTTTGCTGGAAAGAAGTCTTGCATGTATGGCCATTGAGGGATAGAACATACAGTAGTTATGCATTGGCAGTTCCAGAAAATATCCATACTAGTCCCCCATGGAAGGTTTTTTGTTTTGCAGCAACCCCCTCTCCCAATCCCCCCAGGAAATTGCAGTTCAGCTTCATACTTTTAAGAACCCCCTCCCCTAGGATATTCCGATGACCTTCCATGGGGTGGGTACGGATTTTTTTTCTGGAACTGCACAATAAAAAACTAGATTCCCAGATTTGGACTTGTTCATTTAATTTCATTCTGGATTTCATACTTCTTGCAAAGCAATCATCGGGCAACTACCAAAAATAACTAGAGTACAATAATCTTTGTATGTTGTACTTCAGCAGCATAATTTTTAGAATAATAATATTAAAGTTCAATTAAGACCTTAAGCTACTGTTCAGATAAAACGTTAAAAAAATGTTTCATCCAAACAGTAGCTTAAGGCCTCAATGAACTAGTACAATGTATAATAATTATAACAATAATAATAATAATCATAGTAAATTTATATTAAGCACTAAAATCACTACTTGTCCTAAGCGCTTTACAGCACTTTGCAACTTGATAATAAAAATATGTGTGTGTAGTTCAAGAAAATATCCATACTCCCCTCAACAGCAGCGATTGAGAATTTCAGGGAGAAGTGGAGGGAGGTAGGGAAACCCCAAAGACCAAAACATTTAAAGGAAAGGATAAAGTAAAATTTCCATTGAGGGATGGGGAGTAACCCTTCCATTGGGGAGATGTGGATATTTTCTGAAACTATGCAAAAAAAAATACTGTGTTAGTGGTTTTAACTGCAACAGGATGAAATCTTATGACCCAGCTTTCAATTAACAAAAGCAGTTGAGTAGGGGTACTGTCCTGGAGATCTTGTGCATTTTAGTCAAAACAGTACCAAACATGAAATTTATCTTAGCATACCAACAAGAATATCAAGTGTTAATTTTTTTTTACATATCTTGTCAGGATACAAACAAGCATGGCTACAAGGGGCATGTCCTGTGCGTAGAGGCCTTCAACAAAGCCATGCAATCAAACGACATCTTCCCTGATGCTAACAAGAACATTAAAATCCTTGATGCTGGTGCTGGCACTGGAATCATTGGCGAGATGTTGGTTCAACTAGGTTACAAAAACATTGATGGTTTGGATATTTCTCAAAAGATGCTAGATGTAGCTGCAAAAAAGAATATTTACAAAAGGTTGATCTGTGCTCCCTTGAGTGAGGTCCGCGTTGATGAAATTCAGACTGGCGAGTATGATGTAACACTATGTGCCGGCACTATAGTCTATGGACAGGCCAAGCCAGTTGCGCTGGATGAGTGTGTACGTCATGTAAGACCAGGTCTGTACATAACTTCTACTTGCCACTCCCTGATTTCATTAACAAAAATGATAGGTATCATACTGAGAAGGTATCAAACTGATGTGCCATTGCTTACCAAGTGTAATCCGTTTAATTAACATTCTATAAGTATAATACTATCTTTATAATATAAGGAGATGATGCTACTCCTCTAGACCACATAATATTCTATAATCTAGGTAATTTTTTAATAAATAATAAAATTACTTCTACTTACAGAATGTATTGTAAACCTCCAGTTCACTGACCTTCTTTGGAACTCGGGGGGTGGGGAAGGGGCAGTGGTTATTAGTTACAGTCAACTCCCTTTATTGCGGACACCCTCAGCCCGCGAGTTAGTGTCCTTATTAGTGAGAGTCCATAATAGCCGGAATTTATTTCACTTAAACGTCTGTCATTTTTTATTTTGCAAGGGATTTAGCTGCTCTCCATATTATTGGGATGTCCGTAATAGCAAGGTGTCTGCAAGGCAAGAGTTGACTGTGTTCACACTGCAGGCCCTCAAAACCCTGAGGATACATCTAGAATGTTTGAGTGAAGGGGGGAGGGGTGTAGTGTTGAGTATTGACATTGAAAACTCTAATGCTGTTACAGACAAATAAGAAGGGGGGGTGGGTATGATTTACACACCTTACCCATGAAGTCTCTTTCGCACTTGCAAGCCTATTACTTGTTTGTTTTCCAGCATACATTAAGATCACTTTGGTATTAAACTAACCTCTCTCTCTGTCTTTCATAAGGTGGTCTGTTTATCTTTTCCATCCGCGCTGACTCCTTTGATCCAGTAGAGCTTGGCTACAGTTGCAAGTTTGAGGAGATGGAGAAAGCAGGCAAATGGAGCCTTGTGAAGAGAGAGCGACGTGAGCTATACAGTCATCCACATGAAGAGAGACATAGGGACTGTTACTTGATCACCTACAAAGTGCTCAAGAACTGATGAAACTTGCTAACATAAAGATGAACTTGTAAGAATGCTCAGGTTGCAAAATATGACTTTAGAAAAATGGATGACGCCAGCAGTATCTCAGGAAAGTACAGCTCTAGCTGAGATTGCCATGGCATGGTTAGAAATGTATTAGAATTGCAATAATGTACTGATATAGACAAGTGTGAGTCTTTTTACTAAACCTTGTGTAGAAAAATAAAGACCTATTTAAACAAAGTGCTTTATTGCTGTAAAACTTATATCCACCCTCTCCTCCCTACTAACCCTTCTCCCTAACCAACCTTGAAGACCTTGAAATCCTTTCCTCTCCTTCCTTTGCATTGCAGGATTCTTTTTTCTACATTTTCCTTTTGCACAATTTTCCCCCTGTCAGTTTTGGAACCCCCACCCCCCCCCCCCTTCACATTTATAATGGTACATCCCTAACGTGCTGCTAATTACATTGTCTCACTCCCAGAGTCTGTGTGGATGAGATCACACAGAGTGGGTGTGGTCAAACCACTTGCACAAGGGTGGGGTTATTCAAAGGGCACACTCCCAGGGGCATACTATCCTCTCGATCACTATCATAAAGAACGAGAATTCACATTTTCTAGCTGCCCTAGACCATTCCTTCACTCCAAATCAAGGTTTTGCGGGTCACGTATTTCTAGTTATTGAATTCCTTTTCTGTGATCCCCCTTCTCCTCCCCTTCGAATAATTTTCTTTGGAGTTGCTTCGACATCCATGACAGACTGAAAAGGATGTTCTGTATTCCCGCGAAACTGACGTCATTATGAATTTGTGATACGTGATTGGTTTGTTCGTTAAATAGCCTCGTTTCTCATCGCCGCTGGGGGTCGTTTAACGAGGAGGAAAACAAAACGTCCCGCAGCGGCGACGAGCGAGGAGAAACGTCTGTTTTCGCAGGCTATTCGTTAGACCGCAAACACAAAGGGAAAGGTCAGTTCACAGCAGCCGTTTACTGATGGTCAGCTGAACTACATAAGAAGAAGAAGAAGAAGAAGAAGAAGAAGAAGAAGAAGAAGAAGAAGAAGAAGAACAGAGAACAATAAAAGTTGGACCCTGACTCGAACTTGGCTCGTGACTAGAACCACAGGTACCCCAAGCTCTTACGCGTGAGTGTTGTAATTTGAGCCACACGGCGAGCGTTGCGCAACGGAGAAATTAAAAGGATTTCTATGGGAAAAAACGATTTCTACTTGAATTTAAAAAAAACAACGAATTTTCAATAAAAAAAAACCCTACCTGAACTCCCTTGTCTGTTGGCCTATTTCCTATGTGGTTTTTGGAGCGATTGAGCGTGATTTCCGAAAGTTTTAGTTCCTTCGCCTTCAATCGCTCCAAAAACCACATAGGACCCGACAAGAGAAAGAACAACAGACAAGGGATTCAGGTGGGGATATTTTTATTGAAAATTCGTTGGTATATTTAAATTGAAGTAGGAATCGTTTTTTCCCCACACAAATCCTGTTAATTTCGCCGTTACGCAATGCTCGCCGTGACGTTCAAATTACAACACTCACGCAAAGGTCACACGGCCTATATCGTCTATATCATTCATTGAGCTTGCGGTACCTCTGCTAGAACTTGCTCGAGCTTGACACGTGCTACGGAGTAAACTCACCTGAGCTGATTGCGAAATCCCTCAACCGTCACCCTTGAATGCAACCTTGCTGAAACCTGTGGAAGGTAAAATTATCGGGCGTTTTGGGAACCTTGAAAAGAGTACATATCAAAAGACTACCATTGAGCGTCGTAAGTACGTATTTTTATTTATTTGTTATTTATTTATTCATTTGTCATAAAACACAATAATCTAATACAAAAGTAGAACGGTGTTACATATGTCAGTGATATGTGCGGCATGAATAAATCAGAATTAGTCAATAAAAACTTGCACATTCGTTTCTTGAAAATAGGAAGGCTCGCGATGAACCAGTGACATGTGTTGCAAGAGAATTCCAAATTTTAGGACCCAGATTTATCTGTCGTGATAATTTAATGGTCCCACTGTTTTAAACGTTTCACAGTTTCCTAAACAAGATATAATGTGCAACATCGCTTACATTTATTGATGCAGACACGGCGTTTGGATGAATGCAAATGTCTATAGACAGATGACATTAAGCAAAAACGTGACTTTATATGTTACAGATACAAACGATTGATTGCAAATTTTTTAGTTATGTTTTTTAAATAATTCCCATACAGACACTAGTGCTCCATGAGTGTTGTTAAATGTTTTCGTGACTTAGTATACGTATGCTAAACAGGCATGGAAACGTTGATAGTTCGACGTACCACATACCATGGCTAGAACAAGCTATTCCAAGTTTCTAAATTAAAACATCATTGACCTAAACTAGGTATGTGCTGTAGAAGACTTGTAGACCTTGTTATCATCACATTGTTTGATTCTGATGGAGCAGAGGCAGTCCCATTCACTACAAAAGCCATCATTAAAGGCAAACTTTACTCCGTCTCATTTCAGGGAAAAAATAGAAAATTACCCCACTGATGCGCGCTAGCAGAAATTGAACTTTGAAGCGTTAGAAAATATTTAGAAAATGCTATCCGTCAACAACTCACTCTCGAAAGCTGATTTACTAACTTGGCGCAAATGTCACGCAACCGTTGCCACCAACTTTTTGCACCTTACAAGCGACATATTGATAACATAAACAAAACAGGCAAACAATAGACCCTATTCAAAAAGGGCGTCTTAAAATTATTCTTTTGTCCGTACGTATTCAAAATAGCCTTGCTAACCTCGTTTTTAAGATCAAAACTCTAAAAAATTTATTACCTCGAGCGAGGTTAGTGAGGCTATCATACGGTTATCATTAAATATGTAAAAAACAATAATACCACACAACTTTTCGCGCGCGCTGATTGGCTTGCTTGGAGGTGATTAGCCAAGTACTAATCACCTCCGAGCAGCCGAAGAGAAACAAGATGGCTTCCCGTTTCGCCACGGTTATTTAAGAGCAAATTATTTCGATAAAAGAGGCGGTTGTTAAAAAAAAATACATAAATGGCAACAAAGTTTGGTTTGACGGCATTAAATGGTAAGTTATTTAATCTTTTCAACCTCATATTCTAAGGCGAAAAATGTCTCCAAAAGTTTAATTTGTCTGCAAGAAGCGAGACGAAACTTTCTACAATAAAAATCGAGATTTTAAAATTTCATACCAGTTGTCGGTATATTGTTAGAAATAAAATAAATTTTTGGTCCGCTAGTTATTCAGCTTGTGTGGTATATACTAAAACAATTATTCACCTCAGTGTCGGTGAAAGTGATGGATATTTACCTCGCCGCTTGGCGGCTCATTAAATAACCATCACTATTCACCTCCGCCTCGGTGAATAATTTTTAAATAATAATAATAATTGTTAAATAATAATAATAATAATAATAATGATAATAATAATGATAATAATAATAATAATAATAATAATAATAATAATAATAATAATGATGATGATGATGATGATGATGATGATGATGATGATGATGATGATGATGATGATGATGATGATGATGATAATAATAATAATAATAATAATAGACCAACGGATATTTGATTTACAAAAGATGGATCGTAACACACTAATCAGTCTTCCTAGCTGAGTAGGATTTTATTATCAACTTTTCAGACTAAAGCCAAGGAATAATGGCGGAGGTCCGTGAACAAGAGAAAAGCTATCCTAACTACGTTTCAGAGCTTAACAAAGACATGTGTGTCGAGAAAATAAAACAAACGTTTGACCAGTGGGCTGATAATTATGAAAAGGTAAGCTAAGCACTAACCTTTAGCATACAAACAACAATTAAATTTTCAAAAAATCGAGAATTGTAGACCGTTCACTGCAGTGGCGAATCCAGCCCTTCAGATAATTGGGAGAGAGGGGAGGGCCGGGTGGGGGGCGCTCTCGGGCGCTTGACTTGTTTGTCCTCGTGAAATCAAATATCTTGGCCTCTCGGCTGTATGGGACACCATTTTGGTCTAAGCTATAAGGAGTGGAGTCGTTCCCCCGGGAACCCTACCCTGGATCCGTCACTGGTCAACATACATCTCAGTTACTCTGAAGTGATATTTTACGTCCTTTCAATGTCTTTCCTCGTGTCGAAACCTTGAAAAATTGTAAAAGAAACAAACAAACCTTGCGCCCATCGTTCTTCATCGGCTCATGCGTACTAAGACGCCGGTGTTTTATATGATTGGCGGAAGAAAGGATACCTTTTTTTTTGCAAGGGATTGGAGGAGGAGGGAAGGGATACAAAATGCAAATTCCATTGCGGGAAGCTATAGCCGCGCGCTTTGAAGCGGGATAATGGTTAGTTACTCGCAAAACGCTAAAATGAGACTGATATTTTCACTTACACTGGATCGATGGGTTGAATTGGTTATTGAGGTAGTCGAATTTAGTTAGACCCTCGTTAACACAATAACTGTTTCCTAGGACACAGCTCACCATGGTTACAAAGGGCACGTGCTGTGTGTGGAAGCTTTCGAAAAAGCTATGCAATCTAAAGAAGTGTTCCCTGACGCGAGTAAGAACATCAAAATCCTCGACGCCGGTGCTGGCACGGGAATTATCGGCGAGATGTTGGTGCAGAGAGGCTACAAAAATGTCGATGCATTGGATATTTCCCAGAAAATGTTGGATTTGGCTGAGAAGAAGAATGTTTACAAGCGTCTCATATGTGCGCCTTTAAGTGATGTCCTCGTCCAAGAGATACAGACTGGTGAATATGATGTAGCATTGTGTGCTGGCACTATAGTCTACGGACAGGCCAGGCCAGAAGCGCTGGATGAGTGTGTGCGTCATGTAAGACCAGGTCAGTATCATCATCATCATCATCATCATCATCATCATCTCCATTATCCTCACCGTTGTACGCGAAAGGAAATATAGCACCTAAACTAAACATCGAAACAAAAAATAATTAACAATTATTCCACGAGCGCGCGTTGGACAATGTTGGATATGAGATGATAGATAGCCAACAAGGCGCGTAGCGCCGAGTTGGCTATAATCATCTCATATCCAACATGCCCAAGCGCAAGTGGAATAATTGTTTTATTAAAAACGATCAAGAAATATTGCTAGATCTTAATGATATCGCTTTGCAAGAACAACCAGCAGACAATTTAATGGTCGCCATTTCTCGGCCATGGTGTAATGGCTCATATACCATGGCCGCCGCTAAGCCAATCAAATCCCTCGAATTGCATTATACAGTGATTCTGTCTTTAATAACTGTGTTTATAGATAGGTTACGCATCCCTTTAGCTCTAAAACGATCTTGAAAAACAAAAACGACCTTTTGGTATTTCTCGTTGCTATTCTCACCACTTCAGTATGTCTAACATTTTGCTAGAAGACACTAACTAGCATAGCTTCAGTTGTTACATGTTATTTGTTGCAGGTGGTCTGTTTATTTTTTCCATCCGTGTCGACTCGTATGACCCAGAAGAGCTTGGTTACGGTGCTAAATGCAGGGAGCTGGAGAAAGCAGCAAAATGGAGTTTGGTACACAAAGAACGACGCGTACTACATGCTAATCCCGATGAGGAACGCTACAGGGATTGCTACTTGATAACTTACAAAGTGCTCAAAAACTGACCGTCGAAACTACAGCCTGCCCTTAATTTCCCCTACTTTTCACTAAGTGCAGGGACAGGGTTATCCAAAGCAATGTATTCCTTGAGGGGGACTGGAGGTTAAAAAAAATTCTAGTCAATTAAGTTTCAATAAGTTTGGTTACAAAGATGAGGACCAACGTTCGTGAAATCTTCGTAAATTTTTTTCAATATGCTGAATTGATACAACATAACAAGGGAGATATCTGTTAATACATTTCATTTATTTGCAAGAAATAAGAACCTATCTCGTTGATTTCATATTGCACACTTGTACCTTTAACTAAGTAGGTTAAATTAATCGTGTTCAATCATTACATTAAACAGTTCGATTTTATTACACTGACATATATTTAACAAAAAGATTCCAAGTTGCCGTGCGTCTGTTCAGTAATAGATCACAGATAACGTCAAAATGTGGTAAGAACAAATAAGTGGCACACGAGCCGTAGGCGAGTGTGTCACTGATGTCCTTACCACATTTTGACGTCTTCTGTGATCTATTACTGAACAGACGCACGGCAACTTGGAATCTATTTGTTTTATACAATGAACAGAAAGGAAACACAATAAACTTGCCTCGTAGCGCTTGACTGTACTGCTCCATTTGTGCCAGTTGAGGAATTTTCAAAGTCACCAACGCTACTTTCCGTGTTGGCTTCTTCTTTTCTTCTTTATCGTACTTGTAAACAGCTTCCCCTAAACTTTTACCGAGGCCTTCACTTGCTCAAAGCAGAATAATCGAGTAAATATTTTCAAAACTTTGAGCCTTTTCGTAGCGCTAACAGCTTTTTTGAAGATTTGTTCCAGTTTAGGCATTTTTTAATTGACAAGAACACTTTCGCCTTGGTTTCTTCTTTTTCTTGTTTGTAAACAGCTCCTGCTAAACTTTTCTCAGGGCCTTCATTGCTCAATTCGAAATAATCTCGCAAACATTTTCAAAACCGCGCGCCATGTTGGGCAAAACGAAGAGAACAATTTTTCCGTGACGTCATCCGTGTGTCTGTACTCTAATAGATCATGGGCAACGACCAATCACAGCGCGCGTAGCATTCAGTACATTGTATAATTTTACATAATCATGCATTTTAGTTATGAATATTTCTGTCGTAAGAAGTTAAATTTGTTTGGTCGTTGTTTGTGGTTCGATACCATTTTTTATAATCAGAGAGAGGCTTGTGTTTACTTATGTAATCATACAATCTCGTACGTAGAGTCCTCAAGCTCTTTTGCCAGCGGTTGCTCGCCAGGAGAGAGACAATCAGCCGCTGACCAAAGAGCCGGGGACTCTTGCTACGAATTGTTACAAATATAACGTAAGGAAGTTCAATGAGCTACAAAAACGACCTATGCTTACAATAGTTGCATGTACAAAAATATTAAACATTAAACTGCAATTTCGGGGTTTCTGTTAAAATAAATAACAAGCGAAATGAGGTATTACTTTGGATAGGAACAATAAGTTATCTGCAGATTTTCAGTCTCTGATTTTTGAGTCAGCTTTCTCCAACGTACAACGTACGCTATAATAGGAACGGCTAGCATCTCTGATCGCCTTTATGGCAAAGCGCTTCAAGGCAAAGCTACAAACTCTTCAGTTATAAAGCGAAATAAGTTACCACATAGGTAAGCGTAGCAAGCACAGTGAAAAGCAGAAAAAACACGTGATCCAACTTGACTGACACTTTCTGCCACGTGACCTCGTCCCCTTGTGCCTCCCAGACTCTCGGGGTGGTAATGCGGCCCCCTTCTCGTTCTGTTAGCTCGATGCCACCCATGGACGCGTCAGGTTTGATGACTGGCTTGCCTTGCACATCTGTATTAGAGGCATGAATTCGCTGGACAGTTCTGCCTTTCTTACAGCAGCAAGAGCTGTAGAAGTTCTGCAGCCATTCGGGCGGGGTTCCCTCCATGAAAAACACCTTCAGAACTAAGATATTGGCGAGTAGCACTAAGGCTATGAGGACCACAGTAGCCTGCAGACCGATTCCAAGGATGGGAACACCGTCGGAAGTCTCGGGGAGGAAAGATGGAATGAGAAGCAGAAATACTGTCATAGCCAATAGAATGGTGGTGACAAACCCGATCCTTTCCCCACTCTCCACGGGTATGAGGAAGCTTGTGAGGCCAAGGAACATAATCATAATACTGGGCAAGGTGAGGTAAAACAAGTGATACAGAGGTTTTCTTGTCATATGAAGTGTGTAGACAACTTCACTGAAGTCAAATGGACAACAGTCACCGTGGTCGGTGGTTTCGACGTTAGTGGCGATTCTATCTATTGTCCAGTCACCATTTGTAACAAACCGATCTGAAAAGTGAATGAAAGCAATTTTTAAGAAATGCAAATGAACTTAACTGACTTGGTGTCTTGTTTGATTTTAGTGGTGACTGGCCGAGACTGACTGCCTGCCTTCGGCTTGGCTACCTGGCTTGTTACTGACCCAAACAAGTAAAAACTTTGCACTTAGCCTCGCTGTCATAATGAGGTTCAAAGCAACTCGAAAATGGGCTAACATTGAGAGGGGTATCGAATGGTCTTTGCGAGCATGCGAGCAGTGTGTTTATTTTTAGCCCTATTGAGGTTCAGGGATGAACAATTGATTTCTTTTGTTTTATTCCCCCAAGCCTCGTAGCGAAGATAGAATTTTGATACATCGAAATTGCTCTATGCAGTCGATAAAACCAAGTATTCGTTTCCACTCCCGAGCAGCAGAAGAGTTTAAATGATACGAGTTTTAACTAGCGTTGTCATTTGAATACAGTACCCAGAACAATACTAGAGCAACATACATGTACAAAGTGACCAGGCAACGAATACTTACTGGTGAACTGACCACCACCTTTGGTGTCCTGAAATAATTTGATATTCATTCTGTCAATTCCGTACGTAAAAGATCCAAATCCCAGTTCACAGGACTGACTATCAAACGGCCATTCAGTGATATTCAATCCACAGTTCGCTTTAAATGTGGCTGGCCCGCTCCACACACAATTTCCATTGTTATCCACGGAAATTTCGGTCACAAATTTAGTTCTTCCTCCAGCAAGAGCAACGCTTTCGTCACCACTGAAAAGAGTAGAAAATACGAGTTGGCTTATAGCGATTAAAGAGTGGATTCCTCCCTTTTTTGTGTCCCCGTGAATTCTCCCTCAATAATTCCGGGCATATCATAGCTATGAAAGTGACACTTGAAGATCCAGATCTGTTTACTTTGAGACTTCAACGGAAAGAGAGACTTCACAACACGAGGGAACTTCGTCATGATTGCCAAACCGCAGCCATCTTGGATTTCTGAAAACTTTACTTAACCGCCAAAACTGACCAAATAATTATCGAGACCAACAGTAATTGATTAACAGACAACAGTAATTAATTGACCATTTCCATCTGTAAATTTTTTATATGGCAAAATAAATATTGTATTGTATTGTAACAGTAGAACTCAAAAATGAGCTTAAAACATAAAAGGTATTGTAAAGAAGGTAAATTTTCTTATTAAAACCATTTAGGGCAAAACTTGCCTGCCAAAAATTAGTAGTAATATAGGGACCACTGAGGCCGGGAAAATGCTGAGGAAATGCTGAGGAAAAGCTGAGGGAAAGCTGAGGCATCTCATTACAGTGCTGAGGCATCTCATTACAATGCTGAGGCATCTCATTACAGTGCTGAGGCATCTCATTACAGTGCTGAGGCCTCTCATTATTGTCCGTTAGGTGACATCATTATTTATTCTTACTACCAGGATTGGTTGTCTCTAAAAAACAAATGCGTTCATTGGTTACCTCTTTTTAAGGAGGCACTCTGATTGGTTATGTCGATGTCTATTGTTATGAAGGAATAAAACCGAACACACCAGCCATGGCGTCACTCCACCATTGGAATTTTAAGTGAAAAATAATTGCACTTTTATTTTAGTAGCGTATTTCAAGGTAAGAATTTTTATCGTTTACTAAGATGGACTTTTTATCAGCTTTACGTTCCTGCCAATCGGTTGAAGACTGGGAAACTTTAACTGGTTCTAATCCAATCCCGCACGAATTTCTACAAGAAGCACTTGATAGATATATGGAGTTAACAATCAATCCAATTAGTTTTGAGGTAAGCTACTTTAGCACTTCATTTTATTCCTTTAACATAACATAACATAGCTTCAGTAAGGCTTTAATCGTTTAAATAAAAATGCACACTTTCTTGCTATTTCCTTAGTTACCAGCTGAACTGCAGACTGATGGCGATCATGAGTTGTTGCAAGATTTAACAAGACCAACTGAATATAACGTAAGTTACCATTACAATCACCCTATGATAAACCAATTCTTAACTGTTTGACTATTTGTATTTTGTTGTGAATACTTGAATGTTTATTTATTTGTTTTTTTCTGTGCAGTTATTGGAAGAAATATTGGAGGAAATAAATTCCCCCGATGTTAACCTAACGGTAAGTGCACTTTCGCAATGGTTTTATTTTGTTTGCTTGTTTGTAAAAAAAATACCGTTACAATAGTTCAAACAGAATGTTTAAACGTTGACACTGCTTTGAGCATGCATGTCTGGAACGAAACCGTCACCAGACCATGAAATTTCTGGACATTTGTTATTTAGACTTTATTATTCATTTTATTTTATTTTATTTTATTTTTTTTTTCTATGCAGTCATTGGAAGAAATATTGGAGGAAACAAATTCCCCCGATGTTAACCTAACGGTAAGTGCACTTTCGCAATGGTTTTATTTTGTTTGCTTGTTTGTAAAAAAAATACCGTTACAATAGTTCAAACAGAATGTTTAAACGTTGACACTGCTTTGAGCATGCATGTCGTCACCAGACCATGAAATTTCTGGACATTTGTTATTGAGACTTTATGATTTATTTATTTTTTTCTGTGCAGTTATTGGAAGAAATATTGGAGGAAATAAATTCCCCCGATGTTAACCTAACGGTAAGTGCACTTTCGCAATGGTTTTATTTTGTTTGCTTGTTTGTAAAAATACCGTTACAATAGTTCAAACAGAATATTTAAACGGTGCAGACTACTTTACATGAACATACATGTCTGGAATGGAACCGTCACCAGACCATGAAATTTCTGGACATTTGTTATTGAGACTTTATTATTTTCAGAATGACCATTATTCATTCGCCCACTTAACTCCATCAAAAGTGGTAATTTGTTGTATTGTTTTTTGTAGATACCAGTACAGGATTGTAACAACAAAATCTCAAATCCATCCAATGGAACGATTGGTTTCCCACTTGAAGAGTGTGTAAGTTGTTTTTGTCTTTTTACCGCATGTGAAATGTGAAAGTAATATACACTGCTTTCGCTTATGTTTGTTGTTCTTTTGTTTTGTCGCGTCTTTTCCCACGAGAGATGTTTTCAGACACTACTTTACTAGAGTATTGTTCCCGACGGTTAATTATTAATCCTGTTATAGGTAATCGAAGAGGTTATCCAAGAAAGTAGTGGATTAAACGGAATGGATGTATGCATAGACCAACATAACGTAAGTACCCTGGTTGTTTTTACAATTGTGCGCTAGAGGATTTCGATTTGTCTACACTTTACTCTTTACAGTCATAATTGTATTTCCATTTCTAAGTTTAAACTAGACACCATTAAGGGATTAGTACATTCTTTGTCTGTGATGTATACGACAATAGTTTGTTAATCAATGTACACTCCATGTTCTTTCAGGACGGCAATTACCTATTACCACCTCAGTTAGAAACAGATGATTATGATGATCTTTTTAACCAGCTCACTAAGGAGGTTAGGCTGCCTTATTAATTTTATTTCATTCTCATTTTGTAATTGTTTTTTAATCACTACCTTCTACTGACTTGAAGTGGGACAATGTCTTTACCGAGTTAACGATCCTATTTACCATGCTTAAAGAAGTGATGATGAATAGATGGGTTATGTTGTAACTTTACTGTAAAGTTAACGGTATTGTTGTTGTCATTTTAGAACAACAATCAAGTAGGTGGTGGTCTAGAGCCGCGGGCCAAGAAAGCCAAAGTCTCCAACGAATGTACAACGTGTGGTAAAAGCTTTGCGAGAGTGGACAACCTAAAACGCCACATGTTAGTGCACACCAAGGTGAAAAATCATATCTGCCCTTCCTGCAACAAGGCTTTTGCACGTCCTGGAGACTTGATACGTCACAAGAAAAACGTCCATGATGGTGCACGTGCTCAACGAAGCTACAAATGTAAAACCTGTGGCGAGGAGTTTACGAACATGGCACCATTTCATGCCCACGTTAAAAAAAGTCACCAACCTGACAAGAGAGTTTCCAACGAAGAAGGTATGTTGTTACTTCTAACAATTAAATACTGAGGCTTAACAGCATTATAATTCTCAAGGTAACTGAACGCATGGCTTCGTTTCCGTTACCAATATAAGAAATATAGTTGATATTTGTAACATTATATTCTAGCTCCCAAACCAAAGAGGCCTAGACCATCTTCATCACATCAACCTTCACACGTGATTGGACCAAGCGCTGCGGGAGCAAGTTCCAGTTGGAATTCTGATCCGCACTCCGTGCCCGCTGATCTTCTACCGTCTGACGATCCTTCGCTAAGTCAAATGTATCAACAACACTGGCCCCAAATTCGCACACGTTTCAATCGTGGAAACCGTTTGTTGGATTGGTACAACTTTAGATTAACTTCGCTCGACCCTCAAGAACTTACTCGTCACACGCAACGAATTTTTCATGACCAGTCTACGGTCTTTAAGCTTAACATTTCGTTTGGATTCATTTTACGCAACAATGAAACGGGTGCCTTGCAGTACTACCATTCGTCAAACAACAATAATCAAGTCTTTGATAGTCCCTTCCAGATCCAAGCAGAGCACGACCTTGTTCAAGTAAACGAAGCTTTACAAGAATTTGACATCTTAGAATATGTGCGTCAACAACGTCCCAACTCGAAATGGATAGTAGATCAAGTTACCAATGCTACATTTTTCGTTACAAAGCTCCGTCTGCATCCCATTGGTAAAAGTTCACTATTGCCCTCTTTCATCGTTCACAACAGGGCAGTTGTAAGTCTGGAATGCGACAAGCATAGCGGTGTTCCTTACAACGACAACCTCTGTTTCTTTCGCTGTCTTGCTGTCCATAATGGCTGTCATACAAGGAATCTAGCAAGAGACACAAGCCACTACTTTCAAAAGTATATACAGAGCCCTTCATCACCTAAACCTTTTTGTGGAGTAACTCTACAAGAACTTCCAGAGCTCGAGAGACTTTTTGAAGTCAACATCTTTGTTTACACATTGGAGAAGGCCGAGGCAGATGGTGAATGTAGCGACTCCAGTTCTCAAGATTACTCCAGTTATCAGGATCCCTCCAACGTTCAGATAACTGCAAGACTTCTACAACGCTCTCACTCCAAATACAATAACACCATGTACTTGAACCTTTACAAGGACCATTTTAGCTATATCAGGAACATAAACCACTACTCTAAATCGTTTGCTTGCAGTAGATGTCGCAAAATGTGGAAGCACGTGGGCAAGCTTCACCGGCACGAGCGAACCTGTGACGCCCAAGTAAAGCTGAAGTTTCCTGGTGGCGCTTACAACTTACCTCCAACCATTTTCGATCAACTGGCGGATGAAGGCATATATGTTCCTGAGAATATGCGTTACTATCCTTACTTCGCCGTTTTCGATTTTGAGTGCTACCTCGATGAAGCGGACGTGAGACTCAAGAACACTGAAAAGCTACACTGGAAAAACAAGCACAAACCACTTAGTGTGAGTATCAACTCCAACGTCCCTGGGTTTGACAATCCCCATTGTATCGTTTCTAGTGGCAATGAAGGCGACTTGGTGAGTGAAATGGTTGAATATCTGGTCAACATAAGTCAATCAAGTTATCGCATTCTCGAGGAAGATTTCAAAGATGTTTTCGAAGAAATTGACAGTCGAGTGGAAGAGTATTGGGAAGCTCAGTTGATTGACGTGGAGATTGAAGAAGATGAAATGGTTAACGAAGCGATTGATCTCATGGCAAGTAGCCCAGAAATTGAGAACGAGGAAATGATTCAACCCGAAACAGAAGAAGACCGCGCCTTTGTAGATGATGAAGCTGACTACGAACAAAACCCATCGTTTTATCACCGCATCGATAATGAAGAGATAAACAATAACGCCTGTCAAGAAACTCTTTCAGATCCAGACACAAAAGAGGGAGATGAACAAATCATTCATCCTTTGTTGAGTTTAAAGGGTAAACTCTGGAGTTATCTTAAAACACTACCAGTCGTCGGATTTAACTCAGGGAATTATGACATTAACGCCGTCAAAGAATTTATTTTTCCGCATCTCGTCAAGTACGAACCGGTCGAATTTGCAATCAAGAGAAACCAGAACCATATGTCCGTGAAAACAGAAAATCTCAACTTCCTCGACATAACAAATTATCTGGCTCCGGGTTTCAGCTACGCACAGTTTTTAAAGGCTTACGAATGCGAAGACACTAAAGGCTTTTTCCCGTACGAGTGGATAGACGGTTTGGAAAAGTTGAAAGATACTTCTCTACCACCGCACGAAGCGTTCTATTCTTCGTTGAAAAACGAAAATATAACAGCAGAGGAATATCAGTACTGCCAACAAGTCTGGGAGGAGAATGACATGTCATCTTTCAAAGACTTTCTGGTTTGGTACAACAACCTCGACGTTGGACCGTTCGTCGAAGCAGTGGAGAAAATGAAAATGTTTTGGAGGAACCGTGAGATCGATATGTTGAAAGACGGTATCTCCGTTCCCGGACTGACAATGAAATATCTATTTTCTAACCTTCATCAATCGACCTATTTCAGTCTTTTCAATGAGAAGAATAAAGACTTATATCACCTGTTTAAAGACAACAACTGCGGAGGCCCCAGTATAATTTTTCATCGTTACCACGAAAAAGGAAAGACACAAATAAGGCAAAAAGAAATGCACGAGCATGGCAAGGAAGCGAAAGTTTGTGAGAACATTGTCGGATATGATGCCAATGCGTTATACTTGTGGGCTATCATGCAAGAAATGCCAACAGGATCTTACACTCGTCGAAGGGAAGAAAACAATTTTAAGAGAGAATTGTCAAGTAAAATGGCTGATGAATGGATTCAATGGGAAGCCGAGAAAAGAGGTATTAGAATTCGCTATCAGCTTAACCAAACAGAAAAGCGTATTGGGGTTCGTCAACTTCCAGTGGATGGATTTCACAAAGAGAGTCAAACGGTTTTCCAATTTCACGGATGCTACTGGCACGGGCATAGATGTCATTTAACTCAGGGAAAAGAAGTAAACGAAACACGCAAAAGGCCTATGGTGGAGCTCTATGATGAAACGAAGGCAAATACGAATTATATTAGGGACCAAGGATATCGGGTCGTTGAACTCTGGGAGTGTGAGTGGTTGAAAATGAAGAACACGAACAAAGATCTTCAGCGCTTTATTGCCACCAAATTACGCAGACCGTTTGATCGAGTCCATTCTCCTTCCCAGAAACAGATTCTGGAGGCAGTTATGACGGAGAAGATCTTCGGCTGTGTCCTCTGCGATATAGAAGTACCTGACTCTCTCAAGGATCATTTTTTAGAGATGTGTCCCATTTTCAAAAATACTGACATCTGCTCTGAGGATATTGGTGACCAAATGAAAGCGTATGCTATGCAACACAATATAATGCGGCGCCCCAGACGTAGCTTGATTGGGAGCATGAAAGGAGAGAAAATTCTTCTGGCCACACCATTGTTGAAGTGGTACTTGGAACATGGTCTCAAGGTTTCTCATGTGTACGAGATCATTGAATACACTCCAGAGCGATGTTTTGAGCCATTTGGCAATGCTGTCTCTGATGCACGTAGAGCAGGAGATGCTGACCCCTCAAAAGCCATAATTGCTGACACCATGAAATTGGTAAGAGCTAGTAGTAATACTACTACATCTACTGCTAATAATAAGAAATAAGTGTAACAATACTACTACTACTACTACTGCTGCCAAAAAGAAATAAGTATAATAATAATATTATTATTATTATTTTTACTAGGTCGGTAACTCATCTTATGGCCGTACTATCACCAACAAAGAGCGCCACAGGGAAGTTCGATTTTGCAGTGAAGCTTCTGTCCACCAGTTGATCAACACTCCATTTTTCAGAGAACTGGATCCCATAGACGAAGATACGTATGAAGTAAAATCTTTCAAGAAAGTCATTAAGTTAGATCTACCAATTCAAGTAGGTTTCTTCGTATACCAGTATGCCAAGCTAAGAATGTTACAATTTTACTTTGATTGCATTGATAAGTATCTCGACCGATCAGATTTTCAGTACTGTGAGATGGATACGGATAGTGCGTACATCGCAATCTCCGGAGAAAGTATAGAAAAGTTAGTAAAACCAGAGTTAACAACAGAGTTTCAGCAAGATAAAAAGAACTGGTTTCCTAGAACTGACACAGCAGAGCATAAAGCCTATGATAAGCGTACACCAGGATTATTTAAAGTAGAATGGGAAGGGGATGGGATCGTAGCACTCTGTTCGAAAACATACTACTGCTGGGGAAGTAAAGACAAGTTTTCCTGTAAAGGTGTCAACAAACGGACTAATGAAATTAACAAGGACAAATACATTAATGTTCTGTTGACTAAGCAGAGTGGATCAGGTACGAACAAAGGGTTTCGTGTTCTAAACAATACCGTATATACATATACACAAGTGCGAAATGCATTTTCGTATTTCTATCCTAAACGTAAAGTCTTGGAAGATGGGGTAACTACCCTTCCGTTAGACATTTAAGTATTGTAAATAGTAAATAGTTTCTTGCTTGTAAATAATTTCCACATTGTACATAGAGTTTCATTTCTCAGAAATATATATACTATTTTTTTTTTTTTTCTAAAGATTGTAGTTATAAATGGTTTGTAAATAAACAACGTTGGCTGAATTTAAACATGGTGTGATCTCTTTCTAGCAACGCGCACGACTTAAACACACGCGCTATCCCACGCACACCCTTGTGGAAAACACAGCTTAAATTGGCGTTTCTGGCGCTTTCAGCGTTTTTGGCTTGATAAATTAAGTTTTCCAAACAGTTTTGTTCAGTTGAAACCCGACTTTCGCAGAGATAACATGGTGCGGAGAAAATGTAAACATTGCCCAATTCTTGGCTGTGGATCTAAATTTTTAGTTCGATTAGCAGACCACTTAAGACAAGTACACGGGTTAACCGAGCTAGAACGCAAGTATTGGCTACAATTTGCGAAATTACAAAACACCAACGTGGTTCGCGTATATGACAAAGAGACTGAACCTAAAACGATTTTTCTATAAATGTGAGTGCATGCAGTTCAATTAGTCAGTTGTAAGCATGGACCCAAGATGGAAACATCCCTTCCCCGCTCTTGTTGCAGGACCGACCTGTTGTGGAAAAAGTCAGTTTGTTAAACGTTTACTAGAAGCAGGAGAAGACATGATTGAAGGTGCTCCTGAAAATATCATTTGGTGTTATGCCATTTACCAGCCCGCTTATGATGAAATGCTTAAAACTATTGCAAACATTACGTTCGTCGAAGGAGCGCCCGCTGATTTAGACTCGATGATAAACCCTTCCATAAGAAATCTTGTGGTCATTGATGATTTGATGCACGAATTGAGTAACGACCAGAGAATAACCAGTCTGTTTACTAAAGGTTGTCACCACCGAAACCTGAGTGTTATCTTTATTTTACAAAACATATTTCACCGCGGAAAAGAGCTGAGAGATATGAGTTTGAATTGTCATTACTTGGTACTGTTCAGGTCTCCGAGAGATAGCAGTCAGGTCAATCATTTAGCCAAGCAAATGTTTCCCGGCCATGTGAAATACATGCAGGAGGCGTTTCAAGATGCGACGAAACGTCCTTATTGTTATTTATTGTGTGATCTTAAACCGGAAACACCTAGCGACTTCCGGTTACGTAGCAACATCTTCCCTGGGGAGACGCAATGCGCCTATGTCAGAAAAGTATAAAAAGAGTGAACCATAGAGAAATGAATCAGTTGAGCATGGCCCAGCGACTGAGAAAGAACCACGACTTTTTGAAGCTCCTGGTAAAGTGTACACCCGCTCAACGTAAAGCCATTTTGAAAGTTGCCGACGACGCTTTAGTGAGAACCATTTGTGAGTGTGCTTTAAACGTTCTCAAAGGAACAGTGCCTGTCAGTAAACCAGCCAAGAAAAAGCTCTTAGTCCACAAGAAACCTCTGATTGCTCTCGCTGAAAAAAGTACACCACTCGAAAAGAAAAAGAAACTTTTGGTTCAACACGGGGGAAATTTTTTAAGTGTTTTATTACCGCCCGTGCTGCGTGTACTAACTTCAATCCTTACCTGAGGGATGAATCATACTCGGCGCATGGTTCTCGTTCCTGAGAACACACTGGAACGATTACAACAACGCCATCATATCTTAACACCACCCGTGACACAAACTCTGAAAAACTTGGACAGTGAAATGAGTGATATTTTATCTAGCAAAGAATTAGATAATGAGGCAAAGGCAAAACTGTATAATCAAGTGTTGCAGCGTTACCTGACTTATTATGATCAGCGAAAAGATCAACCCCTGCACGTAAAGCTGACAGCCGTCAAACCCACAGAAACACCCAAACCAGAGGAAAGTAAGGAATCTTCAGAGGAATCTGCTCCTGAAAAATCTGTCTCAACCGCCGTGGAGCAAGAAGTGATGAAAAGTGTACCCAAACTTTACAAGAACGGAGCGCGTCAATTGTTGGACAAAATGAAAGAAAATCGAGAGGTATTGGACTGGAATGATAAAGGAGAATTGGTGTACGAAAACAAACCGATTCCTGGCTCTCACGTGGTGGATTTGGTCAATGATATGCTGCGTCACCGAAAAGGCTTTGAGCCCGTGGGATGGTCGGTGTTTGCGAGGGGATTGGCCCGAATGAATGTACCAGAAAATCTAGTGCGTAATCCCCAGAGGCAGAGTGCTATTCGAGAGTTTAAAACAAGAGTGAGAAAAGAGACACCCGACAGTCCTTCCCGTTGGTTACCTACACCACCCACTACAAGCTCAGCCCCCGTGAAAAAGCAAAGACGAAGAGTTGAGAGCCCACGACCTCAGGCTGTGCGCTGGTTACGATTATAAGTCACGACAAGAGATATTTTTTACTGTTGTAAAACATCTTTATTTTGATCACTCAATAAAATACGTTTAAACTAAATTACATGGTGTGTTTATTGCGTTGTGCTATTGCTCTTTGTTCTTTTACGTCAGTGCGATATTTCGGAAGACTTAGAGGGAAGTGTTTCTCAATGAACCGTTTTACAAGAAAATCATTTCGACTTTTATTACTAGAAAATCGATGTACAATGGTGCTCATGTTAACTTGTCTAGAGCGAAATAAGGCGAAATATAAACAGTAATGCCCGCAAACCTTCGAGTTTACGCTTTGCAATGTCACAGTATTAAAAATCCAGCTACTAGAATTATTATTCAGAAAGCTTGTAAATGTTCTTGAATAATTGCTTGGAGGCAATCCGTAAGAATCGAAAAATTCTCCCTCTCGGTCCTTGGTGAAATAAAATGCAAGCCAGTGCGATCCAGGTTTGTCACTGGTATCCACATTAGCGATAAACAGAGCTGGGTAAGACGAAACACTTGTAGGTAGTTTGTCTGAAGGGTAGACTCCTTGAAACACGCCTCTGGTATATCTATCCTTTCTCAAAATGAGCGTCAGCTGAACGGTATCCATGTTAGCTAGTTTGTAAAGTCGTACAGAACGTTTCGGTTTGCGTCAATCTCAATCACGTTTTGAAATTCGGCGTAGATGATGAGGTTGACTGTATTGGCGAGTGGTTGAGCGAAGTGAAGTTCTACTCGCAGGTTACCTTGTTTTATAAGCTCAAAATGGTCTCCCGGACAGTGATCTGGGGTCAAATCAAATGCAAATAAGGTGTATCCCTGACCGTAATCGCTTCTTGTCACCTGATTGCCCGTATCCTGGGAAAGCTTTGCAATACCGGAGAAAAGGCTTTGAAAGCCAGCTATGAAATTCTGACCACCAGCCTCGTCAAATTTCAGAAACAGAGGTTTTCTCGGTATCTGTTCACCGTCCACATACACTCCTACTTGGGTTAAGTTGTGGTGCTTGAAGTCAAAGGGATTGGTGCGGTAACTCCCGTTGTAAGCTTCTGTATCCACTAATCCCAGTACTATACGCTTGGGAATTTGCCCCAGAAAGATGTTATCCGGGCTGAAAGTAGGGAAACCTCCGGGAATAGAGAGGACTTTGCAATCGACCCGGCGTATTGGGTACTTGGCAGTCGCTTGTTTCAATGCGACCGCATGCCATAGACTGATGGCGGGTGCTACTTTCACCTTCCTTACATATAAGATGGCCTGTGTAATAACCACCATGTGATTAGCTCCGCCGGCTGATGAGACTAGGCAGAAAGAATTTTTGGCTCTATTGAGCTTTAGCCTTAGATTAACTCCGTTTAAAATCAAACGATCTTGGAAGAAAATATCGCTGTGGATAGGGCCTATCATATCCACCGTGTTGCTGGTCTTTGTAAATGCATAGCGAGCTTTCAAACCCATGTTAGCATCATCATCGTCGGCCACAGGGTTGACAGTATTCATCTTGCCTGGGGTATCTTTGTAAAACAACGACATTGTTAGTTGACTCGATTTTGCATCTTCTCCGTAGTTCAGCAATGTTTCAATCATCGCACGATATGGATAAGTATTAGTCGACGGGGAAATTAACCGCTCGTTCAAAGAAACATCCACTTGTGAAAACAGGGAATGCAAAAATAGGTTCACAGGTCCAACTTGCTCGTTCGGGTCTAAAGCAGTACCGTTTGCTTTGGTGATCTTAGCCTTCACATACAGTTGTGTTCTTGCTAAATCCAGATATTCTTCTCCGGACCCAGATACATTAAATTCTATAGGACCAGTCTCGGTAATGTTGCTGAGGGGGTGATACTCAATCCATTGCCCCTTGCTAATAGAAGTTTGCGTTGAAGGGATGCTAAACAAATCCAGTTCTGATTTACTACACTCGTTTGATTCGTGATGAACAAAGGCCATTTTACTTTAAGAGTGAATACTTCTCTTCGGGTTTCTTCTTTTGCTGCGGAGATGTTTTCCGTTTCTTGTCTGGAGGCGAACTGTTTTTTGCCGGTTGCGCTTTCCTTTTTGTACCTTTTCGGCCACTCCCTGATTGCGAGGAATTCTGGGACATCATGTCACCTAGAGCTTGTTTTGCCTGTTTGCTGACTGCGGTTTTAACATCATCTCCATCCAGAACATCTTGAGCCACTTGGGCTCCAGTTTGTAATGCCTTTGTGCCCAGTATTTTAGCACCTTGTTGTAAATGAGGCATCGCCCAACGAAACAGACCTTTAAATATGGAACCTAAGCCATATCCCTGCTGAAATCGAGCACCGTGAAAAGCTGGTAGATTTCCTCCTTTTTGCTTAGCTTGGTTTAAATAGTATTCTTCGTACAACTTGTGATTTGGAGTATAAAGTTTCTTCATCGTGTTTAAAAATTCGCGGGTCTACTCTGTCGAAAATGAAGTGTAAGCAACACTTTCCCAAGCTCAAATGGCACTGATTCTCCTGTGTCGCGCTTTATATTGACTTCGATCGTTTCAAACTCTCTTCTGCTGACAGGTAAGTAGTGCGGGCGCTCAAATGACTTGCTGACACGTCGACCATCATCACCTTCCACGGGAACAATTCGAAGCAACGGAACCAGAGCATCTCCAACGAGTTGTGCTTGTACAATGTCACAGTAGACATAAAGATCGTGAAACCCTTGTTCCAAATCTGCTTCTCTCTCAGCGACAGAAGTGCTTGAAATCCGAGTATTAGAAGAGAACCCGAGTATTTGCCCGATGTCAGAAAAATACACTTCGGCGCTATTTTGTAAGTGAACAGTCACTTTTCGGTTTAGGGTATCAAAGGAAAATTGCACATCGTCTTTGAAGCGATCATCCTTACTGACCACTTCGTTCATCTTAGCTATAACATCGGTGATAGACGAGTAATGTCCCGGTGGAACTATCAAAGCTTCCCACACACCGTCTAATTCTTGGTTGCGGAGATAAAATCGATTTCGGAAATCGCCTTGAATGTTATTCCAACTATGTGGATAATGAATGTCGGTTAAAGCCACTTCCCAGTCACCCGATAAAATGATGGTTTGAGGCAAACCTACTCTATACTCGGATAAGGTATTCTTTGGAAATTTATCGAGACTACTATTGCTAGGGAGATGGAGATAAAACTGTGTTACCTCCATCGTGTCCTGGGTTGAAATGAAATTTCTACTCGGGGTATTCTTAATTTAAAAGAGATCACGCAACAACCAAACATACATTTTCAGTTTTTCTTTTATTCATGAAACACAAAGCCTTTACATTACAATTTTGAGATATCACTTTCAGCAACCCAGCTGTTAAACTTGTCTGGGTATCCTTTCCATTTCACAAAATATTCTATCAATCCTTTGCGTTTTCGCTTACGCAAAACTTTTTCAACTCGGTAGACATCATCGTTCTTAAGGACTTTTTGTAATTCCGCTTCGTAAAATGTTCCATCCAAGATTTCACCTGCGTCATCTTTTAGTTTATAAACGGGCACTTGCCGCACCATTCGTTGGTAGACCGTAAAAATTTCCTCTGTAAAATTAGGGAGGTAAGACTTTTCAAACATTCGCTTCACTTTGCTTATCCTAACGCGATCTCCCACTTGAAGTTTAAATCGCACACGCTTGTCAACATCATTGCCGTACAAAGTATCCCACACTTTAGCCTCATTGGTTTTAGTCACCTGACTTGGTTTCATCTTAATGCTACGATGGTAGGTGTTATTGTAAGAGTTAACCAACTTAGGTAACACATCGATGTAGGTAAGAGTGTTTTTAGCTGTGAAGTACTTGTACATCTTGTTCTTAAATGTACGGCTGAAACGCTCCACCACTGACGCTTTTAGCCCAGAGTTGACGGTAAAAAAGTCAATGTTCTTCTCGCGCAGAAAGTTTTGAAACAGCCGGTTTAGAAATTCAGTACCCTGATCCGTTTGAAGCTTGTTTGGCTTACGACCCGAAGATAAAATCGTCCGAAAAGCTTTGACTAGTTCTTGGCCTTGTTTTGTCTTTAAAGGCACCACCCAAGCGTACTTGCTAAAGATGTCTATACACGTCAGTAGGTATTTATATCCCTTGTTGTAACGGCTTAAATTTTGAACATCGACCAGATCTGCTTGAAATTGTGCATCAACACCAGGAACAATGACGCGACTTCTCTTGTAGTGTCTTCGCGCGGGTTTATGAAGCGTGTAAACATCTTGTTGACTCAACCAATCTTGAACTTTTTTCCGAGAAATCTTATTCTTTCCTTTTTCTTTGACTGCTCGGTACACAGCATCTAAACCACCGAAACTTGCGGGTTGACTTGGGTCGAGATAAATGCTGGACAGCGTTTTCTCCATCGCAAAATTCAGAGTTTTGAACAATCACTTGACCCCCGCAACAAGCCAATACGCAACGAATACGGTTAAAAATGCGTTCTAATACCAAAGAGGGTGAAGATGGCCAGCAACCCATTACTAGTGACTTCTGCAAAGGTTGAACCTCTAATGACTGTTCCTATAGCGAGGTTCATTTATATAGTTATTCTCTTCTATCTGGATAAGAATGGGAATGAGAAAATCAAACAGTTGTTCCCATTCTTCCTCGGTCAACCCCACTTGCTCCGTAAAACTTAAAAACATAAGCAGCCTTCCCCAATTAACGTCGGAAAAGACTTCTGAATGGAGAGCCTTTAACTTGTAAAGCATAGAGCCCGGTAGATTGCAAAATTCTTCTCTAAGTAAAACTATTTCACTTGGAAGAATACTTATATGTTTTGCCAATAAACGGTAGCGATAAAATTGGATACGAAGCGAGGAACCCTCTAGAGTCATGTTAACTACAATAGAGACAAGCACACACTGACTTGAAAGTAACTCATAAACACACTTTATTGTTTTAAACAAACAGCTTGTTTTGCATTTCGTTAATTACAAAATCTATGTTCATTGGTTCTTCTTGTTTTCTGACAATGGTTTCAGGGCATTGTGCTTCGACTTGGCTGTCCATTTCATAACCACTGGAATCTTTCCATTTGAGACCACTGGGACCGTAGTAAATGGCATACAGAATGCGTTCTTGTAGTTGCTTTGCTTGAACGATCTCGCCACAATCCTCAAATTCCAGTGACGTGAGATACATGCTGGTCCAAGGAAACTTTGGCAGCTCGTTAAGGTACGTTTTCCACGACTTTCCCAGCTTAAAGCCAAGCGCACCGCATACACTCTCGGCGGTTTTTAGGACCAGATTCAGATCAATGTTCTCGACCACATCATCGTGGTAATACATCCAAGCATCTTCACTGTCCATCATAACACACGAGTGTTGTCTTTGACTTGGGTGGTGAATAGCGCACCCATTACAGCGATTTAGTTTTTCTTCTTGGATAAGAGCGTCAAACAACGCAGCGTAAGTGAGCTGGAACACATGACCAACAAGACTTGCTATCTTCTGCCTTTGGATTTGTTCCACTTCGTCTACTGTCAGAAGAGGTTTAGGGGTCGATTCGACTTGAACGTTTGGAACCATCCTAAATTAATACAATCGAAGAAAAAAGCAGTAGGACTATGAAATTCCAATGGTGGAGTGACGCCATGGCTGGTGTGTTCGGTTTTATTCCTTCATAACAATAGACATCGACATAACCAATCAGAGTGCCTCCTTAAAAAGAGGTAACCAATGAACGCATTTGTTTTTTAGAGACAACCAATCCTGGTAGTAAGAATAAATAATGATGTCACCTAACGGACAATAATGAGATGCCTCAGCACTGTAATGAGATGCCTCAGCACTGTAATGAGATGCCTCAGCATTGTAATGAGATGCCTCAGCACTGTAATGAGATGCCTCAGCTTTCCCTCAGCTTTTCCTCAGCATTTCCTCAGCATTTTCCCGGCCTCAGTGGTCCCTATATTACTACTAAAATTGTTTGCCATGGTAACAGAAAATTCGGTCAGTACTAACCTACTCTACATCAAATTGTTACCAGATGAACACAAACGAGCAACTAGAAATGGTGATATCAACAATCACATTGCTGAGCACCATTTACAAACGAACCACAGAATCGACTGGGACTCTGCCAAGTGCATTACCTACTGTACAAATTACTATCAACGACTCACTCTGGAAAGCTGGTTTACTAACTTAGAACAAACGCCACCCAACCGTTGCCTACAACTACCTGCACCATACAAACGACTTATTGACAACAACAACGAAACAAACAAACAATAGACATTTTACTAACAATAGACCCACGGACTTTTTGACTAACAAAAGACGGATCGAAACGCACCAATCACTTTTTACAGTCTTCACAGCCAATAACATCACGGCTCACTGACAAACGCCCAATAACATCTGGACTTCGTTGACCAATCAGGTTAACAACCAGAGACGTATATACCACCTACTGACGTTCCACAATTCACTTGACTCTGAAGATGACTTCCGCTCAGGTTGTCGAAACGTCAGTCAAAGTCACCACAAACAGTCCTTCTCAGGACTACACTCACCCAGATGATCATAATTTACGTACTTATGACATGACTCCTGGGTTCAAACCATTTACAATTTTAGATGAATTTCTGGAAAGGACACGAAATGGCGTTTGCTCAAATATTAACACTTACTTGTTGAAAAGCGATATATCTGGAACCCAGACCTCATCCGGTAGAAACTGCACCCGGCTCATTCCCCCAAAGTCTTGAGAGTTCCATTTAAGAAATTCATTCTTCCAAGTCTGTTAAGTTAGAAAGAGTCAAGTTGAAAGTCTCAGTTGGCTCCAGAGAGTAAGAGGTTACTTTTAATAAGGCGCAAGGAAAGGATTTTTGACGAATAACAACAATGACCTGAAGTAAATCTGATTTCCGACTTACCTGTATTATCCAAGTATCCAAAATAACTATCTGTTCTCTGGTGTCCTGTAAAAATAAGGAAATATGGCGTACAATCATTGACGTGTTTGCCGTACCAATAAGTCAGTGTTTGCTATGGGCGACGATCATTATCATCATCATCATTGTCAACATCTCTAACCTCGTTCCCAGGGTAGAGAGGATCCTGGGAACGACGTTCAACCATCACCATCATCATTGTCGTCATCATCACCATCGTTATCTTGATCAATATCACCATCATTACCATCATCATCATCATCATCATCATCATCATCATTATCACCACCATAACCAGCACCACCAACATCGTCATTATTATCATCATCATCATCATCGTCGTCATCATCATCATCATCATCATCATCATTATTATCATCTTTCGTCGGCACTTCTTCGATAGGGCAGGGGTTTTGTTGCATTTTATTTGAGCTGGCTCTGTTGCTGGTTTCATATAGAACTGCTACACCGTGCTGACCAGTGCCAATAAGAACGAAACAGCCGTCCACGGTTGCAGCCCTGTTTTGTCGGTTTCTGTCACGTTGTTGTCTCGCAAAGTCAACTCTTTCACGTAGTATCAGCCTTGCAGTTTGTTACTTCTTCGATGACTATTCCCTCATAGAAAATTCAACCTCGTAATCGAATTTTTTCTCAGATGGCACGTGAATAGTACGAAGACGTTGAATTTTTAATTCAGTTCTCTGTCGTCTGTAAGTAGCCCCTACTACAGCTTATTTTAGTATCCTCTGGTCATTCTTCACCATGCAACCATTAACCAAACCAACATACATGGTAAGTTCTTGCATGTTCTAGTACAATATCTGAATTTCACTGTCAAAAGGTCAGCGCAATTTCTTACGATTTCTTAAAAAAGAAGAAGCAAGAACACATTTCAGAGTGCATGCCGGTCGATGTACAGCCACAAACGTTATACCAGTTTCAATTGAGTTTATTCAGTAAAGTGGCTTGTGAAAAAATGACCATCTTGATAGCAAATTTTTTTTTCAAATTCCCTCACTCCACGACGGTGCGCCCTTTTAGTATTCTGTTTGAAGTCTATTATCATTACAACAAATTGTAAAGGGTGTGTGATATTCTTTAATATAAGCATACTCACAACTTTTACAAGTCTGCTAATTTTCATGCCAAATGACACCTCCACTGTACCATTGCCTAAACTAGGACGGACGGTCTTGTCATAGTCGTCCAGCAGATGGGCGCGGATCAGATGTTCAAAGGATTTGTTAGATCCACCTAAGACGCCTTTAAAAAAGAACGGAAAATAAGTAACCTTATAATCAATAGCGAGTACGTAGTTCTCGCAGAATTGACTGAATTGACCTTGAGGTTAAAAGGTCTAACCGCAACTGGACAGTAGAATTAACAACGACAACATGACTTTTGCTTTTGACATAAGTTCGTCTAACAGCTGAAGTTCTAATCGAAAAGTGTTACACACTAAATTGCACGCCTTCTCCAGGCTAAACATTTGTCTGTCAAGTTAGACAGATTGTTAGAGACATTCAAAGTGAGACTTTTAAGTGTTAATGAACGGCTAGTGCCGCGACGGCGTACTGAATTACAGTTGACAAAGGACTCCGGCACAGTTAAATATTAATAACTGAAAAGTTTGGCTATTCATACACTGAACGGAGACGATCCACAAAAGGTTTATAGGTAAACAACAATATACAAACTGAACAAGTTATTGATTAATCCCATTTAATACTCTGAAAGACGCAATTACCGAACGGGAGCCATTGCCGGAGTTTAATTTAAAACGGAGTCCTATTTACTTGGATCAACACTTCTGAAATTCTCTGCTGATATACCTAGGACGATAATTGAAATATATATTTCCTTGAATAGCTACCGTCGGCTTTTCTTATTTTTTTTCCTTCAGTAGCGAGCGTGATAAGGCAACTTATTCTAACGTATAGTGTGACTACAGAGAGACGTACAAATATAAAGTTTTTAAGATCTTTTCAACAACTTAGGTGAATTAATGAAAAGCTAAAACGTAACTAAGGATACCTTTGCTGTAACAAATCGTAATATGATAAAACCAATAAATAAACTCATGACCATAAACTCCAATAGATAATTGGATAAATAGGAAACTTCTCCTTCATTATTCGAATCTGACAAACATAAATATTGCCAAAATTCCCCCAACATACGCCCTACCTTCGACGTCCTCGTCGAGCAAAATAAGTAACACTTAATTTAATTTGTTGTCTAAAACCGAACGGAGAAATGTCAATTCCCTGATGAAGTTAAGGCTAGACTGATTAATAAATTTAACTTATTGCATGTGCAATAATGACTGCGAACAATGCGTTTAAATATTAGCTAATAAAAAAATCAGTGGTTAATATGTCGGGCAACTAGTGGTTAAAGGCGAAAAACAACAAAATTTTATAATTCGTGTATTACACTATTTCCAGTCTAGTCAAATGCGGACGCTCCCTCAATCGCTAACAGCCTTCGTCTGGACACCAGGCAAGATTGGCCTAAGCGAGAAGACTTTCGGAAACATCTTGTGGCCATCATTGCCAAAATGTAGAACTAATCTGGCGTTTTAAGAACAGTTTCTTGCCGGTCATGTCATTTAGAAATTGCAACCACTCGATATTATATTCAGAGTTTTATGTCCAGTTCTAAACACACAATTGCAACCCAGTTCCTTATTAGTGATATGTACTTTTGTCCTTTCGAACAATAATGTAAATTTACCGAAATTCGCCTTTTACTAATTCGCCTTCACAATTGTATAATCTGGCTTAGTCCAAAGCAGGTGGGTTTTTTTCTGAATAGAAATATTTTACTATCTCGTAACAAGGTAGACTTGCATTTAATGCAATCTGGTGACTTTAAATAGGCCGCGCATATTTATTCTTTCAGGATTCAACTCGCTGAGCTAAAATCTCTCAATTGCACAGACAAGTCATTAGTCAGTAACGTAATGCTCTATTCAAATACTTTTTATTTTCTTTATAAAAAGAAACATTCCCATCTGAATTTAATGATGAAAATAAGCAAAAAAATACGACGTTTCGAAGCCATCATGACTTCATTTTCAAGGTTGTAAAAAAGTGACAGTTGCTGAAGCAATTTTAATGCTGAAAAAAATTGGCTAGAATATATTTTAAGAACCGTCGAAGGTGTCAATGACTTCATTTTCATCTGAATTTACACTTTATTAAACAAAATCCTCCGAAAAATAATTTCAACCTTCAATTTACATCTGTAGCCGGCGTTTTAAAACCAGAAAATCTGGATTCACGAGTATCCATGGCATTTTATTCCTTTGAGAGTAGTTGCAAGTGTAATTACACTTGGTTTAAGAAATAGCTTTTCAAAAGGATTAACTAGCATGGATAATTCCCAAAAGAATAAAAAGATGTGCTCCAAAAAGTTGAATGCTTTGTTTTACCTTTCTAAGAACGGAAAGTTAAAGGCATAATTAAGGTTCCAAAATTAAAGAACAGCGCTACGACGTACTGGAATGGTTAGTTTTGGACCTTAATACGGTCCGACTTATTAGAATGCGTATGTTCTCCCTATCCCTCAAGCTCCTTTAACAACAATCGCATTCGGGGTTTTTTATTTTTACTTTTCGTTTCTTCAAATAAAATAAATCATGAATTTTCGTTTTGAACAAATAGGAAATATTGCTCAACATCTTTCACTTGAATGGTCACAAAATGTTTCATCGCCGAATCCACCAACGGCAACGTTATTTATATACACAACTGCTCCATTCATGATTTTAGTTTTGTTTACTTAAGGCTCGTCGTTGTCTTGTCATAAGTCGCTGACTTATGCTTGTTTTGATTCGAATCGTTGACAACTTATTCAAAGTCAAATCAGTATATTTAGTTCTTTTTGTTACCAAGTACACTGCAAGTACTATTCTCTTGATAAGAAATATTTCGGCTATGCTTTACTTACTAAGTTTTTCTGAGGGAATACTGATATCGCAAATCGCTCATACTCCCAATACGTTCGACAACTATGTAGTCAACGCAGTTGCCCATGATTTCATAAAATTTTTGTATCCTGAACTTGTGTACAAATCGAACGGTGTATGCATCGCCACAAGCAAGAATATAATGAAGTTAATTTTCACTTATTTCAACCAGTACACTTACTTGTCGTATATAATCCTTGTAAACACAAAATGACAACAAGATAGTACATCTCGGCGCCAGAGAATTGTTTGGATTAGTTATAAAGATCCGTGCTGTAAACGTTAAACGTCGTTCATCGAATGCTACGCTTGAATGAAGAACTAACGTCTGTACTAATGTTTTACATAATCTTCCATTCAACATCCAAACAAAACTTTCAAGCTGTGACGTCAAATTGTTCCTTGTGTATTAATTAATCACGTAAAAAGCATAAACTGCAAATACTATAACAATGTTTTCCAGCAGAAGTCAGTCAACACCATATAAAGTGTTCCTTTGGAAACAAAACTTGGCGAAAACATCTCATTCAAATTGTCTTTCGGCCGAGGGAAACAATTCACGTAGTGTTGCCAAAATAGGCTGTAATTTTTGTCGCACTATTTGGCGAAATTAAAATAACGCTGTGCTATATATCGCTTGGAAGGTTTCTTCAGTAATTTTGAAAAGCCTTGGCTGCTTCATCAGTACCTATCCAATTAGATCTATTGTTTCAAAAAAGACACAATTTAAAATTACAGAGAAAACATTACATCATTTAACACATTACGAAGCTTTGAAGCCCCAGGTTATTTGCATGGGGTTGTTACCACAACAAACAGAGGGTGTTGGGTGGAGACGTGGTTCTTACGCGGGGACGTTTTCGGGTTTCCGTTGTGGGCCGCCGGACATTTTCTTAGTTCCGTTTAAGCCTAAAAGGCCATTTGCGGGGGCAGGCTCGTTCTCAGGGTCTCTCCTCCTTCCGTCCCCCAGACCCTTGGAACGAGGTTGTTTGCGGGTTTGACAATTAAAGCTCATTCGTACCTCACTGTCAACAATACACCTAAATATCCAGCCCCCTAGGGGTACATTTTCTTTTCAATGATTGTTTGAGAAATTTGAGGAGCACATAAGCAATTTTTTAAATAACCGACGCCTAAAATCCTGATTTAAAGTTGTTAATTTTTTTTTTGAGGAGCCTGTAGCTCGTACGAGCCCCAATGGTTTCTCTATGAGCATCCTCGCCACATGTTTCTCTCTCTTTTGTTATCCATTTATCTCTTATATTTTAATTTATATTTATCTTGTAATGATGTTTAAAATAATGGCAAAAAATGAACTGAAACTGAAATCTTCCAATCAAACGGCGTTATCATTCTTTATTATTCTCCACATTGTAACACTGCCCAAACAATTCATGGTGCAGTGAATACTCGTCGTCCTCAGTCAACAGATATCCTGCGATATACGTAATCTCGTGTGTCGGGGAGAAAAACGGCAAAATAATAATCGTATCCAGCTCTTCTACAATAAAACTGTTCTTTGTCATCAATGTGTTAAATAATAAAACAATTATCCAACTCAATCTTGCGGAATATCACCTGCTGACTTTAGCCAACTCGGCCTACAGCCTCGACGGCTAAGTATCAGGCGATATTACGCGCGATTTCGCAGGATAATTGTTAAATATCCCTGCAAGGCAGGAAGGCAGGAAGGCAGGAAGGAAGGAAGGAAGGAAGGAAGGAAGGGAGGAAGCGAGTGAGGCAGCTCCCTAATCGATAAATTCACAATGCAAAGAGAGTGACATGCGCAGAAAACTTTTAGTGCGAATGCCGTTCAGATCAAACCTTTCTCTATAAAATCCCGTTCCCAGAGGCTGCGTTCCTTTTTTCTTCGAATTTAATCATTCGCCCTGGATTACTACGACTCGCAGTTAATTAATTAATTAATTAATTAATCAGCTTTATTTAGAGAGGGTGGCACTTGACAGTATAATCAAATGAGGAACTAGCGGCCGTCCAAAACTACTCGTAAAACACAACCTTTTCTATTTATTTATTTTATTTATTTATTTATTTATTTATTTATTTATTTATTTATTTATTTATTTATTTATTTATTTATTTATACACGGAAAATCATCAGTTACAAGCATGCTAGAAACTATTATAAAAATTACTAATATCCGCTTTAAAAATCAATTGCTTTACATGATTGCCGTGTGGGAGTCCAAAGAAGAAAAGTGGGCTTTGATCTTCAGTATTTGAAAACCCCCAGAGTCGCATTGCCTAAGATCCTGAGGCAAAGAATTCCATAAAACGCTACCACTATAAGAGAAGCTGCGCTTTAGGTACTCTGTTCTAGGCTAAGGCAATATAAGTTTGTTAACTAAGTTTCTTAGACCATAGAAAAAGACCTAAAAAATTAAAATTACATTGTTACGTTAGGGATTTAATGAATAATAATCCTTCACCAGTAAAAAAAACACACCGGTAAAATTAGGAGTGAGTAGCTTTATTTTTTTGTTTATGCATTAAGTGAGTTTGATGGACAACTTAGCTTTTTGTGCCAAACATTACACCTAACGAAATATTGACCTGAATTACAAAACAAATTAAAGGGCGTCTTGAAAAGACTAGATAGATCATTTACAATTTGTGTGGTTGCTTTTGTAATATTCCAATATTTAAATAAAATGTTCTTAAGACAACTGGCGTCAAATATAATCAAAATATCAGTACGAGTTTGACTGAATTATTTATCTTACTTTACAGCCTACTTCTAATACTTGAGGATTATTCGGTTGTACCTAATACAAGGGGTCCGTTTATTTGGCCTGTCGTGGCCACAACAAACGCAAAGCCAGTAAACTTTTAGAGCGGTTTTCAATTGAGTGTCGAAAGTAATTTCGCGTTTGCTTTGGTTTTGCTTTACTACGCTCTGTGATTGGTTAAAAAAAAACTCGTGCCATTTTCTCAACCAATGAGAAGCAAAGCCAAAACCAATCGTGCCTCGCTCGCAAGCGTTTTCCCGCGCTTGGCGCCGGATACATGCATTTGCTTCGATTTCTGATTGGTTGATTGCGTTGTTTCCTTCTTTTGTGATTGGCCAGAGTGATTACGTTTGTTTTGGTTTTACCACACTCAATTAAAAACCGCTCTTAGTGCATAAGTTGAGGGAAAATTCGCTTACGTAATAAACGCTAACAAGAACAAACGGTCGGGTTTCTTTCTCACGTGACCTTAAAAAATAAGCGCGGCAAAATATGAAGGGGTGCAAACTAGGCAACGGAAACACTTAAAGTTTTCTTTGCTCAAGGACTCACTTGGTATTCAAACTGGCGGCGCTTAGAGGACACTGGGAAATGGCAGATGTGGCATCAACACTGTCCGTAGACTAAAACAGCCCTTTTGAATAAAGGTTTCCGTTGCCACTGATGAATGGGTTCTAGATTTTCAAAGCATTTGTTTAAATAAATTGCACTTTCCGTTATCTAATCTTGTAAACTCTCAAATGGCAAAAAAAAGAGGTCAATCTTTCTTGGTACGACTGGAATGGGAGTTTGGTGCTCCGTTTAGCCGTTTGTTCTTGCCTAAGCCATCATTCAAGTGGAACTTGACTCAAACACTACAGTGAAACGCTTATGTAAACAGCATATGCAATTACGGAAACAATTACAAAAAATGTAAAAAACGCGCGGTCAAGTTTGGTAGACACTCTCTGCCATGTGTAGTGCTTCTCCTTAGGTTGGATCTCTGTTGGTGTCCCTCTGTTGGATTCCATCATCTCTATTCCCGCCATAGTCGCAGCCGATTTGACAATTGCAGGCTGAAGGCTCTCTGATTCGGCCACGTGAATCTGCTGGGTTTTCTTTCTTTTTCCTCTGCCGCAAAACCGCGCGATTTTCTGGACCCAGTCCGGGGGCATTCCCTCTCGGAAGTAAACCCACAGGGTGAAAACATTCGCGAAGAGGATCAGGGTTATAATGATCATTGTACCCTCAAGGAGGACGCCCAAAATTGGAAGACTCTCTGACGTGACTGGCAACCATGATGGAATAACAAGTAAAAACACTGTCATGGCAAGCAGGACTGTTGTAACGAATCCAATGCGCTCCCCGCTTTCTACGTGGATTAGAAAGCTGCTCAGTGCTAGGATCGTCAGAATAACACAAGGTACCGTGAGGTAGAAGGTGTAGTAGAGAGACTTGCGTTTCATACTCAACTTGTAAACAGCCTGGCTAAAGTTATGCGGACAGCAGTTGCCGTGATCAGTTTCCGAGATTTCAGAAGTAATATCCATTATCTCCCAGTTTCCACTTTTCACAAATTCATCTGAAATGGAAAAATGAATGCTCCTGTCAAGTCTATTTTACTGTCTGGAGCTTCAACGATAGTAATGATGATGATGATGATGATGATGATGATGATGATGATGATGATGATCACGATGCTCATGATGATGAGAATGATGATAATCATGATAAAAAATAATGATGATGATGATGATGGCGACGATGATGATAGAAGAATGAAAATATATCAGTTATGTACAGCATCCTTCATGGCGCGTTCTAGCCAATCACTTTGAAATGACGCGCAAACACGATTCTATTACATGTTATATTCAAAACATGCCTGCTGATAGCCCATCAGATTTGAGAATTGTCACTATTATGATTGAACAGAAAGCCATACATGTGTCCCGAGTAGATTTTAGAACTGTTTTGCCCGCGAAAAGGAATGATGTATGACAGTTAAATGAATCATTAAAGCTCTTCTTTATTCGATCCAAAGGTCCCCTGAGATTCGCTCCAAAAATAAATCTGCTCCGGAAAGCGTAATCTCGTACCCAGATCTCCCACGGTCAGTTTCACATTTCCAAACCTGCAGAGTGAGATCTGGGTACGAGATGACGGAGAGCGTTGGCTCTTAGTATGAGAAATATATGCTCTTGTTCTACAGAGGTCATATTTAGCCAGCATTACTCATCTGTTGCTTTCTTACTTGTAAGCTGACTCTTGTCCTTGAATAACTTGATTCTCAAAAGGTTCTCTCCATATGTGTATGAACCAAACGCGAGTCTGCAGACTTGTTCGTCAAACGGCCATTTGCCCACCGACATTTCGCAGTTAACTTTGAATGTTGCTGGTCCACTCCACACGCACTTGCCTTTATAGTTCACTGCGACGTCGGTCACAAACTTGCTTCGACCTCCGGCTAAATTAATTTCGTCGTCACCACTGAAAATGAATAAAGCCATCGTTTGTTGGAAATAATAATATGAAATTCATTTATTTTAATCGCGTATGAAATTAAAAACAAATTTGAGCTTCAATGGAATTCTGAGCCATCTCCTCTGCGAACTTATTTAAGTTATTTTAGGGACAAGACAATCGTCCTCAAAACTTCAAGGATAATGAAAAAACCAACATCCACTATGAGGAACTCATTAAATGTAAGCGAGTCAAATAATGCTTACTTGTTAAAGAGAGCAATGTCCGGGACCCAGATTTCATTAGGGGCGAAATGAACGCGATCTACGTCATCATAGTCACTGGAGTTCCACTGAAGAAATTCGTTATTCCAGACCTGTAAATCAAGAAAAATAAGCCAGTTATTTGGGGCGAACTTGCATGGGCGAACATTCCTAGCGCTTTGCTATATCCTCGTATTTATACGAACGTTAACAGGCAAGAATTAAGGATAACGCACCTACACGAACTATCTTCGGTTAAGGCGGCGTTCAAGACAAACTTCATACGATAATTAGTCTGTACGTATTATGTGTCGTGACCGTCTTTATACTAGATGAACTACCACAAGCACAACGATACGCAGTACAAATGCCCGCCCAACTCGTTTTATTCGCCTATTGCGTAAATCTGAACAGTGTCGAATACGGACAATCTTCCCAGTATTGACACTTTTTCTTATAAAAATCGTCTAATTTTGTGGCTGAGGCTGAACGTTCTTATATTTTTTGGCAATTTGAGCCTGAAATTGTTCATAAGATGCTCTTAAGTTATCAGTTATGGTATGCTCGCGTCAGACCTGGAACCTAGCAAAGAACATTATTTGCTGTATTGTTGTATCAAGTTGCATGCGCATGCCTGCGTGGCTTACTCCAATGCAACGCATGCGTACAAGATATCGCGTCAGTCGACTCACGGCATTTGGCTAATTGGAATGTATCTACTAAAGCATTTTAATGAACCTGTATTCATACTGCTTATTAAAAAAAATAACGAATGGTGAAAATATAAACTTTCTTAACTGACTTCAGCCTGGCCTGGGGTATGTTCGTACTATGTTCTTGAAATTTCAGTCAATCTAAACCTCGACGTTCTTATAAAGAGGTTTTTAGGGCGCTTTTCAATTGAGTGTCGAAAGTAATTTGGTAATACTAACTGCTTTGGTTTTGCTTTACTTCGCTCGGGGATTGGTTAGCGAAACTCCCGCCACTTTTTCAACCAATGAGAAGCCAAAACAAAACCTTGCCCGCACCTGTTTTCCCGCGCTTGGTGCCGGTTACTTGTATTTGCTTCGAATTCTGATTGGTTCATTGCGCTGTTTACATCTATTATGATTGGCCAGAGTAATTAGTTTGGGGTTGGTTTTACGACAGTCAAATGAAAAACGCTCTAGTAAGCCTGGTAATCACACAAATAAATATATTTAAAAGTCCATTTAGTATTGAGTCCTGCGGGGCATGAAAATATAAAGCATGTAAGGCTTAGGCGAGGACAATTACCGCCGAAACGTAATCACAATTGCACTTAATTGGTTAGCTCACATCAAAAATATAAGTATTTATATTTGCATTCGACGTAGAAAGAACGTACTCCTAATACAAATTGGAGTCGAGAATGGCCGTCGATAAAACCCGGAACATGGAACATTCCGGAACATCCCGGAACACGAAAAAAAAATGATAATGAAAAAAAAAATTGAGGTAAAAACAATGAAATAAAATTAAAATGAAGGAAAAAAGGAAAAAAAAAGTGTCTGTGTTTTTTTATATAAAATGAAATCACATTGTATCCGAAAGAAATTCATATAAGAAGAAGTACGGAGTAGGTGGGACGGTAGGATAACTGGGGTGTTGTAACTGATCACACTGAATGGAGGCGCAAGTACTTTTCTCCATTTGAAGCACGTGTTTATCGTACACTGCGCCAGAAATGGATCATTTCCAGCTCGGCTGGAATACGCAAATGAGCACGAAACACCCTCAGGCGTTTCTCCATCGTATTTTCTCGTATTTTTTCGAAGTCCTATGCACATGTTTGACATGCATATCGGTCTTTGAACCAATTTAGCTTCTTATATGTTACTAGCGGGTTAACATGATCATTTGGAGAATTTGGATGGTATGCAATCGACAAGAAGGTCGTGTCTGAAACAGGTTAGGAAAAATCACATATTTTGGTGTGAAATTAGGCAAGAGTTTCAAGAAGCGCGCTAGCCCCGGTGGCAAGATGTGGGTGTAGCCATAATTATTTGTCAGCAAAAGACGCCTGACCGTCTCTGTGTCTGTCATTTACGGCTAAAGAAAATACGCTACTTTGGCTGGTTTGGAGCTTTAAACCCCTTCCATTTACCTAATAATTGGTTTTGACACAGGGATTTTTGCGCAAAACGAAAGGAGAAAATACGATGGAGAAACGCCTGAGGGTGTTTCGTGCTCATTCGCGTATTCCAGCCGAGCTGGAAATGATCCATTTCTGGCGCAGCGTACGATAAACACGTGCTTCAAATGGAGAAAAGTACTTGCGCCTCCATTCAGTGTGATCAGTTACAACACCCCATTTATCCTACCGTCCCACCTACTCCGTACTTCTTCTTATATAAATTTCTTTCGGATACAATGTGATTTCATTTTATATAAAAAAATACAGACACTTTTTTTTTCCTTTTTTCCTTCATTTTTATTTTATTTCATTGTTTTTACCTCAATTTTTTTTATTATTATCTTTTTTTTCGTGTTTCGGGTAATGTAATTTCATTTTATATAAATATACACACAATTTCATCTCTCCCTTTATTCTAGTTCATTTTTTTTTGTTGTATCTTAATTTTTTATTATCATCTTTTTCGTGTTCCGGGATGTTCCCGGATGTTCCGGGATATTCCGGGATGTTCCGGAATGTTCCATGTTCCGGGTTTTATCGACGGCCGTCGAGAATGAATGGGACAACGTTGATTGAATGAATGGATCTTGGGACGCGTATCTGGCATCCCCCGGAGATTTTGCAGGGGTGGATGACATCACCAATTTGGCAAAGGAGAGAGAGAGATCCTGGGATCGAACCTAATCTTTGACAATAGGCCATTTCCGAGTTGCTGTGAACCTTACTTTGAAAGCGATCGAGGCTAAGTTTAAAATTTTTCAAATGAAAATTAGTTTTGTTTGCATATGAATGAAAACTAATTTTCATAACAAAAACTTTGCACTTAGCCTCGCTTTCATAATGAGGTTCAAAGCAAATCGCAAATAGTCTATTACTAGTTTCCTACCTGTGTAACCCAAGTATCCACAACAATAATTTGTTCTTGATTGTCCTATTAATAGACAAGAAAAATAGTGAGTTTAACCTTCTTTACCTGCCAGTTAAGTGATCGATATTCGGTGGATGTTGAAACAAGGGACAAATTCCAAACTTTTTTCGAAAACGTAGGGAAACTTAGACAGTACGTATTAAAATCCTAAATGGATAAGGGAGTTAAGAAAAGGGTTATTAAAGAGACTGTGGTGCTGCGTCGGTAGCGAGTAGAAACGAATCTTTGGTTTCTCAACCTTAGTTATTAACTCTGTTTATAAACCTTTTTTAAAAAGTACTGCTCAGTAGCTTTAATTTGAATGGTCACACGTTAGTGTTTTATAGACAGAAGAAAACTTAGAACTACCTTATATACCGAAGTAGCTTTTAAAATATATAAAATATATTAAAATATATAGCAGCATAAACTACACAACAGTAAAGAACTGCTCAGTAGCTTTCATTTGAATGGTCACACTTTAGGATTTCATAAACAGACGCAAATTAAAGTTGCATCAACCTTGCCAACATATATACTTGATAACCAGCTATAGATCAAATGCATAGCTCATATTACTTGGCCCTTGGAGGGAGCAGAAGGGGGTTAAAACTAGCGGAAGAGTTAAATGAAAAACAAACATCCCAGCGTATAAGTTAACGAACCAAACAACTTGCGCACGAAATTGTATAAACGTACCACTCTGACAAGTCTGCCGACTCTCAGCGAAAACTGCACCTGTACTTCTTTCTTCCCTCTCAAGACGGGCCGTACTTTTCTATCGTAGTCTACAAGGAGGTCTGCTCGGATGTGATGCTCCCATGAAGACGTTGTTCCTCCTAAAATCCCTAAAAGGATGATCGAAAGAGTAACTTCTGAGGCAGGGGGAAGGAGGGAAGGGAGGGAGGGAGGGAGGGAGGGAGGGAGGGAGGGAAGGAGGGAGGGAAGGGAAAAGGCAGGAGGGCGGGAGCGATAGGTGTTGGGGGAGTCTCGAAACGAGAGAGACGGAAAGAAGGTGGGAGCGAAGGAGTGAAGAGGGAAAACGAGACGGAGCAAGGGATGCGGAAAGGAGGGAGTGACAAAACTAGGGAGGGAGGGAGGGAGGGAGGGAGAGGTTACAAGGAAGCAACCAGGGAGGGATGGGTGAGAAGGAAAAAGGGAAGGAAGGAATCCAGGTGGGTCCGCTCAGATATGGTCAGGGATAGTTTTCCAAATGAAACAACCGTGTTCACAGCGTGATCAATTAGATAAGTGAAAGCAACACCTGATTAACTTAAATTTCAGGAATTATGTATTGTATGATACGAAAAACTATGAGCGCATTGTTTTGAGACAATTCTGGCTTTTCTAGTTTGTTTATTCCTATTATGCATTTTTTTTATCCAAAAGTGATCGTTTTGAATAAGCGTAGCACCAAAAAAGTCACATTTTTAAACGCCACAATAAGTAGATACGGTAAGAGAACATCAGTTCCTCGATCTGAAACTTTTAAGAGTTGAGAATAAAACCTGTACACCTGTTATTCAATTTATGCATAGGTGAATGACACTGAATCATGATACTGATTTCGTCATTCGTGAGTTATTACATTTTGCATTATCACATTATGCGTCCGAAAAGTTCTTACATTTTGCGTCGATGTTATTACATTTTGCTTTAGTATTACATTTTGCGGCGATTCTTATTACATTTTGCGTTAGTATTACATTTTGCGGCGTAACAGTTCCTAACCACCAACATGGCCGCTATGACGTAACGTGCCATAAACCTACAGTCCAAAAGGGCCCCACCGTCAATAAATTTAATATAAATTGTTGTTCAAATTAATTTTAATGCGCGTGCTACAATTGGTTGAATTTTCTTGTTTCTATCATTCTACGCAAACAGAACAAATCAATTTTTCATGGTTATTTAAACAGAAAATGTAAAATTGCCCCAGCCTGTCTCTTTAAAATTTAAATAAAACAACCGTGGACTTAAAATTTGTGAGAACTTTGCGGCAAAACTGCAGTACAGTTTCTCGAGCTTGTACAAAAGGGCAAATGAAGGATAAACTTGGTGACGTAGTCCTTTCTTCTGTTTGCAGTTTGTGGTAAACATTCTAATCTCTCTAATGTATTTAAAACTTGCCTACTGAGAGGACAGGTGTTTTCGCCGTTTTCCAATTCTAATTTTTTTTTTTTTTTAAATGTAATTACTGTAAAACGCTTCAAGTTCACATCATAGGTTTTAATAATCGGCCACTCAAACTTCCCCTTGGAATTTTATTTGTTCGCTTCCTTAATTTTGCGGCTCTTTAAAAAACAGTTCCGTGAGCTAACATTTTTTTAGCGGATATCGGCATCATATCCAGTAGTGATAAGTTCGTTCCATGCCTTCTTTAATTAGTATCAAAGAATAATTTGCAGCCAGCTTTTCTAAACCTTTACAAATTTGGCTAATGGTCGCTACTGAACCGGAACATCACGCTTCAAAACAGTGAATTACATCGGCAGATTACAGAAGTTAAACCAAGTAACAGAGTTTTTTTAGCTGTGAGTGAAAGAAGTCAAGTTTAAACCATCGAGCGTTGCATGTAATAGGCTTTTGTGTATACGTTGTTGTTTGTTATGAAGGACTTCCAACTGAACACATAACATTAAGCTAGCGAATGAACAAGTGGCTTTTGGTTTTCTTTGCCGAGATCAGGAATTATTACAAAAAAAAAAAAAAACGACGGCTGTTAGTATTTAACCATGCGTGTGACAAATTTTGCAATTGTGTAATTTCGTTTGTGGCCGACAAGAACAAACAGCAGCGTATCATGTGGGAAACCGGCGTACGTGCTTAATAATATAGTTTCATTTACATTGAAATCCGCTTAAATGGTAACGCTTTACGGCATTTTGTCGATTCCGCACATGTTTAACAGGCTAGCGGCACAAAAACGGATAACAAAACGCAATGTTAGAAACAAAACCAGGTACAGAAACGATCTAGATTAAAATTTTATCATGTTTATTTGAGCCCAAATCGTTTAAGCTCCGACTTATAAATAACGTTGAATAAAAGAACTAGAAGATTCAGCGACTCACTTACCTTCAAACACGGAGAGAATTTGGAGCAATACGAGAAAGATTTCAATCTGATTCATTACTGATTGTATAGTACTTCGGAAGCTTCTGTTTCTCTCCAAAGAGCGCAGATAACTTGACCCGCCTTGGCAGAGAAGGATTTGGAGAACCAACTGATGCTTGCGTCAAATATGAAATAAAATATGTATGTTATTCCCTCGGAGGTCAGTGACATCATATCACAATAACAACATCGTGTCACGTAAAGAAATGGGGATGGTTTAGTAATTAAAGAACTGACTGATTCAAATTATAATTCATCACTAATCCCAACGTTTGACCGTTCTTTGTTTAAGATAAAATTTCGGAAGATGAAATTATGAGTCGATGATTAAATTCAAAATTGATAAAAATGACTATGCACAATTGCAAAATAGGTAGTGTCAAATCTGCTCAGGTTGCTAGGAAACCAGCACGTTAATATTTGTCAGCAGCGATAAACATACATAAACATGATAACGATATTTTATGAGTTCATTGCCAACATGTTGATGTCATAATGACTTTTAGACTGATTTTGTCTCGAACGTATCATAATTTTTTTTCGTTTTTTGATTGGAAGAACAGAACTAGAACCTAGGCAACCCAAGCGAAGTAGAAAGAAATATTTGTACGCTCGCATTAACATGGCTTCGTTAGGCACGTACCGTTGTAATAATTAAAAACACTATTAAAAACAACATTAACATAAGTGATCAGACAGTATCAATATAAGAGCTATGTCATTGTTTAGTCAGGCGGCTTGAAAAAATTTCCATTGGCTAATTCTTGCAGCCCTGCGGCCCTCCCAAACGCTATGTACATTGCAAATGCACATTAAAGGAAGGTTTCACTGAGATTTGGTGTAATTTCAAGAACGTACCCCAAAACGTTTTTCTATTACCAAAAACTTAAGCAGTGTACTAAAATTGTCAATCGTTGTCTTGGTCATTGATGGACTGAGTCAGAATGGATTGTAACTTGAAAAAAGTTAGGCTAACTTTTTTCAAGTTCTCACCGCATCTTCGTTTCCAGAATGCCGCGCTAGAATAGATCACGATTTGTTCTTGTTGCAAAAATTCAGGCGATTTCTTTAATTTCCCATTGAAGATCCATTTTCATCCCAAAGGTTTTCGTTACCAAAGAGCAAGGCATGCTTTGAAAAGTTTAGGCTCGAATGAAAGTATCTAGGTATCCACCGACGTTTCTATAACCTGTGACATGCTAACGTCATTTCCGACTCTTCGGCTGTCACAGGGCAGAAAGTTTTTGGCAATTAAATATATTCACGTTCTACTAAATTTCTGAATTAAGTCACATTGTGATATTGTACAAATTATGTTTTAATTACATGTTAAGTCACGCAAACTGTCCCCACAAAATGAACAGCTCTCTGAATCTTGATTATGCTACGCTGTAACATGATCTAAAGAGAATCGCTTACAGTCAACCCTCAGCTAGCGATCGCTTCTCGTAAGCAGCCTGGTTTTTTTTTCTTCCATAAGCAACCACTTTGTAGTGAAATAAATGTTTTGGTTTATCAACGGATTTGATTAGGTAATTTGGTCACCGAAAAGAGATTAGAGTGCTGACGTTTAGGGCTTTAGCCCTTCGTCATGATTACGAAGGGCTATAAGCGACAACTCTTCAAATTTTTAAAAATTCTTTGACCGCTTTGAAGGAGACTGTTTTGATTGCGATAAGCCTCCACCACCACCTCGATCAGACCGATCTCTCCTAAATATTGTAAAGCCAGAATGCAATATTTCTGAGTCGCTAATATTTTGGTTCAACCATGTCTCATTGACGCATATAACGTCTGAGTTTTCGACGTACACCAGTTACCAGGTCTTGGAAGCGAAGGAGGTTACACACGGATTGCCGGCAGATACGTTTGTTGTGCTGTGTTTGTGATAACGTTTTTAAGCTTCTGGCATTCATCACGAGGCAATTGATCTTACCAGCAGTCGAAGCAGAAACCGTGTCAAGGGTTAGCTAGGATTGATGTCACCAGACATCAAGAGGCGAAAGGTAGCATCTGAGTTGTTGTAGTAACAACGTGGCTATTAAAGCCCAAAACAGAAAAATAGCAACGGCTTTCACAGAGCTCTTCGAGTGACGACCTGATTCCCTTAACAATGTCAACAATCCATCGAAGAAGCAATCGTTTGTAGGAAAACGGCAGTAAAAATTGTAAGAATGAAATAAGCTAAAAGAAATCCAAGACTAGCGGTACCTCCAAGACTACAGGTCGTTTGACCACGAGTCATCCTTCTGTCATTATATCGTTTTAGCCTGTGCGCATGCTCAACCTCAAAACGTGCCACATGGGAGACAGAATGACGACATTGTTATATATCTGAGCTAATTTTCTAAAAGGTGCCTACAGAAATTGAGCACATTTTGAGACTTTCTAAGCTGAAGGAATATGCTAGTCATTAACAATACTCTTGTTACGGTTCATCACAAGCTAAGAAAGTAAGGTCGGGAAATACTATGCAAGAGAAAAGAGGGGCTTAGACGTGACATTGACACCTGAGTGACACCGACTAAACAACTTGTGTGACATCTGGCAATTATTCAGTACTGAGCGGCGCCAACGCATCTTTAATCTCAACCAAAATCCGGTCTTTAAGCGCTCAAGACTAGCCTTCCACTAAAGAATCGGCTTAATCGGGGCAAGATCAGTGTTTTAAATTGATTTTCTATCTTAATTATAAATTCAAGACGTAATGGGAATCACGCCGAACGAACATCTGGAAATTATTTATGACATTGAGTCCGGAAATCCGACCAAAATCGCACTTCTCGACTAATCGATGACTAGCCTAACAACGCTACAGTTATAACGGCGAAAAATAATCGAATAGCTTTTCAAACTCACGCTTCTTGAAGAGAAAATCCTTGCCCATTCTTGCTAGTGTTTTCCATGTTGAAATCAACATTTGAAAAGGGAAGGGTTAGCGCCCTTTTCTACCACAAAAATATACTAAGTCTTTGGCTGGTTTAACAATTCGCGGAAATTTCACGTTGCCCGAATAGAAATCATCCCTAAGACCTACTTTTTAAAGCCAAAGACTGTCACCTCCTCAAGCAAAGCACACAACATGCTATCCTTTATAGTTCACGCCCGATTGTTTAGCTCAAAAGAGAACTAAATAGGAAGCATATTAGACGAGGCAGGACGCTGCACTCGTAAGACTTTTTTCCTCACTAGACTTAAAGATGTCCTCAAGAAAACCTTGCTACAGGAAGCCAAACGAAACGCTAGGTCTAATGACTTAGTTCTGATCTCAGAGCGCGCGCCGAATTCAGAGCCAAATCGTTGCGCGGTTAGAAGACGTTTGTGAGGGAGTGGGGCTAGGTTAGCAAATCAGGGAGGGAGGGGGGGGGGGTAGGAGAAAAATATTTTGGTTTTATAAATATTTGCTAATGACCATTGTAATCTATTAAGTTACTGATGTGAAATTCAATAAGAAACGCTAAAAAACAATAAAATAAATAAATATCTTAAGAAAAGGTAACAAAAACGTCAATTTCTGTAGCCACCTTCTGGAAAATCAGCTCAGATATATATATATATACATATATACATATATTTATATACATATATACATACTTACAACCTTTATTTATACACGATAAAAATGTCAAAACTAACAAGCTTGTGGGGTCGTGTACTAGTAAGATACATAACAAAACTACAATTATTAGATAAAAATAATTCTTACAAAATGAAATTTTGATAAAAACGAATGAAGTCAATAGTTGAAAATAAATAAAATTCTCCGATCTTTTGTTGATTATTTGTGGGGCTAAAACATTGAAATTATAATCCTTAAAAGTGTCACAATTAACAACATTTCTCAAAAAGGATTTCAGGTCTGTGCACTCAAGTATCGATCTATCAGATCGCCCTATAGCGTTCCAGAGGACAGCCCCTCTATAGGAAATGGAGTTTTGAACGTATTTGGAGGTAAAACTCGGTGCTATCAGCCCATGCTTCAGTCGCGAAGAAGGTCTGTCGCCGTGGACAATCAACTCTTCAGCTTAAGTGCTAGGGAGCATGCCATGATAACCCTTAAAAAAGTTTAATTAAAGAACTTTTATACATATATGTTAAAGTGTTCCACTTAACGGTAGCTAAAACGTCCACTGTTGGCATGTCCGGTGGAAAGCCAAAAATGATCCTTGCAGCACGGCAATGTTGTCTTTCCAGTGTTTTAAATAACTCTGCCTGATTAACCCCGCCCCAGACGGGCATCGCGTACGTAATGGATGGCTGGATAACCTTCACGTAAAAAGACTCGCACACATGACTGGGTAGAAACTTGGATTTCTTCAGGAGGCTCAATATGTTTGCAAAGTTTTTAATTACTTGTTTCAGATGAGGTATCCAGCTCAGGTTTTGATCCAAGGTAACACCCAGAAGCCTGGCCGTAGCCTTGTATTCAATAATGGACTTGCCAATATAAATGGCAGGCAGGGGACCAATAGGCCGAGCTTTGGAGAGTAACATTACCTCGCACTTGCCAGGATGTGGAGTGAGGCGGTCGTTAGCACCCCAAGTGTAAAATTCTTCCAGGGCACAATTTAGTTAATTGCAAGTGACATCTTGTGAGGAGCCTATACTGAAAACCGCAGTGTCATCAGCGTACATAAAAGTGTCTCCAGATTTAATAGATAAAGGTAAATCGTCCGTAAAAAGCGTAAACAAAGTAGGACCCAACACCAAGCCCTGTGGTACTCCGCACCTAACGTACATTTTCGAAGATTCTTTTCCATTTATCGTCGTGAACTGCTTTCGATTCGAAAGATAGCTATCTATCCAAGCATAAAGTTCACCATCAATACCGAACTGTCCGCGTAATTTGTCCAATAGGTTCGTGCGTAATACGTTATCGAAAGCTTTCCTGAGTCTACAAAAGCGACAGCGACTGTGAGGCCGTCATCAACAAACCTCCTCCACTTCTCTGTGAGGTAAATGAGAAGTAACTCAGTGGAGTGAGCCTTCCTATAGGCCCACTGATTAGGAGTTACCAAGTTATCGCACGTCACATGATTGATGATGGCTGTTTTGATTTCAGATTCGAGTAACTTTCTTGGAACTGACAAAATAGAAACCGGACAATAGTTTCCTGGATCAGTGCTGTCATCCTTTTTGAAAATCGGGGGCACCCTTGCAAGTTTCTAACCCTCATACACAGTTTCGAGGTAAATGCTCAATCGGAAAAGGCTCGTAAGATGAGGACTCACTGCATAAGTGGTTAATCTCAAGAGTTTTGGAGAAATACCGTCAGGACCGGTAGCCTTGTTGGGTTTAAGAAGCTTTATTTGCCGCAGAACGCTAACTTCAGAGAGGTTGACCTCAGAAAGTGAAGGTACGATATTCGTTTGTGTCACCGAATCAGAAGACAGCGATCGCTCGATTGGAAGCGGGAGATCAAGCGCTAATTTCTCACCGACCGAGGCAAAATAGGTGTTCATCAAGCAAGCTTTCTCGTCGTCCTTTACAACAAGATGACCCGACTCAGTTTTTAGTGGGCCAACAACAGTTTGCTGTTTCGGTGCAGTGGCTTTTCGCACTAAATTCCAATATGCTTTAGTAGTCTTAATCTCAGTAAACAAAGTATACATAGCTGAATCTCAGTTTAAGTCAGTAAGGTGGAACTGAGCCGGTACCTACGAAAGGGATCTGTCTCATATGGTCTATAGGCCGACTTTTTTCTCCCTCACTGTTTTGTCGGGGACAAGGTATCGGAAAGCATCGCGGAACCATCTCCAGCTGGCATAAGCGAACCGCGGGCCGAAATCTCGTGGTGCATCGTGATGGTACAACGCTCCGGCAAAGTGTCCAGAGGTACCGCTGTCGGCTGTATTTTTGTCTCTTTTTCAGCCATTTTGATATTAAGACTGGCAAAGTCGCCCGAAGACATCGTAGGGAAAGAAACGTTTCATTGATGTCCCTTGTCATGTCCTTGTCAAATTGTCGACGGGTATTGTGTACTGTTCATAGCCTTTAAGCCAATTCTGCACATCAAACACGTTCACGCCGCCGAGTTGTTGTGATATGAAATATTTCTGCATTACCGCCTTTATATTGACAGATGACACACACAGCGTGATATAGAGATACTGTTCACAAGGTGGAAAACAGTGGAGCCGCCGTTATTTCTTGGCGCGCTACTTGCCTTCAAATTTCATTGGTAAAGACGGTGATAGAGCGAAAAGTCAAATACGAAATTTTACGAGCCTGACAGGGATCCTGACAGGCAGGAAAAACAAACGAGACATTTTTTACCCAGCTAGAACCAGTGTTTTAATTAAAAATCTCAGCAACCTAGATATTTAGAAACGTTCCAGCCAGTTAAACGTCTAATGTATTCAGTTCCCAGCCAGCTCTATTCCAACCTGCAGAGCGGGTTTGTAGTCGAGCAGCAAATTTTTGTCTCAGTTCCAAACGTTTGGAACTGAGGCAAAATTAGAAAGATTTATATGCAGTCATCGGGGGAATAACAGAGCTAATATCTCGACCCCAAATTGCAATAAGATGCTGATTTTTGGCAAGTAGGCATTTTTCATCATGCACTTTCCAATCATATGAAAAAAATCCCATAATTTCATATATTCAAATATTTGTGACGTCACACTTTAGGACTCTATACTGTCCGTAGACTAAAACGTTTTCGTTGCCACTAATGACTGTGGTTTGGATTTTCAAAGCGTTTGTTTAAATAAAAACACTGTCCTTTAATTAACTTATCTTAAAACTCTCTAATGGCAAAAAGAAGATGTTAATCTTTGTTAGTACGACTGGAATGGGAGTTAAATAAATAAAATAAATAGATAACCTTTATTTACCCTCGGCAGTGTTTTTAGCACAAGTGCTAGTGGGGCCGAGCATTAAACTTCATTAAGAAATAATACAAATTGAAAATAGCATGGTTAAAAAGCCCAACTGGCAGGAGGCAGACCAGTTGGCTATTTACAAGTTTGGTGCTCCGTTTAGCAGTTTGTTCTTGCCCAAGCTATCATTCAAGTGAAACTTGACTCAATCACTACAGTGAAACACTTATGTAAACAGCATATGCAATTACGGAAACAATTACAAAAAATGTAAAAAACGCGCGGTCAAGTTTGGTAGACACTCTCTGCCATGTGTAGTGCTTCTCCTCAGTTGTTTGGTTAGGTTGGATCTCTGTTGGTGTCCCTCTGCCGTTGGATTCCGCCATTTCTATACCCGCCACAGTCGTAGCCGATTTGACAATTGCAGGCTGAAGGCTCTCTGATTCGGCCACGTGAATCTGCTGGGTTTCCTTTCCTTTTCCTCTGCCGCAAAACCGCGCGATTTTCTGGACCCAGTCCGGGGGCATTCCCTCTCGGAAGTAAACCCACAGGGTAAAAACATTCGCAAAGAGGATCAGGGTTATAATGATCATTGTACCCTCAAGGAGCACGCCCAAAATTGGAAGACTCTCTGACGTGACTGGCAGCCAGGAGGGAATAACAAGTAAAAACACTGTCATGGCGAGCAGGACCGTGGTAACGAATCCAATGCGCTCCCCGCTTTCTACGTGGATTAGAAAGCTGCTCAGTGCTAGGACCGTCAGAATAACACAAGGCACTGTGAGGTAGAAGGTGTAGTAAAGAGACTTGCGTCTCATAGTCAACGTGTAAACAGACTGGCTAAAGTTATGCGGACAGCAGTTGCCATGATCAGTTTCCGAGATTTCAGAAGTAATATCCATTATCTCCCAGTTTCCACTTTTCACAAATTCATCTAAAATGGAAAAATGAATGCTCTTGTTAAGTCTATTTTACTGTCTGGAGCTTCAATAATAGTAATCATGATGATGATGATTCTGATGATGGACAATCGTGATAATTATAACAATAATGATTATGATGATCAGGACAAAAAATTATGATGACGATAATGACAATGATGATGATTCCTCGTTTCAACTCTTTCCTGAGTAGATTTATTTTTAAAACTGTTTTGCTCGCGAAAAGGAATGATGTATGACAGTTTAATCATCAAAGCTCTTTTTTATTCAATCCAAAGGTCTTCTGAGATTCCCTTTAAAACTAACTCTGCTCCGGAAAGCGTAATCTCGTACCCAGATCTCCCACGGTCAGTTTCACATTTCCCAAACCTGCAGTGTGAGATCTGGGTACGAAATGACGGAAGTATGAGAGATAGATGCTCTGGGTCATGGCTTACTTAGTCCTGCAGAGCGCATAGCCAGCATTACTACGTCTGTTGCTTTCTTACTTGTAAACTGACTCCTGTCCTTAAATAAGTTGATTCTCAAAAGGTTCTTTCCATAAGTGTATGAACCAAATGCGAGTCTGCAGGATTGTTCGTCAAACGGCCATTTTTCCACCGCCATTTCGCAGTTCACTTTAAATGTTGCTGGTCCACTCCAAACGCACCTTCCGTCATTGCGTACTGCGACGTCGGTCACAAACTTGCTTCGACCTCCGGCTAAATTAACTTCGTCGTCACCACTGGAAATGAATAAAGCCGGAAAATATTAAATGACTTTTACGTTTGTTGGAAATAAATATATAAAATTCATTTATTTAAATCGCGTATGAAATTAAAAGCAAATAGGCCATTTTACAGTTCTTTGCTAAGTGACCTGGCCTTGGATTGTAAGCGAGGCTGGGGGAGTCCTTGCTTTGATACAAACCTCACTGCTTTTCATATGTAGAACTGTTTGTTTGTTTGTTTGTCGACTGGTCTACGGTTTTTACATAGGAGACACAAAACGACGTAAAGACCGTCTTAACGAACACCGTAGACAAGTCGACAAAAAAGTAACCAGTTCCAAACCCACCACAGTTTCAAAACATTTTCTTTCTAACGACCATAACGCTTCTGGCATGCTACTAATTCCTCTCGAACTCATCAAATCTAATCGTGACAGTGTACGCAAAGCTAGGGAGGCATACCTCATCGACAGAGGTCAAACTATTGAATCCTTAGGTCTTAATAGGAGAGATGAGACATGAACATTTTTCCCATCTTTCATCTTCTTAAGTTACCGTATGTAATTAACTCATTGTTACGTATTTTGTTTTCGTCTTCCACGTTCCGTTAGCTAATTTGCTTATACCTATTTACCAGTTGTATTTTCAAATTTCAAATTGTAACGTTTTTGTTTATGTAACTTTAGCCTATTTTTTTCAGGTATCTATTGTAACTGTTTTTAAACAGAACTTATTTTGCCACGGGGCCAGTCTCAAACATACCTTTTCGAAATATTGGAAAATATACTTCCCTGACCGTGAAATCAGCCTTGCTCTTTTTTTAGATTATTTGCTTTACATTTTTTTTGCTGATTAGATCCTTCACTACAAGATCCGGTACTTTTATTTTGTCGCGGTGGTCCTCAAAACACAGTTTATCACTGGTTTTTACTGAACTGTAAAATAGCCTATTCAAGAATGAACGGAATTCTCGCCGACATCCTCAACTGATCGATTTAAGTTCGTTTAGGGATAACAATCAAGCGCCCTCAAAACTACAGGGATAAGGGATAAACCAACACCCACTATATGAATTTTAAGAATTATTTTCAACAATTGAAGCAGCAAAACTGTCTAAGGTCAAACTGTTATTTATTTTTTAGGTGCCTCGATATTTAATTCTTTGGTCAATAACGATTTCTTGAAAAATAAAAAAGCGAAAATTGAAGTTAACAGCCGACGTTTCGGCGTCATCGTGACACCATTCTCAAGGCAAAGTGGATAAATTAATGCGAAAATTTGATTTCTATACTCTACAGTCTCTACAAATTAGCATATTAACAATGGATCACAAGTTCTTCAAGACTCCTTCAAGTAAACACCTTTGCGCGAATCGAGTCTGTTTGCACGTTTAGGGATGGTTTAAGTTTTCTTATGAAAAGCATATCCTTTATGAGGCAATCAAATTTGTTCGAACATTTAGCTAGCACGTGAAATTGTTCTGAAAGACAAAGAGGAACGTTCGAGTTATGTTCGATCAAGTGGTGTTTACAAATAGACGACGATTTTTGTTTGTGTCCATCAAAGCGCTCGTAGAGATGGCCGCGAGTGTAACCAAAATATTCGATTATTATGTGCAGTTAAAAAACGTATGTATGTATTTATGTACGTATGTATTATTATTATTATTATTATTATTATTATTATTATTATTATTATTATTATTATTATTATTATTATTATTATTATTATTATATATGAGACTCAAGTAGCACAAATATATAATCCTTACTTGTTAAAAAGAGCAATATCCGGGACCCAGATTTCATTAGGGGCGAAATGAACACGATTTACGTCTCCATAATCACTGGAGTTCCACTGAAGGAATTCGTTATTCCAAGCCTGTAAATCAAGAAAAATTTACTAGTTATATGCTATCTTGCCTCTGGGGCGAACTTGCATGGAAGAACATTCCCAGCGCTTTTTGTTCTAATGCCGTATTTATACGCCCTTTGATAGGCAAGACAGAAAACCCACCTAGATGAACTATTTTCGGTAAATATAAGGTGGCATTCAAAACGCTCTACAGAGGATAATTCGTCTGTAGGTATTATCTGTGTCAATAATCACACAAATAAATATATTTTAAAGTCTATTTAGTATTGAGTCCTGCGGGGGAAGAAAATATAAAGCATGTAAGGCGAGGACAATTACCGCCGAAACGTAATTACAATTGCAGTTAGCTCATATCAAACATAGAAGTATTTATATTTGCTTTCGACGTAGAAAGAACGTACTCCTAATACAAATTGGAGTCGAGATTGAATGGGACAACGTTGATTGAATGAATGGATCTTGGGACGCGTATCTGGCATCCCCCGAAGATTTTGCAGGAGTGGATGACATTACCAACTTGGCAAAGGAGAGAGAGAGCCTGGGATCGAGGCTAAGTGCAAAACTTTTCAGATGAAAATTAATTTTGTTTGCATGAAAACTAATTTTCATAACAAAAACTTTGCACTTAGCCTCGCTTTCATAATGAGGTTCAAAGCAAATCGCAAATGGTCTATTACTAGTTTCCTACCTGTGTAACCCAAGTATCCACAACAATTATTTGTTCTTGGTTGTCCTGTTATTAGACAAGAAAAATAGTGAGTTTAACCTTCTTTACCTGCCAACTGGGTGATCGATATTTGGTGGATGTTGAAACAAGGGAAAATACCAAACTTATTTCGAAAACGTAGGAAAACTTAGACAGTACGTATTAAAATCGTAAATGGATAAGGGAGTTAAGAAAAGGGTTATTAAAGAGACTGTGGTGCTGCGTCGGTAGCGAGTAGAAAATAATGTTTGGTTTCTCAACCTTAGTTTATAAACTTATTTGAAACAAGAAGCTGTTTCCAGCTTATACTCGGGCCATATTTGACTGTGTGGTGCGTAAAGCCTACAATCTTTTAACAGTGGTAACCTCCAGCATCGCCAATTCCCCCAAATAGATAGCCTGCGAGCAGGCTCTCTTAGGGTGGATCCTCTTTTCCCCTCCCGCCCCCCAACCCCAAGAGAGCTTGCTCACAGGCTACCAAATAGATAGATACAGTGAGGCAATAAGTAACCACCCGATAGAATTGCATTTCTTGCAGTCAGAATGAAATACAGGGGAAAACGACATTTGTCATATGAATGCATTTTATAACTCCTGGGCTTTAATCCTTACGTTTTCACCTTTCGTTTAGAGACAGAAACCATTTGTAAGGTCCTAATATGTATGTCACGCCGGGTCAATGACGGATCGTAATTTTCGGTATGATCTAGACCCAGGGGGTACTCCCTTTAATATGTGACCTTAACGGGGACGTGCGGCCGGATAGGGTATGGTTTTCAGGGTGTTTTGTCTTGAACGGGGTATCTATTTCATCACTTTCTGTCTTAAACAGGGTATCCCTACATGACCTAATGGCTTAAACAGATTGTGATTGCCAATGCATTAAAATACAGTGAGAAACTAGTGTATTCTTATTTCATTGTAGTCTTGAACAGGGTGTGATTTTGGGTTAAATGTCTTAGAAAGGGCCTAAAAATTTTGAATTCTGTCTTAAACGGGATAGGGAAATCGGAGAATTGTGTCTTAAACAGGGTCATGGTTTGAACGCCCGGGCCGCACCTCCCTACCCAAGCATCTGTTGAGTACCCCCCGCCCCGGGGGGGGGGGGGGATCTAGACTAACGTTACGCATCACGCGTACGTTAATATCCTTGTACGTTTTTCAATGTTTCGCTGTTTATATTTATAATTTATAAATGAAATTCAGGGGAAAGCATTTGTCATTCACCTTTCATTTGAAGACAGATACCGTTTCTACATTGATTGTTTTTCTATAGTAAACGTGAGACATCTTTATCTATCTTGGCCCGCGAGGTCATAGACTGATTTAGTTGCCAAATTTTCGGTAAAACATAACTGACCTTGAGGCACTCAGGTTAGCCTAAAAAACACTCCGGTTAGCCTAAAGAGCACTCCAGTTAGCCTAAATAGCACTTAGGTTAGCTTAAATAGCTCCCCGGTTAGCTTAACGGTTAGCAGTTTATGTTGGAGTTGTTCATGCCTCGCATGCCTCGCACGTCTGGCTCGCATATTGTAAACACTCCTCACGGCCCGAAAACAAAGAACGTGACCGAGAATTAAAGAATTTGATAACACGACCGAAAACTTAATTCGTACCAGCCGAGCACAAAAAACGAGACCAAGAACAATAACTCGTGGCCCGAAGTCTTATCTCTCGGCCCATTGCGACCCCAAAAAGAAAAAAGAATTTGATAATGCTACCGAAACCTTAACTCGTGCCGCCTTACGGCCTGACTAAAAATACTGCTCAATAGCTTTTATTTGAATGGTCACACGTTAGTGTTTTATAGACAGAAGAAAACTTAGAACTACCTTATATACCGAGGTAGCTTAATATATGGCAGCATAAACTACACAACAGTAAAGTTCTGCTCAGTAGCTTTCATTTGAATGGTCACACTTTAGGATTTCATACACAGACGCAAATTAAATTTGCATCAACCTTGCCAACACATATACTTGATAACCAGCTACAGATCAAATGCATAGCCCATATTGCTTGACCCTTGGATGGAGCAAAACGGGGTTAAAACTAGCGGAAGAGTTAAATGAACAACAAACATCCCAGCCTATAAGTTAACGAACCAAACAACTTGCGCACGAAATTGTATAAACGTACCACTTTGACAAGTCTGCCGACTCTCAGCGCAAACTGCACCGTTACTTCTTTCTTTCCTCTGAAGACCGGCCTTACTTTTCTGTCGTAGTCTACAAGGAGGTCTGCTCGGATGTGATGCTCCCATGAAGACGTTGTTCCCCCTAAAATCCCTAAAAGGATGATCGAAAGAGTAAAGTTGTGAGGCAGGGGGGAGGGGGGAAGGGAGTTAAGAGGGTTGGCAGGGAGAGAGGGAGGGAAAGGAGGGAGGGAGGGAAGGGGAAAGGCAGGAGGGGAGGAGCGATAGGTGTAGGGGGAGTCTCGAAACGAGAGAGACGGAAAGAGGGTGGGGGAGAAGGAGTGAAGAGGGAAAACGAGATGGAGGAAGGGATGCGGAAAGTAGGGAGTGACAAAACTAGGGAGGGAGGGAGGGGTTGCAAGGAAGCAATCTGGGAGGGATGGGTGAGAAGAAAAAAGGGAAGAAAGGAATCGAGGTGGGTCCGCTCAGATATGGTCAGGGATAGTTTTCCAAATGAAAAAACAGTGTTCACAGGGTGATCTTTTAGATAAGTGTAAGCAACACCTGATTAACTTAAATTTCAGGAATTGTGTATTGTATGATAAGAAAAACTAAGAGCGCATTGTTTTGAGACAATTCTGGCTTTTCTAGTCTCTATATTCCTATTATGCGTTTTTTTTTTATCCAAAAGTGATCGTTTTGAATAGGCGTAGCACCAAAAAAGTCACATTTTTAAACTCCACAATAAGTAGATACGGTTAATAGAACATATCAGTCCCCCGATCTGAAACGTTTAAGAGTTGAGAAAAAAAACCTTATTCAATTTATGCACAGGTAAACGTACACTGAATCATGATACTGATTTCGAAATACCATTCACCTCATTCGTGAGTTATTACATTATGTGTCAGAAAAGTTCTTACATTTTGTGTTGAACACTTCATTACATTTTGCTTTAGTATTACATTTTGCGGCGATTCTTATTACATTTTGCTTTAGTATTACATTTTGCGGCGTAACAGTTCCTAACCACCAACATGGCGGCCATCACGTAACGTGCAATAAAGCTATAGTCCCAAAGGATTCGCTCCACAGCCCCTCTGTCAGTAAATTTAACATAAATTGTTGTTCAAATTAATTTTAATGCGTGGTTGAATTTTCTTGTTTCCATGATTCTACGCAAACAGAACAAATTAATTTTTCATGGTTATTTTGAAAAGAAAATATCAAAATTGCCCCAACCTGTCTCTTTAAAATTAAAATAAAACACCGTGGACTTAAAATTTGTGAGAACTTGGCGGAAAAACTGCAGCACTGTACAGTTTTTTCGTTCTTTCAGGGATAGGTTGTACTCATGTGCTAACACAAATATTTAATATAGAGATTTAGAATCGCGTTTACGGGAAACGGCAAACGTAAATTTCGTCGTTTAAGTTAGTCGTGAAAAATTAGTATATAGATGAGAATAGTGCAAAAAATTCTGGCTTTCGAAAAACAATTTAATTTTATTGAGAAACTAAAAACAAAAAGGGCAAATGAAGGATAAACTCGGTGACGCAGTCCTTTCTTCTGTTTGCAGTTATTAGTAAACATTCTAAATCCCTCTAATGTATTTAAAACTTCTCTACTGAGAGGACAGGTGTTTTTCTTTTCCAATTCCAAATAAGTTTTTTTTATTATGTATAAATTACTGCAAATTTTTTCAAGTTTACTTCATATGTTTTAATCGGCCACTCAAACTTTCCCTTGTAATTTTATTTGTCCGCTTCCTTAATTTTGCGGCTCTTTAAAAACTATTCCGTGAGCTAACTTTTTTTTAGCAAGGGTAACGCTAGGGTTAGCTAGGGTAACTAGGATTAACTAGCTTAACTAGCTTAACTAGGTTAACTAGGGTTAACTAGGGTAACCCTAGCTGCCTTGTAAACACGTCGATGAAAAAAAGAAGAAATGTGGGAGCGCTAGGGTAACCCTCCTGTTAGGGTAACCCTAGTACTAGGGTTACCCTACCTGCTTGTAAATAGGGCCTTAATTAGTATCAGAGAGCTTCATTTGCAGCCAGCTTTATGAAAACTTTACAAATTTCAGCTAATGGCCGGGAAAACCACGCTTGAAAACAGTGAATTATATTACGTCGGCAGATTACAGTAGTTAAACGAAGTAACAGAGTTTTTCAGCTGTGAGTGAAAGAGGTCGAGCGTTGCATGTAATGGGCTTTTTGTGTATATTTTAATACCGTGTTGTTTGTTATGATGGGCTCCCAACGTAACTGAATACATAACGTCATTAAGCAAGCGAACAAGTGGCTTTTGGTTTTCTTCGCCGAGATCAGGCATTATAAAAAAAACCGACGGCTGTTAGTATTTAAGCACGCGTGTGACAAATTTTGTGAAATTTCGTTTGTGACTCCGACAAGAGAACAAACAGCAGCGTATCATATAGGAAATGTACGTGCTTATATAGTTTCATTTACATTGAAATCCGCTTAGATGGTAACGCTTTACGGCATTTTGTCGATTCCGCACATGTTTAACAGGCTAACGGCACAAAAACGGATAACAAAACGCAATGTTAGAAACAAAACAGGTACAGAAACGATCTAGATTAAAATTTTATCATGTATATTTGAGCCCAACTCCTTTAAGCTCCGACTTATAATTAACGCCGGCGGCACCTTTGAATAAAAGAACTGGAAGATTCAGCGACTCACTTACCTTCAAACACGGAGAGAATTTGGAACAATACGAGAACGATTTCAATCTGATTCATTACTGATTATATAGTACTTCGGGAGCTTCTTTTTCTCTCCAAATAACGCAGATTACTTGACCCGCCTTGGCAGAGTAGGATTTTGAGAACCTAATGATGCTTGCGTCAAATATAGAATAAAATATGTATGTTATTCCCTTGGAGGTGAGTGACATCACAATTACAACATCGTGTCACGGAAAGATTGGTTTGCTAATGATTAAAGAACAGTACTCATTCAAAATTATAATTGATCACTAATCGTAACGTTTGACTGTTCTTTTCTTTTAAAAATCTGCTCAGGTTGCTAGGAAACCAGCACGTTAATATTTGTCAGCAGAGATAAACATACAAACGATATTTTATGAGTTCAACGATATCGACATGTTTCACTGAAGACTGAATTTATTTTCCAAACGTATCATATTTTTTCCTTTTTTGATTGGCAGAACATGCATTGGCAACCCGTATGAAATTGAAAGAAAAACTTGAACGCTGGCATTAACATAGTTTCGTTAAACACGTACCGTTGTAATTTTCAAAAAATCCGGCTATTAAAACAACATAAGCTTAGTGATCAAACAGTATCAAAATAACAGCTATGTCATTGTTTAGTCAGGCATCTTTAAAAAATTTCCATTGGCTAATTCTTGCAGCCCTCTGGCCCTTCTTAACGCTATGTACGATGCACATTAAAGGAAGGGTTCACTGAGATTTGGTGTAATTTCAAGAACGTACCCCAAAACGTTTTTCTATTACCAAAAACTTATTTAACAGTGTACTAAAGTCGTCAATCGTTGTCTTGGTCATTGATGGACTGAGTCAGATCAGATTGGATTAGCTAGCCTAATTTTTTTCAAGTTCTCGCCGCATTTTAGTCGGTTTCCAGAATGCCACGCTAGAATAGATGATGATTTGTTCTTGTTGTAAAAATTCGGACGATTTCTTTAATTTCCCTCATTATTGTAATTGTAGAACTGATTATGTTGTAACTAGGTGATGGTATTGAAGATCGATTTACATCCCAAAAGTTCAAAACCTACATGACACGTCTCCTTTAATTAAGGGAAATAAAATCAGTCGCGCAGTTTGCAGGAAGGTATGGTCATATCCTAAGAATCTACCAAAAAGCAAGGCATGCTTTGAAAAGTTTACCCTCGGATGAAAGTATATATAGGTATCCACCGACGCCGCCATTAACGTTTCTATAACCTGCGACATGTTGACGTCATTTCCGACGCTTCTGCGTTTAACGGCGGGTAAAAAGGCGTACAAATTATGTTTTCATTACATGTTAAGAGACGCAAACTGGCCCCGCAAAATGAACTTTCTGTATCTTGATTACGCTAGCCGCATAACATGATCTAAAGAGAATCGCATACAGTCAACTCTCTCCTAGCGATCGCTTCTCGTAAGCAGCCTGGTTTTTTTTTTCTTCCATAAGCAACCACTTTGTAGTGAAATAAATGTTTTGGTTTATCAACGGATTTGATTTAAGGTAATTTGGCCACCGCAAAGAGATTGGAGTGCTGACGCTTAGGGCTTTAGCCCTTCGTCATGATTGTAAGTATTATTAGGATTGTAAGTCAGTATAGTGAGGCAATAACATTTTATCATTAGTTATTTGAATCAGTTTTTATTTTGTTGATTTTACCTGTAAGCAACCGCCTCTCGTAAGCGTCCACTTTTTCGTGTATCAAGCGTGGTTTCTTAAAAGCTTAAGGACAATGAACATTATCAATATTTAGTTTAACTCAGTGACTAAGCAAAAACGGTTACCATATTTGTATTAATAGCAATGCTAAAATAATAATCCTAGTTTTGATTTGTTGGCAGTTGCTCTTCTAGTGCACAGAAACTAGCGTTAATCATCTTTGGTTTCAGTAAGGCCCACTGGCTCGATGCCCGATTAAGTTAGTCCTGGCTTAACGTGAGCGTTGATTCAAGTTTAATAACTAATTAATACAAAGTATTCCAGAAGATTTTTGTCCCTCAGTTTTGCGTTAGACTTTTCTTTACCACTAGCTTAAAAGATAGCTCTTAAAAGTATTTTTAACCGAGGGAAATGAAAACCTTGGTTAACTTATAGTTGGGGATTAACATTAATTTATCGGCTTTCAAGCATCCAGGCCCAGTTGCCTTCGATGGAAATACTGAACGGATTACAACTTGAGAACATTAGCGAGTTTTGTTGTTTGTTGTTTCTTTAAGAAATTTTGACGACGCTGAGGGAAACTTCTTCATGTTTGATCGAAGGTGATATTTTGTCAAATATTTGGTACAGTTTTGACGAAAACACGGCAAAATCCACTGATAGTGGAACTTTAAAGGGACTATGTCACCCAAGACGCATGCACGCCTTGATCAGAAGCACTTTGAAATCGTTGGCCCAACTTTTTCAAATACCGTCAGAGAGTTCAGGAAGCTGTTTTTATCTGTTTGAATCGCGTTCATCTTCGGAAAGTTAGCTGAAGTGTTTATTTACTAACGTTCTTTACTGATTACAGAAGCTGTTAGTTGCAGTATTTTTCAAGCTTTTGCAATGGCTGAAAAGCAAAAATCCTGCTGCGAGTTGTATGCAAATTAGTCTAACCGGACCTTACTGCGCATGTGCCCCAGCTGACATAGTCCTTTTAAGAGAGAGTTGACTGTATATACAATGAATACGCGATTATTGAAATAATAATGAATGCCACAAAAAACGCTCGATCCATTTTGGTAGACACACTTCTCCATGTGTAATCCTTCCCTTCCATTTTATGGCCATCTTCGGCCGTCGGTGTTGACGCTTCCCTCTGATATTTGGACTCGATCATTTCAATTTCAGTCGTTGTCGTGGCTGTGGAGGATTTCTTGACCGCTGAATTCTCTGCAGTCAGCACATGAATCCGTTGGACATTTCTTCCTCTCTTCCTTCCACACGTACAGAATCGGCAGATTTTCTGAACCCAATCCGGGGGAGGTCCATCTAAGAAGTAAACTCTCAGAACCCCAATATTCGCGAAGAGGATCAGGGTTATAATGATCATCGTTCCTTCAAGGAGCACGCCCAGAACTGGAAGACTCTCTGACGTGACTGGTAGCCAGGATGGAATAACAAGTAAAAACACTGTCATGGCGAGCAGGACCGTGGTGACGAAACCAATGCGTTCCCCGCTTTCTACGTGGATTAGAAAGCTGCTGAGTGCTAGGATCGTTAACATGACGCAAGGAATTGTGAGGTAGAAGGTGTAGTAGAGAGACTTGCGTTTCATACTCAAAGTGTACACAGCCTGGCTGAACTTAAAAGGACAGCAGTTGCCGTGATCAGTCTCGGAGATCTCAGCTTTAATTTCCTTTATTTGCCAGTTGCCGCTTTTTACGAAACGATCTGAAATTGAAAGAGAGACTACAGTCAAGTTATTCATATCCCTGTGCTTCTCGAAAGAAAATCTGAAATTATATTTTTCGAACAGCCCCGGCACTCTCGCAGTTTGGCCTCAACTCTCATGCATTTTCACTGATTTGTTTTCATGCGCTCTCAAAGACCTTGAACTATCGTTTGGCTGTGCTAAGTTTAAAAACTTTGCAGACTGCTAGGGGCCAAATTCACAAAGTCCTTCTAAGTTAAAATATATCCTAAGTACTGTTTCTTAACAATAGCCTATTGTTCGAACAACAATGGACTATTTTTCACAAACAGTACTTAGGATACATCTCCCTGGCCTCTTTTCAAGCATTTGATTCCGTCGTGGCATGTAGCTTCTTACTTGTAAACTTGCTTTTGTCTCTGAACAACTTGATCCTCAAAAGGTTGTTGCCATAAGTGTAGGAACCGAATGCCAGGCTGCAGACTTGTTCGTCAAACGGCCATTTGTCCACCGGCATTTCGCAGTTGACCTTGAATGTTGCTGGTCCACTCCAAGTGCATCTGCCTCTATCGTTAACAGCAACATCGGTCACAAACTTGCTTGTTCCTCCCGCTAAATTAATCTTGTCGTCGCCACTGCAAACAAGTAAAGAAAAGTAGTGAGAAAGTTTAGGGAACAACTCTGGCTTATTATTGGTCAACACTGCTTGAAAAGTCGCCTTTGACAAACTCTTTTGATTGACAGTAGTCAGCGTGACCATTACCTTCTACGTCACGTCACGCACTCCTTGCCACGTGGGGTGGAGTGCGTGACGTGACGAACCCAAGAACGTCTGCTTAGGAGGCTAAGGTGACAAGGGCCGCCTCTGTGTTTAGCCAAAGTTAGCGCGCCTTAATTCGAGCGCCATCAAATGCTGTGGAATATGTTTCAAAGCTCTGTTGCCTGTAACCTTTATCACGATCTTGATGGCAAAAGCTAAATTCTAATACAATACGTATAATGTCTACAACACTAAAATAAAAAACATATTTTCAAAAATTTGAAATGCTTACTTGTTAAAAAGAGCTATGTCCGGTACCCAAATTTCGTTAGGCGCAAAATGGATACGCGATACATCACCATATTTGCTAGCGTCCCATGAAAGAAATTCGTTATGCCATTGCTGCAAATAAAACGGAAAAATAGACAATGAATAATAAGAATGGGATAGTTGTATCTCTAGCCAATCAAATGCTACCTTAGTTAGGGTGGGCTATTGAAGACTTCCTAAGACCCCTTTGTGGCACCACCCCCTCCCCCACCACTTCGTAAGTTCAAGAGCATTTAAGCTATGGCAATGAAACCTGGAGGGTATTTTCCTTCTAAAATTTTTTCCCTTGTTGACCGCACAATGAGTTGATGGCGTCATGCGGTGTTATGATTTCGTCATGGATTTTGCATAGCCGCCATCTTGGATCTGCCATCTTCGATTTCGCCATGTCTCCAAAGCCTAACCGTTCAAATTGGCTATAAAAAGACCAGAAAAAAAGAGAAGTTCTAAATTGATTAGCATCTAAAAGTAACGACGATTCATTTAAAAGGTTTCAGAAAAAAGTAAAAAACAACCCAAAATTTTCAGTTACTTAACACTTAAATGACATACCGTGCCAGATAAATGTTAGGAAAAGTCACAAGATTTGGTGATGTTTGCTTTAATATTTTAAAAGTTTGGAATTTTGAAAACTCATCGTAGTTTATTTTAGGTTATTTTCGCAAAGGTGGAGACAAAAGAATTTACGCGTCGTACACCAAGAAAAATGAATTATTTTACCCATAGATCGTCTGAAATAAAACATCCGAAACTCAGCCAGAGGGAAAGAGGGGATAGTGGAGGGAAAGATAGGGAAAACAGGAGTGCTATCGGCTATAGTCATTAACCCGCAATCTGAGAAAACCTGGCTGCTGTCTCCAAGTAGGTATGATCAGGTGTGCTTACCATTTACATGGAAAACCAGGAATGTCCAGTTGGAAAATCAAATGGTAGGCGTAGTTCCATTTGGAGTACTTCTGAAATTATGGGCTTCTGGTCAAAGTGATGCACTTTTATTACTTCTTTTGGGATTTACAGCTGATGTTCATACATTTTTCATGTTATCTATCTTCTGTTAAGACAAGCTAAATCATTTCGTATTTATGCCGAAAATTTCCATCCGGGTGGTTTGCGGAAATGGTAAGCACCCCGGCCAGTGCTCCATTCTGTACCTATTTTCAGCCTTTGAATACAGGACGCATTTACAGTAAATCTAAGCAGTTTTCAGTATGACATGATGTTTTCTGCTTACCTGTGTAACCCAAGTATCCACGACCACTATTTGTTCCTTATTGTCCTGTGATGAATGAAAACTTATGTCAAGAGCCATATTCACAAAATTGTACCATTTAAAACTCCCATTAAGTGTTTCAATGATACGAAATTGGTAAGAGGAAATTGTGGCGAGACTGTGTTCCGGAGACAAGCATTTAACGGCTATATAAACATTGATATGAATACATATGGACGTATTTCTCACCTGAATCAAGGAATGGTTCTCACATATAAATAACAGACTATCTTACGCCACTTTTTGTCTTGCAATTTTCTTCCAGTTAGCCTGGCTTATAAAAGTAACAAATGGGGCTTTTATTATTATTATTATTATTATTATTATTATTATTATTATTATTATTATTATTATTATTCTGAAAATGATCGATACTCTTTAAGGAGTAGCAACGGGTATGCTTTGAAGTTATCTGGGACAAACCATATGTGGAATGTTTTTAATTAGCCCTTGGAGGTTCGTTTAGCAATTAGCATGAGTAATTTTTAGGAGCGAGGTTGGAATTAATCATGGACGGCGAACATAATATTCCCAGAATTCACTGGATCTTATCGTTTCGTGGCATAGCTTTCACATATCGTTTTCATGGAGAAACCGCCATTCCATTCAAAAAATTTGACACATTTTGCTGCAAGTTCGTACGTACCACTTTGACAAGTCTGCCGACTCTCAGCGCAAACTGCACCGTTACTTCTTTCTTTCCTCTGAAGACTGGCCGTACTTTTCTATCGTAGTCTACAAGGAGGTCTGCTCGGATGTGATGCTCCCATGAAGTGTTTGTTGAACATAAAAATCCTATCAGAAAGAAACGTTAGACGAGAAACGTTCCCCGTATAAGGAGGTTCCTTGGATGAGTAAATTAAGCGACTAATTTACTCGAGGTTCAAGTTTCATTATGCAGAGCCGTGGGAAGGGAGCTGAGATTTAGAAAAATGCTCCGCAGCACTTTTCCCGTCTATGACATCTATAAACCTTTTCCAATATGTAAGGGAAAACCACAAGTTGTTTGTTTTAACAAAACAATTATTTCAAGGTTTACTGCAAGGTTTTTGATTAAACTATCTATTATAGATAGAACGTCGTTCACTGTGACGTGAGGAATAGATAAGAGAAACCAATAAAATATAAGAAATTTAATAAAATAGGAAAACAAAGCTCTGAGGCACTAAATGAAATGAAGGTCCGGCTTTCAGGATCTTATCCTCAATTTCAAAAGGATTATATGAAAATAAAAACAAGTATCGTACGTGATACGTATCATTAACAAGACCATCACACGGACCTGTGCAAACGTAACGGCAGCTGAATACACAAAAGCAAAGGCGAAAGTGAGCAAATGACGCATTTTAACTTTCAATTAGTATTCCTATATTATTGGAATACGCAATGAAACCGTGTACTGGAACACGTTATAACTAAAAGCCTGTATTGCACTTCGTCTCTTTTGGAATAAAAAGGCGAAGTAAAAAGTTAATAAATTCAATGTTACTTGGTAGTTTATTTATAAGCCAAAAAAATCACTGAAACAGCCAAAGGAAAATATATTGCTAGATAGACTTTGTTAAATTATCAAGCTCATAATGATTCAAATTAGCAAGAGTTACAACCGTACACCGATTTCTTAATACCAATATACAAGGCTCAATGAGTTATGTACAGTAACAGGACCACAACGGTTAAATTTCACCACCTTGCGGACTTAAAAAACTAACTTTACAAATGTGTCGGTAAAAATTTTGACGGTTGAATCTTCGGCAACCTTAATTAATGTCGGAAGGCTTTCTTGAGAAAGAAGCGATCCATAACATTTAACATTAACTTACCCTCAAACAGAGAGAGAATTTGTGTGCACAGCAGCAAGACTGTGAGCTGATACATCATACGACTCCAGGAGTTATAGGAGAAACCTAATACTTAGACTTTTACATGAATGAATGCGGGTGTTTTTCCGAGTACTCCATCTTACAACGTTACTGGAGCCAATATCAAGTTAAATATGCATGTTATCCCAATGTTACGTTTAGAGTGTAGATAACATATTTACAATATTGGGTCACGAAAGTAAACGATTTTGCATTTACACAAAAGAGGCATCGATCAAAAGTACTCAGTATGGAATTACCAAGAATTCGTTTTGTGAGCTGAGTGATTAAAAGTAATCCTTTATTTTTATAGGATAGCCTTTCAACAATGATTCTACAAATTTGAGCCAAGTTTCACACATGATGATTAGTATATATAATTTTACAAACAATATTGTTTTGATTCTCTGAACTACAAATTCGTCCAAGTTTCCAGGCAACTAGTTTTGAGGAAAACCACGTTGAAAATTGAAACGACAGTTCATTTGCTTTATGGACAATGATCAGCTCTCTTTAGAACGGTAATATTGCCATTTAGTGCTATTTTTCCTATTTCTTTGTTAGGATAAAGAAATAATGGCTTGTAGTTCTTTAACGGAAGTGATTTTTAATATGCCTTCGTCAGGAAAGGCCCTTCATCCATACTCTTCAGTCCCTGTCTTAATCTTGAAATTCAGTTTTGCTGCAATGAAAGTAATATCCCAAATTTCGTTTCGCGTGTTATTTTTTTTAGCAAATTTACCATCAGAAAGTACTACTAAACAGCTCTTATTTCAATGGTTAGAATTTTAGTGAGATTCCATTGATCCAGTGGATTTTAAATCGTTAACATTGAACTACCTCGTATATCATAACTGGAGCAAGACCACTTCCAAGTACTGTTCAATTCTGAGCGTTCATTAAACAGATCACGTGCACTTTAGGATTTCGACAAGAGACCAATTGTACAGCATAACAAGCAGAACTTGATCAAAGGGAAATATAATGTTCAGTAGCTTTTATTCGAATACTCACTTTTGGAAGTTTACATGACCAAGAACACGATTCAATTTTCTTACCTTATTAACCATTCAGACAGGTTGGTGTTGAATATTTGTAACATTGACTACATCAGCGTGATATTGGCAGATTAACCTTAAATAACGTCAAAGCTCTCCTATCTTGGAAATTATGCCACTTAACTTTTCAATGTCCTCCTTTATCATCGTCTTATATCAGTGGCTAATGGCATTACTGTCGAGTGGGTCATTTTTTTTCCTATTTAATTTCTTTCATAGTAATTAGAAATGCCCCCTTTGATAAAATATAAAAATAGATGATTTGGACAAACCCCTATAAAGAAAACTATATAACATTCATGAAACTTTTCAAATGAAATTATCAATTTAATGAATATTTTAAGACGACTTGCCCTTGACATTACCTTTCTAAATAAATGTAAATTTAGAAGGGTTTTATATTCGTGACTTTTATCATACATCGTCGACTCTCCTAACGCAAACCTTTCACTTGTGTATTGCGACTTGACGCTTAATTTGCATAAAATCCTGATTAAATTATGGTGACATTTATAATTAAGCTGTGCCAGTTGGCTTTAACGTTTGATTTTATGCTGATAAACTTACACAGATATGTCTTTAATAGACCACAAAACGAGCTGGAAACACAGAAGACAGTATTTTAAGTATTTTGCTTAAATATTTTGCTGGGGGCTCTTTTAGTCACGTCCTTCAGTCCTCGTCCCAATCGAATCTCACCTCGTACGGCTTCATGACAATAAGAACTTTAAGGAACTACGACGGCAACAGAAACGAAAACGTCGCTTGAAAATATAAGTTCGCGTTACTTCAACTACTTCGCTATTATCCCAATTCGTTCAACTCATTTGTACAATGTGGCTAGACTGCAAGCAGTCCCTTTAATTCTGGCCGGACAGTCGAGAGGTCGCGCGAAATAGCTGAGCGCGAAAAAACTGGAGCGAACGAGCGGAGGGGGGCTTGGGCTCTTCTCTTATTTCTCCACGCTCCAGTCTCGCGCACCCTCTCGACTATCCAGAAAGGGACTGCTTGCAGTCTACAATGTGGCCGAACTATCCAGCAACAGAACAAGCTGAACAAGTGGGAACGACGTTCAAGTTAATTGAGACAGAGAATGAAAACTTTACCGTCAGTTGCTCACGTTCTCCACCAAACCTTGAATTTGGTCATTTCACGTCGCTGTTTGGCCGAGGACGGTGAAGAAATGTACCAAACTTCATAACGCACGTGCAGGGCCTTTGTTTTTCTCATTATATCCTATTGTTTTGTGACGTTCTCGTCGCCGTCACCGTAGTAGCTTCTTAAACTCCGTATTTGGCAACGCGAACGTTTTAGCCAGGGTAAATTTTACTGAATACTGATTACTTTGGCCTCCGTCATTTTTAATTAATATTTTCCTTTTTAAAATACTTATAAAACTATTTCAAAAAACACCTGGTGTTTTCGAGTTTTTATTCATGTATTTCTACCAAATCTCTAATATAATATCACCTTGAAGATGACCAACTATTGTAGTATTTGAGAAAACGCCTCCAAACATCGTGACGTTTTCAGAAATATCATCTGGAAACAATTTGACGTGGTAGCTTAGTGTTCACTGAATTTGACCTTACCTTGACCGACAGGTTTTACAGAAAATGGAATATTCCTGCTATTAATGCCGATAACACACCTCTCTTACATGAACTTTTATGTGTTAAGCTCATTTTCGTGTTCTTCTATGAATTTAAGTTACTGTTTCGTCAGTATTGGTGGTTTTCCGGCTGAAAATTAAGGGAAATCCAGAAATCCAAGATGGTGGGTCCAAGATGATCATGACAAAATTCCGACATGGTATGACGTCATCACTTTTCATTGCGGACCTCCAAGTGTCATTCCGAGAATAGACCCTTCTCCAAAATGGCGGCCGAAAATTCAAATAAGTTAAAATTAAAAACGTATACCAGCACTAGAAAGAGCACATTTACTTTAGTAACCCTGCAAAGTTTCAGCATATCAGGTGTAATATCAGCTGAGAACATGTAAGTTGAAAAATGAAAAATTTACAGACGTTTGTATGAGTTGGGGTATGACGTATATCCCCAGTCATACAAACGTCTGTAAAGTTGTCAAATTTCATCTTGCATTTCCTTAGCTGATATAACACCTAATACGCTGAAACTTTGCAAGGTTACTAAAGTAAAGGTGCTCTTTTCAGTGCGGGTATCAGTTTTTCATTCAGTTCAATTTTAACTCATTCAAATCTGTTGCCGCCATTTTGGACAAGGGTCTATTCTTTGTCATGTTGTCTTACGGTGAGCCCTTTGGTTTTCAATTTCTTCTACTAAATATCGCGTCATTAATTAGCTTGATTGCTCATTGGAAAAGCGAGGTTAAGAGCAAGTATTTTTTATGAAAATTAGTTTTCATTCATTTACAAATAAAAGTAATTTCCATGCCTCGCTTTCATAATGAGGTTCACAGCAACTCAGAAAGCCTTGAGCTCGATCGTGACAAGACCGCAAAGTGTTTTGGGTAATTTATCAGAATTAATAAATTTGCCAAACTCCGGTATAGCTCACCCTCCCCCCATCCCTACAGAAGATAAATCCCTGAGGTAAATGTTTATGGTATTTTAAACCGTTCCATGGTTCTGAAAAACGTCAAATTACAGCCTAATCTCCTACCCAGATCTCCCACGGTCCGAACCGACTGAGATGTGGGTACGAGATTAATTACGGCCCCTATTGCCGGATTTCATATCGTGGGGTCTGGGTACGAGTCTGTGTATTATGAGATATGGGACATAACATTCCCACAGCCAGAAAGAGCACACCGAGCTTTACAAAATCCTTAAGTTTGGTGGGATTTGGGCCAATATTGAACGAGATACAGCCATTCAAAAACTTCAAAAAATTTACTAGGAAATGTATGGATAGCCGGACGCGACGGACAACTTGTCCGGCGTCAGTATGTATTTCATACTAAAATTTGGAGTTTTTGAATGGCTGTATCTCGTCTAATATTTGCTTGATTAACACCAAACTTGAGGATGTTGTAAAGTACGGTGTGCTCTTTCTGGCTATGTGGGTGTTGTGTCCCATATCCCGTAATACACAGACTCATACCCAGTCCCCTACGATATGAAATCCGGCAATTACCAAAGAATTACAGCTAACCATGCATAATGCCTTTCGGTCTTGTCGCCTAAACTTGTGGCTTTGAAATAAGACAACGTTAATTAAGAAGCATTTTTCACATCTGTGGTTTTCTCACTAGAGCGTTCTCGTTGCTTACGCGTCATGTATTATTAATGAGTTTGAGATCAGTATCATTTGTAAGACATTTAAAGCCTTGTTTAGTTTTATAAACATTTATAATAAACATTTATTAAAAAGGTTATAATATTTAATAAACATTAACACCAAGTCGTTCAAAAGTCAACTTATAGAAAGACGCCGTACGCTACCCTAGATGAACTTAACTGGTACAATGTGTTCGCACTATATAATTTTTTTTAAAGTATATATATTAGCGCTTTATTTCTCAAGGGTCTTTCCGATCTCCTCTCGGATGACGAAGCTTCAATGACTTTAGTATATTGCGGTACGTGGTGAAAACTTAGGTTGCAAAGCTTTCTCATTTGAAAGACACAGGATACCTAACCAGAACATTCAAAAACAAAACGTTGTCTTCTGTGTTTCCAGATCGTTATGTTCCCTTTGAAAGGCTCATTTGTTTAAGCTTAGACGGAGTGATAAGTTCGGATGCTTTATAGCTGAAAATTTAAGTTCCAGAAAGTTTTAATTAAGAAACGGAATTTTATGCCCTGAATTTACTAGCCGCTGTTGGTGTTATGAAAATAATAGATGATCTTTACTCGCATTTTTAACCACATATTTCAAATGAATGCCCCTTTGAAAACGAAAGGAATTAGTTTCCCAATGTTACACAATTTTGAACTGACATTTTAGCGAAGAAAACTGCAGAATTTCTTAACGACTACTAAATGCAAAAAGATAAACCGCTAGGTAGTCCTGAAGACAGTTAACATGGTTCAAGCCCATTTTATACTCTGTGAAATTAAAAGCCGACAGGTGCTTTTTAATCTTCTTTCTCCAAAGGGAGCGTCTCATATGCGGCCGTGTGAATTTGAAAGTCATTGCCATTTGATGAGCCATTACTAGAGTCAATTTGACATGCTTGTACTTCAAACCCAAGTAGCATAAAAACAGGAAAGGATTCTAAAAGTTTGAGGACATCTTATTGTTATCTATATTACAAAGTTGGCCTGTTGTTGATGTTATGCTAATTTGTTTCAACTATAGTACCACTTTAATACATGCATACAGTATGCGATACACATATGATAAGCTAACCTAATCCACCACGTATGAATTTCTGAGTTTGTTCGTTCAGACAGTAGCTAAGTATTGTTTTCAGCCGCTCTGGTTCTCGTCGTTTCTGATAAAAAACATAAACATTGTGCGAAAGTACGAATTTTAATCGCGTTAATTTCTGTTCCTTGACTAAGAAACGAAGTATTGTTTTACAGCCTTAATGTTCCTTTTTGCTCTTTTCATTGGTCTGAAAACGAATCCAAAGCTCCGTGTTTTGACAATTAACCGCGCCGCGGAAGTGATATGTCAATAAATTTCTGTAAATATATCTTTTCGGAGCTGTGCTGATAATTGGCAATTACAGTCTCGTAAGAACCGACCAACCATTCGCCATGGTTTGAGGCAAATCCCCTTCACCTCATGAAAATTTAACTTTTATGTACTTCGTTTATTAATTCCTTTCTCTTCTCTTTTGCATTTGTATGATGGACAAGGAAAGCAAACGTACAAACCATTATCCCCGTGAAGAGAAATAAAAATCCGAATACCAACAAGATGACCGTAGTTTCGCGGTCGATAAGTCTACAAGACCCGTCGTTGTTCGTTTTATCTCCGCTAACGGTGTCAACTGAGTTTTCATTGTTTACCTCTACGCATTCAAAAGCAACAAGCAAGAACATTATCGCTGGAAAAAGAAACAGCGTTGTGGTTACTAAAAGGCCACAGATGTTCAGGTCGAGTTTCTTGAAACATTGCAACATTTCAGCTTCCCTTCCACGTTCGATCTGTATCTCCTGTTTGCGTCCCCTGTAAATTTAAGTTGTTTTCCTCGCCAAGAATTGTATTATTCCCGCTAACAAGTTTTTTTAAGTCTCAATTGTTTTCAAATCCGTCAATATTGAATTTTTCCATCAATATTTACATCCAGTACATTCGTCACGGTGCTGTGTTTACAAACAGCCGACGTAGAAGTTTTTACCTTCAGACGTTTGATTTAAGCTCGACCAGTCTTTGTAAACTTCACACTTGCAGAAGCTCAAAACGTCGAAATCGGACGACTTAGCCGGAACTGCATTATGAGCCTCTAATGATGTGGGGAATATAATTTAATGACAACTAGTTTACATTTGCAAAGATCCCACCGCAAGTCTCCAATCGCAAGCTAGTCCCAGTTTATCCGCATGAAACTCATTCAAAGTAACAACAATGAAAGTCGAAGTGCAGCTGTTTATCGCGCATGCTCGGATTCTGGTTAAGGTTTGCGAAGGTTTGCTCGATTGCTCGAAATTTCGTAAATAGTTAAATAGTGCTTTGTAGGTTTTTTGATACAGCCGTGGCACTGAACTGCAATGAATCTGGTTGTCAAGTTCAGTTGCAAGCACATGCACGACAATAGCATAAGTTAAGTTTTTTTTCGAAGACAATTATACATGCAACAATTAGGATCCCGTTAAGATGCAAACGTGTTGCGTGTTGTGAATGTGTCACTCAGCTCAGACTACTAGGCGCTTTCTAAATTAAAAAATAAAAGATTTGTTAGTAGCGGAAAATAGCTGGCTGCTCGCCAGTTGCATTTTCTAAAATGCTCGCTGCTCGCAAGACAAATTTGATGACTGCTCGTGCTCGCAAAACAAAAAAAGCCGCAGTACTTGCTGATGCTCGCAAAGATCATTTGATAACCCTACTGAGCAATAATTTTCTGTGTAACTGTTTATTATGCTGTACAAGGTGGTTTTAACGTTTGAGTCTGTGGACAAAATCCTCGACCAGGTGTGACAATTCAGATAAAAACTATAAAGAAGTTGTTTACCTCGTGTGGTACAGCTTGTCTTTCCTGGACATTTTGAAACATGGAAATTTAACATTTTTATTTTGAAATTGGGAGAAAAACAAACGTTGTAATTACCCTTTCTGCTAACGAGAGGGTTGAGAATAGAATTAAATATTCATTACAAGACTCTTTCTGTGGCTAATTTATAAATTTATACCTCGATCTGTGGCCAGCATTTATTCAGTATCACAAGAGCAGATGTCCGGTCGGAACCTCGGTAGAAAAACAATTTAACTTTTCTTTGTTTTTTTCAGGATTTTCGCTCTGATGCCGCGTTCTGCGATTGGTTGATTTTTGTCTGCAAATAAAAAACAGGAACATTTTAGCGCTTATCTGCAAATCCTCAAAATTCAAATTGGTTGATTATTAATATAATATAAGTCTGAGCGTGGGACTGTTTGTCTGGCAAAACTCTTCTGTAAATGTAATTTACATAACCAGGCGCGTAGGAGGGGAGTATTCGAGGGGTTCGAACGAACCCCCTTTGAAGATCAATAATGGCGGAAGAAAAGCTTTTAAATAAAGTTCCTGTGGTCGAAATACATCAACCAAAAAAAATAGAGATATAAACCCGTTCTTTAATGGCTTATCCTCAATAAAAACAAAAATTGTCGAGAACCCTTGGACATTCAAAATTTTAAGGGTCTGTATGCTGCTTGGGCTAGTTCCCTCTGTCAGTTAGAGAAAGCCAGGTCAATTTTCAGCCGCTCACTGATTTGGTGGATCTCTATCAAGATGACCTACCCTCTCCACAACTCTTTTCCTCTGAATGTGAATGTGAACGTTCCATAAGCACAATGAGGAGGTTGAACAACTACATGAGGTGTACCATGGGAGAGAGTAGGCTGTCCGCCTTGGCTCTAATGCATACCAAATATAATATGCCTGTCAATATTGACGAGACAGTCAATTTGTTCGAAGGCTTACACCTGAGAATGATGCAGTTTACCAGCTTGGTGTATGACTATCAGCAGATTGGATAGCTATCAGAACTTGACAGGGCACAGAATGTACATTGAACTTTCTTGTGTAAGTTGAAACAATAATGCCGTCGAAATGATGTATATAGCTTAAAAAGCTGTTGTAAAACAAAGTTGTTATTTGTCTAAAATGGGTCTCAAAATGCAGGAAATGAGGTTCCTGGGAACCTAGATTTTCAAAACTTTCCGGGGGAGCATGTCCCCGGACCCCCCTAGTAAGAGCGCCTCCGGCAAGATTTGGGCTCAACGAACACCCCTATCGAAACCTCAGCTACGCGCCTGATAACTTCACTTACTTTCAAAGATCTGTTAATTTATAAAGGAAGTCTTAAAAGAGCTGTTTGTGGCTCGTTTACCAAAGACAAAAAAAAAATGCTTGAGGTGCCATCAAATTTTCAATTCGAGATGCAACGCGACACACCTTCAACTGAACAACCCGGCTTTGTTTGGTTAGCACCGCAGTATTTTGTTTTTTGTCGTTTGATGTAGTAGATTCAAGGTCTGAGGACTGACAAAGGTATGTAGAATGATGTCAATTCTTTCCAGGTTACTTCACTTTAGCACGGGCTAAAACGACCTGTAGTTTTGGATTCCTTTTACCTTATTCCATTCTTACAATTTTTACAACCTCGTTCCCAGGGTCTCTCCTCTTCACGACCCTGGGAACGAGGTTGCAATTTTTATTGCTGTTTTCCCGAAAGCGATTGCTCCTTCGATATAGATTGATTGTTGACATTGTTAAGGAATGAATGATATTGTTTTTGCTAAATCAGCCTTCACCAAATATCTTGGAGTAACTATATCTCATAATCAACATTGTGATAATATTTGTAGTAAGGCTAATAGGACGCTTGGCCTTCTAAGGAAGTTGTTGTCAGATTGTTCCACGGATGTCAAATCTAAGGCATACACTACCCTTGTGCGTCCTCAACTAGAGTACGCTTGCTCGGTGTGGAACCCGTATACTAAACGAAATATTCATCAAATTGAACAAGTTCAGCATAGAGCAGCAAGGTTTGTTTTTAGAGACTACTCAAATTTTAGTCATATTACTTCCATGTTAAAACAGCTTGGTTGGGTCACTCTGGAACAACGTAGGCTTTCATATCAACAATCCATGTTTTACAAAATTCAACAAGGTTTGGTTGGTATCTCCCTTCCATCTGAAGTATGTCCATTAACAAGGGCTTCTCAAGCCCCTAATGCATTCCCCTTTCGTCACATCCAGTCCAGTTGTAATGTCTACAAATATTCGTTTTACCCAAGTTCAACAGTAGCCTGGAATAAATTACCTGTAACTATGGATGCTTTTCCTTTCGCTAATGGTATAATGCCCACTATAGCATCCATGATTAAGCTATTATGATATTGAATTGTAGTGTAAATAAATCTTGTGAACAGCAATTTTAAATTGTAGATACCTATTTTAAGATTTGATACGTAAATGATTTTCTCTTTTACAAACAATTATTATTTATTTATTTACTTATTTATTACTTATTTATCTATTTATTTATTTATTTATTTATTTATTTTTATCTCCTAGTATAGTGTACACTGTTTTAGCAGTATTCCTATTAAAGCATATTAAAGGTTGTCACTCGAAGAGCTCTGTGAAAGCCGTTGCTATTTTTCTGTTTTTGGCTATTAAGTCGACACTTATTAATTACTGTGCCACGTTTGTTACTACAACAACTCAGATGCTACCTTTCGCCTCTTGATGTCTGGTGAAATCAATCCTAGCTAACCCTTGACCGGTTTCTGCTTCGACTGCTGGTAAGATCAATTGCCTCGTGATGAATACAGGAGCTTAAAAACGTTATCACAATTACAAACACAGCACAACAAACTGCCGGCATTCCGTGTGTAACCTCCTTCGCTTCCAGGACCTGGCGTAGGTCGAAAACTCTGACGTTATATACGTATATACGTCAATGAGGCATGGTTGAACCAAAATATCAGCAACTCTGAAATATTGCATTCTGGCTTTACAATATTTAGGAGAGATCGGTCTGATCGAGGTGGTGGTGGAGTTCTTATCGCAATCAAAACAGCCTCCTTCAAAGCTGTCAAAGAATTTAAACCTGAATCGGAAGCAAAGCTGCTACAGCTTGAGATCATTTTTGCAAAAATTACTACGCTTACTGGTCAAAGAATTTTATTCTGTTTTTGCTATAGGTCACCCAATGAAGACCCAAGTTGGATGGATGTATTCGATAATTTTCTACATGAAGTTTGTGACCAGTTCAACAAAATGGTAATTTCGGGTGACTTTAATTTGCCAGACATCCTCTGGGACTCCGTTGACAGTGCATCGGGTGTTAACGAACTAGCCTTCGTTGAAACCCTTCACGATCACCAACCAGTTGATCCGTTGTGGAATCAAATGGAACGGTTCTTTCCACAGGCAATTTTGCGAACTGTAACCTTGTATCTCACCAGGAGCATGGTACTGTTGTGCTGAAGCAAATGGTACGGTAACGTCACGGTAGATCCAGTAAAAACAAAGAGTTTAGTCCAAAAATATTTCCAGTGGAAACGACTGTTAAATCCCATTGGATTTCCCACCATAACGACCAGTTTTTCGATACAAAAGGAAAGCGCGCGAAGTCACTGTCAGTTCCTGCTGGCGCGGCGAACTGGGCCGAGACGCAGAACGGACGTAAATTTCCCGGATGAGATACAACGGGAAATAGCGAATGACTAATCACGTGACGCTTTTGTAAATGGAAACTATTTTTGACAGTTGTTCTTGAACCAAGGCCTGCTAATAATTAAATAACAATTATGTTACATATTACATTTCGATTTTAAATCCATAAAGTAATAAAAAATCCCTTGATTGCGTATGATGCCCAGCAACCATTACATTTATTTATTTATTTTTTTATGAAAACCACGCATTGATTAAAAAGTCAATAATTGCACTCATGAGGTATAATATTTCCTTGAATTGAGGCCTTTATCGAATTATCGCGGTCAATAATTTCCTTTTAGTGCAAACCTGTTTAAACATATCATAACCGAGTAATTAAATAGTGACGTTGAAGCGAAACATGACGAAAAGTGTTTTTTTCGCTTAGTAATTAGAAGTCTTGATTCCAGAGTGAACCATTACATTATATAAACACTGTCACATTTGGCACAGCTCAAAAGTGATAAATCATATCTTCGATCAATACTGGATGCAGAATACCCTCCGAAGTGCTGATAAAATCGAATCTGCGAGAGACTGACATCAATGCTTTTCCCCCTAATGTATTTTCACAAAATTTTTTTGACTCAAAAGACGAGTATTGCATTTCGTGCTTAAAAGCAAAAAAGTAATTTCTTAAACACTGCTCCAGGGATTGAAAACAAAGCAAAAATTACCAAATTTGGATTTCTAAATTGAATATCGAGAAACACTGAAAAACAATTGCAACACAACATGGAAGTATAACTTGTCAAGTACTTTCGTTTCGCATCTAAGAACCAAACAGTTAGTATGCATAAACTAAACATCGCGGCAGGGACTGTGCGCTTCTAAGAGAGAAACGTTAAGATTTTTCGCGGAAAGCAGTGGTCGAGATATACCTAAATCGCATATTTAACTCTGAACCAGCCGACGAGATGAGGTTGTGGCAAACCTATGCGTGTGTTGAACATGTTGGCGTAAATATGACCGATCTAAGAGCTGGAATTCCACTATATTAATTCTGACAAAGCGTTGATTTCGTGATTTTTGGCGAACCCGTATATATAAAAAGTCGCAAAATTTACAAACATTTGTATCTCGCAAAAATGACAGTATCATGCAATTATATTATAACAATTCTTGTCGTTAATACGAAATTCAAGAGCGCTCAGTTTTCTCGATGTTTTCCTAGGATGTGAGAAGGATTCTACCCTTTAAATTAATTAAAAATTAAAATAATTCCTGCAGATTTTAATCTTTTCTTCTATGTGATCAAAGAAAGACGTCAATCGCTGTATAAACTTGAGCATTTTCAAGCCACATATATGCGGAGTCTTCTTGAAAATTCATTCTAAATTAAACTCCATGGCCAGTTGGCATGTTTCGCATGTTGATGTGATAATTGCAGCTGACTACATATTTGAACCACTCAACAGTAGAGTGACTTATCTTGATTCGATAAACGCTTTGACAAATGTTGTATACGCGTGAAAGGCTTCGGTCTTGTCGCCTCACCGAAGGCCTTGCAAAAAACGTTTCCTTTCTCAATTCCATCACTCAAACATTAGATATTTCTACATCTGTCAAAGACCCGTGTTCGTTCTGTTTTGAGTGTCGTGAGTTCAAGCACACAATGAGCGTGAACGCCAAAGTAGCTAACGCAAACAGCAAAAAGATAAAACCACTTCCTATTAAAACATACGATAGCTCTTCGTCGACTTCATCGCAATAAGGCTTTTTGTTGACAACATCACTTGAGCTTAACAACCTTGAACAGCGAAAGCCAACGTTTAAGAAGATAAAACCTGGCGCTAAGAAAAGCAGAGAGGCTACCAGTAGACCCCAGACTGCTAAGTTTACCATACAGACAGTGTGTGGTACGTTCGGTTCACGCGTTGATGAGATAATCTTCCCGTTTCACGCAACGTTCACTTCACGTAACGGAGGCTAGACAACACGAAACAAACTGTACGCGGCATACACTATGAAGTCTATGAATCATCTATTTTCACTTTGCTTGCCGCATTAATGTCTTATGCAGCATCTGTCTCTAGCTTCATACATTGAATTTGCCTCTTCCAATCCATTCGCTTGAACTCATTGCAACGTTGTACGACAGTGTAAGATCTTCCCTAATTTCACTCGTAAATGTTTCAATAATGATCCAAACTAACTCGCCAGAAGGGTGCTAACGCAGATATGTTCGTCGCCTTCAAGGTGCTAGAAAAGCGGCAAATTGACTACACGGAATGCCAAGCAAGCAACGTCCGGGGCGGTATTTCACACACGTTTAAAGTGATTAAAAATTAAAATAAAATTGTTGTCTTGGTTTCTTTATTTTTGTGCTATTTGGAGAAGATTGAACGATAAATCCTCCGCCAAGTGGTCGTCAAATATTGTTTTATGCTTTGCTCCAGGCCGACTATTCTCTTCGTCAACATATATAAGCTTTGAAGTTTCTGTCAAGAGCTATAGGCTGTGGTAGCGTTAGCCAAAATAATAAAAAAAAAACTTTATTGCCGCCAGCGAAAAGTAATTCATAATAACTTTGACGTTCATTACTTTCTTATTCACTGCCAATGTATTAAGAAACATAATAAAACATTCTCTTTAGTACGATGTATTTCTGTTTAAATTTATTAAAGCAATTATATTTCCGAATCGAAATCCTATTTTACAGCGCGGTACGGAGTATGCCTAACAGCGGAAATCTCGTTCTTGGCTCTAACGCGTGTTTTATACTTACCACAAAGGGATCTATTTTAAGTATCCAGAAATATATATTATTTACATGTTATCAAATTGACCGTCGGATGAAGATTTCGGTCATCGGAAACGTTACGGTACGAAACAGCTGGATTGATTCAAACTAATTTTCTCTTTCAAAACAAGCTCTTAATAACAAAATTGCCACCCCACGTAAGACCATATCGAGTGCACGCACTATTTAATAATTGAAAACCAATCACAGAGTTTGTAATATACAGCAAAAAAAGTGATTATTTTAACTATTTTTTAATTCCCTTTCAAAGGCAAAATCCTGACGTTGTAAATTTTGAGTCTGAAAACGAAATACTTTACGCGCAACAATTCAAATGAACGGTTATTTAGTAATGGTTTTCCTGTGGTGCTGTTTGATGTTATACGAAGTGGTTCTAGCGCGCAGTTTAATATATGTGAGTGAAATCTTTAAGTGTGATCAAATGAAAACTACTGAGCAGTACTTTCCTCTAGTGCTGTTTATTATCCTGTACAAGATTGTTCTAACTTTTGATCTTTAATTAAGTGTGACCATTCAAATGAAAGTTACTGAGCAGTACTTTCCTGTGGTGCTGTTTATTATGCTGTACAAGGTGGTTCTAACTTTTATGTATGTGGATGAAATCCTTAAGTGTGACCATTCAAACGAAAGCTGCTGAGAAGCACTTTCCTGTGGTGCTGTTTGTTATGCTGCACAAGGTGGTTCTAACTTTTGATTCTGTGGACGAAATCCTAAAGTGTGACCATTTAAATGAAAGCTACTCAGCAGTACTTTCCTGTGGTGCTGTTTATTATGCTGTACAAGGTGGTTTTAATTTTTGATTCTGTGGATTAAATCCTAAAGTGTGACCATTCAAATGAAAGATACTGAGCAGTACTTTCCTGTGGTGCTGTTTTCACAGGCAAAAAATCTGACGTGTGCTCCGTGCATATGTACAATTATAATGCACGCACCATACGTATGCTTTCGTGCATTGTGGAGTTATACAGAACTCAGTTTGACCAATCACAGTGCTTGCTTGACCATGGCTATTTTATGATATGTTATACAAGGTGGTTCTAACTTTTTGAAAGTTGCTGAATGCGCAGAATGATCTTTAGTTTTGAGAGTAAAATAGTTAGTCGCATCTGAAAAAACCTAAATACTTGTCACAGACGTAAGTTAAATATTAACTCAAAAGGCACCAAAGGAGGTCGACAACAAGAAAACCACCTTAATTTTGTAGTATTTTTAACACAGTAGATTAATTCTGTAAATGTTTGGTGTCCATATGTGGTTTTGTATTCAGTATTTTTGGCTAAAAAATGTTCCAAAATAGCCTTGGAAGGTACCTGAAGCCCTATCAGTGATCAGCATCAAATTTCTCCTGGTAATATCAATCACCCAAGGTGAATTTTCTTGATATTTTAATAACTTCTCCACAGTACTTTTATAAGAAAACGTATGGGAAAAAGATACGAGAATTTGGTCTTTGATATTAGGAGATAAAAGGTTAACACGCTTCACCGTGAAAGATAATACAATTGTTATGAAGGATTTACGTAGAAAGATTTATTTTGAAAGGCTTACCATTTTATGCCGTTTGTATCTGTCCGGCCGCTCCCAAGAAAAAAGGTGATTACCATCGCAATACAAATTAAACAGGAAACTGTGATCTTACAGTAGAGGAAATATCTATCAAATGATAAATGACAGAGGTTAAGACATGGTATATATAAAAACTCGAAAGGGTTGTTTTTCGGTGTCATCAAAAAAACCAATTCAACTGCATTAGTTAATAATTAAAAAGTTTAATTAAATTTACCTGACGCTCGTGGTAGATAATCGAGATTTGTCTGACTTTTAATCAAAATTTGACAAAGCAGACAGTGTTTGTGTTTTGAATCTTAATATTACGCCAGAGGGATTACTTAATGAAGCCACATCGCCGATGTAAATTTTGTTCCGCCTAGTGAGTGTCCAGCCAATAACAGTTTTGTAAGAAAAAACAAAACAAAAACATGGTAATTCTTTGCAAGTCCTTCCGGTGTCCTTCTAAGAACTGCACTGTCATGTGTTTTTTGTCATGAAGCCTCACTCGTTACAATTACAAGTGCGTGTCAAGTCCGTGTTATGTACGACAAAAACAACAATTAGCTTTATTTGCATGACTATAACAGTATTGCAAAAGCTATTCATAACTAATTATTGATAAGAGAAATAGCGGCGAAGTGAACTACTCCTGAACGAGGGTGGTGAGAATTTCAGTCCTGTGGCTCTTGGTTATGCTGTGGTGGAAATAAACTGCATGCAATCGAGGCCCGTATCGTGCCGCTGTCACCAAGTAAACAGGAAAACAAGATGGCGGAGTGTTGCAGCGAAATTGGGTAAAAACGAGGGTAAAGCTCTGTCAAACTGCGGATCGCGTTGTTTTTCGGAACTTGTAGAGTGGTTGGTTTAGAGACAACTTCAAAGTAAAGGGATATGTTACATTGAGCTTCTTGTTGCCAGGAACCTCGTGGAGTGTCACACTTTGTAGGCGAAATTTGTCCCACAACTGAGTTTTAAGATATTGGAAATAAGGTTAATAAACGATTGAACATGGGAACTGGAGCTTCTGCTAACAGAAGAGGTTCGGTTTTGATAAGTCCCAGAGCTGAAGCCATGACAGAAGTGAATGCGAATGGGGTAAGTGAATGATAAAAAGCTTAAAATAAAAAGATGCATAGCTTTCATTGGAATATTGAAAGCAATGTAAGGTTTAAAGTTTACGCATTGGCTATTCGTACGGCACCCGTACGGCGACTTGTATTTGCTATTCGTACGGGAGTCCGAAGATTTCATAGGATTTCTCTTTAATTCCTGATTCTCGCTTACCCAAATTATTATATTTACCTTTAGAAGGAATAAGCAAATCCAGTGAGTGCCTTTTCTTTGAGCGAGATAAGTTTGCGTACTCTCTGCTCACTAAAGCGAACGAGCCACTCGCGACACTTCAAACTTTTTCCGAGCTACCAACATAAACTCGCACATGTCACGCAACCTCTTCTTCACAGATCAACTGGCTACAATTAGTACGCTGTAGCTTGAAAATGTGCGAAAAGAATTTCTTATATCTTATAAATAGTTATAATACACTGGCTTGGATCGGGGGGTAAGTGACAACTTGGTAATTCAATGAATTTGAACTCACGTTGGTAATCCCGTACGAATTATTCGCATTTTTGCTATTCATACGGGAATTCTTCTTCCTTCTATAGTAGGCGCAGTTTCAGTCATTGCAGTGAAAATTTATACCTGTGTCAGAAGGAGAGGTGTGTTCTTTAATATCTTCAACATAATTTCTGTACGGAAATGCGAGTATCCAATAGGTAAATTCTTCCATTAAGTGAAACTCCCATTTCGCGGCTTTCTGGCCGTACGAATAGCATCACGCAGGTTGGGAATACGGGAGTCCACGGAACCGCTCAATCAGTATACCACCGGTCAGGATCAGTTGTCTGAATTTCTCAACCAGGTTAGCGATTCTTAAATTTAATGATAATTTTTACTGATACTCATAGGAATCCCAAATGAATAGCAAATACCAGTGGCTGTATGGTCTCTTCTAATCGCGTGACGTGTGCGTGAATATAGCGCAAAACAATTCCAAGTTTCGCGAGTGGCTCGTTCGCTTAGTGAGCAGAGAGTATGAAAACTTATCTCGCTCAAAGAAAGGGCACTCACTGGATTCGCTTATTCCTTCTAAAGGTAAATATAATAATTTGGATAAGCGAGAATCAGGAATTACAGAGAAATCCTATGAAATCTTCGGACCCCCGTACAAATAGCAAATACAAGTCGTCGTACGGGTGCCGTACGAATAGCCACTGCGTAAAGTTTAATTGGACTACTTTGTACAATGCGATATTCAGCGCTGCTGGAAAGTACTGCTCAATAGTTTTCATTTAAATGGTCACACTTTATGCTGACTCAAAATTAAAGATAAAACCAGCCAGAAAAAATCAAGGCCTTTAATCTTTAATCTTTGTCGTTTCATACTACATGCACAGAGGAAGCTGGGTTATATTAAGGACAGTAGTACTAATAAATAAGTATTTTTGCATGGTTTTTGACTATGCGGGGAAAGCAGATCTCAGCAAGGGCTATTGAAAGAAAATTGAAAGAAAATTGGGGATAACTGTGCATTTTTTAGAGATAATTAAGCAAGAATAATAAATATTATTAATCTAAAGAAACGGTACAATACAAAGCAATGTATGGCATTTTTTTTCCAAATAGAAGCTTTACTATCTCTGAAAAATGCATGGTTACCCCAAATTTTCTTTTTGGATACCAAGAGCACTTGCTAAGTTCTGCTTTCTCCCCATAGTTTTAAACCGTGCAAAAATATCCCTGTATTAGTAGGCACCATTTTGTAGGCACCGTCCTTAGCTCTATAGTTGTATGGATAACCTATAGGTAGACTGGTTGAAAGAATACAGTTCTACTAGTGACTGATTAATTGTGTTAACTGTTCCGACAGCAACTAATGTTGGATTCTCCAGCCTTGATTGATCTGAATCATGGAACAGTACGCTATCGACACCCTGATGAAAAACGAGAGCAGGACAACACTAAAATAAAAACAGGATACTTTTACCATCCTCGTCTGGATGACTTCAGCGAAGGTATTGATACAAAGAAGCATTTATTATGTAAAAGAAATGTCCCAAACATTTTGATTTTCAGTTTTTCTTTTCTCAAGTATTTTTAGCCGACGTTTCGGCGTCATCGTGACACCATCCTCAAGGCAAAGTGGATAAATTAATGTGAAGATTTGATTTCTATACTTTACAGTCTCTACAAATTAGCATATTAACAAAGGATCACAAGTTCTTTTCTTTGTTAATATGCTAATTTGTAGAGACTGTAAAGTATAGAAATCAAATCTTCGCATTAATTTATCCACTTTGCCTTGAGAATGGTGTCACGATGACACCGAAATGTCGGCTATTAACTTTAATTTTCGCTTGCTTATGTTTTAAGAAATCATTATTGATCAAGTATTTTTGTTAATAATATGTTTAGCCTCATAAATACACTGTCAGTGGTTCCTCCAATGAACAGTTCCAGAAAAAAATCCATATCCACCCTGGATGGAAGGTCATCAGAAATTCCTAAGGGGAGGGGGGACCGTCTTAAAAGCCAAAATTTTAGAAGCAAAGTATGAAGCTAAACTGGAATTTCCCAGGGGGAGGGGAGGTGCAAAACAAAAACCTTCCATGGGGAGAGTGAAAATTTTCTGGAACCGTGCAAATTATCTACATGTATTTTCCTTTTGTAACAGCATTTTACTGTTTTCATTGTAGATGCTGAAGTGCGACCAGAAGACAGTTTTAAATTCCACTATGTGTTCAAAGGACCAAAGAAGGATGGCAAACAGAAGAAGTTGTACTATGTGTACGGAACGCACTTGGCAGCAAAAGATGAAGGAATAAAACAAGAACCACACAGACCCATAGGGAAAGGCTATAACTGGCCAGAATCCTACAGAAAGGCTAACAACCTGTACTACGAGCTCACATTCCCAGAGCAAGGTAATAACTTTATTTAACTGTCAAAGTATTTGGCACTGTAGTGCTAATAACTACAGGGACACTGTAAGTGACTGAACCATATAAACTTAACATAACATTTGTTAAAATTTCCAACTGATGTGAGGCAGACCAGTTGGCTATTTACAAAGTGTGGCCTAAATGGATTTGAAAATGGGACTACTGTGAAAGAAATCCAAGTGGTCAGGGGGGGAATTGAACCCAGGACCTCCAGATTTCAATGTCCAGCGCCCTAACCACAAGGCCACACTTTCTCCCTAAGGTCAGAGTTTACTTGATCAGTTTTATATCAGTTTTTCTTGATCTTATTAGTTTATATGTTCACTTTTCAAACTTCTGAGGAAGGTCACCCAAAATATAAATCAATATTTATTTTTGTTTTCTAGGTGATCAAGAAGATGACTTTACAGATACTGACAGTGTAATGACTGGAGTAGACTCACCAGAACTGGCTGATTCTGTTCCTGACAAGGAAAACCTGAGGTAGGTCGATCACTAGGCATATTTATAAACAGAAAGATCTGTTTGTCATACAATCCTGTTTATGTATAGTTATGTACCAATCATTGCTGTCAATAAAACTTCACTCTTGCTGAAGCTCACACTGGTACAGGCTCTGTTTTGGGGAGGAAAAGCAGGCCCAAGTAAGTGGCAGAAAACTAGCCTAGCATGCAATAGTTAACAAGTCCAGAGTGAGAGGCAGAAATCTAGCCTCGCTCCATTCCTATCCTTCTTGTTTGGTACATGTATTTTATGTCAATAGGGTTCGGGAGTGGTCGCCTCATAGTAATGATGGTCTGGACAAAATTAATGTACAACAGATGTGTTGTGATCTTCCAAGCTGGGGTTTAATGTAAAAGATGTTCAGTTGACTATCAAGAATTTTGAAATGACCAATTAAAAATACATCAATTCAATCATTACTTTAGGGAGTTTAAAAATATTTCTAACTAAGTGTAAACTTTGTATGTGGCTAAATGTAATTTAGGTTAAGTTAACCTCGAAGCAATGCTGGTCAGCTGTTTCCCCAACTATATTAGGGGTGGCCCGATGTCTCTAGCAGGGGCACCTCATGACTTATTTACACAGTTGCTTGCTTGCAGTTCTTCGCTAAGTGTTGTTTCAATTGCTTGCTGTTTGCGTGCCAGTTTGTGCTTTGGTTTTTCCCATCCCTCCCTCCCTCTTGGTGTGGACTCGGTAAACATTGGGTCGGTAAGTATTCCACTGAATTTTTCAGTGTGACGGTGCCTGGTGGGGGCCGCTTGCAGGGTTGCCATGGATACCTCCTCCTCATGCTAGAGCATTGCCTGGCTCCACCAACTTCAAAGGCACCAACTTCCAAGCTCATCTATTAGTGATGAGTTTAACTATAAAAATAATTGAATTTAATACAACAAAAAGTGGTAAGGTAAAGGTGACTATTTGGAGGGTTAGGGTTAGGGTTATGTGGGTGACTATATGGTACCTTACCATGAATTATATATTAATTACTTGCAAAAACGTAATGCAGCAATATTAAGATCTTTAAAAGTTATTTATAATAATTTATAATGGTGTACATTTTGCCTCTCATCTAAGGATTGTTCTGGGTGAGATGGAAAGTGTGGATTCTCTCAAAATGAGGATGGCTCTGCGACTTTTGATACCAGCTGTGAACTTTCATGTTCTTCATAACAAGAAGGAGCTCAGGTAATACCCCCAAGTTAACTTGTAGTTGTTACACTGTGTGTATGGTTCCAGAAAAAGTCATTACGGTGTAACCTCAATTTAGCTTTATCTCTATATAACAAAGTCCTCGGCATGACAAACAATATTCTCGATAAAATGAACCAATTTAATCTCCAGTCCCTTAATTGGCACTTTGTTAAATCAAGGTTCCACTGGATAATCCACTCCAAAAAGAATTGGCATTGTCCAGAAACAACAAGGGTTAGTGGATTCTCAAGGGTGAAAATTTGTTAAAACTAAACTTGAATTTCCAGCTCTGGGGACTGGTAGGAGCCGCGCTCAAATTAAAAAAATCCTTTGCAAGGGAGTATGGAAAATTTCTGGAACAACACATCAACACAACATGACTGTGTGTTGTGGTGATGTTTTTTTATGTATAATTATAGTGTCTATTTTCACACCAAAAGTGTATTACCATGAAACACTAGTGTGTATTGTCTTTAGGGGAGCCCTAAAATGCAAAACAACTGACCCCAGTTGTTCAAAGGGTGGATAATTTTATCCACTGGATAGTTCGCTATCCAGCAGATAAAAAGTGTGCAAGATTTTCACATGCACAATAGTCCTATAATTTGTGAATAGACTAGTCAAGCATATGTCAAATTTAAGAATGGGATTACTTGGAAAACTTGCAAAAGCATTGGTTGAAGTACATTTGCTCCTCCGGATAGTGACTTATCCAGTGGATAAGTGAACAACTGGGGCCTGAAGGGCTGATCTCGAGCATAACCATCTTATGACAAATTTTGCTGACTCAAGGGTGGGGTCAACTTTAGTTTGTATTAGCTTGAACCATAGAAGCCAAAAATCAACTGATAGATTGTATGTTCCCTTCATAGGCCTGAGGACATTGTAGGACATCTGAGAACACCTGAACAAGGAAACTGGAAAAAATTCCCAGTTATGCTGCATTTGACCTAGTCTCCCAAAAACATTGTTGAAGGAAAGATCCTTTCAGATACTGTAGTTGACAGCAGCAGGCCAACAACTAAACTGAGTAGCTAGTGATATTAGGTCCACATGTACAGCTACATTGTATATTAGGTAAATAAACCCTGTCAGGTGGCTGGTATATCAGAGGATATGGTGTATATTATGCCCAAGGCTGAAAGATTGTCCAAAAAATGAACAGTGTTTCAAGGGAAACTGTAAGCCAAGCTAGGGCATTTTCCTCCGATATACATGTACCAGCAAGCTGAAAAGGAGTTTGTTTATTTTAAGTCTCCTATTAATTTCTGAGATGCACCCGCTTTACTTTGGAAAAGACAAAAACAGTCAGTGACATAAGCTCAATTATCAGCCGCTGTTTGGGAAATGAGCCCACGGACACAAAGGAACGGCGAAAATCAAGGCTACCATCATGTTGACATTCAGCACTCTTTTAATCTTGATTCAAAAACTGATTCTCTTAAAGTTTGACAGTGTATTATATATATTTATTTTTACTAAATATGGTACTTTTAACGTTATGGTCAAGTTTGCTAACTAAAGACATTTGCAAAACAGTTAACTGAAAATAATATAAGTCATTTCAGTGTGTATGATAATGCGATCTTCTCTGCATACATTGCACAACTATTTCTATAATTTGGCTTTTCTGTACTGTACATAGGCATCTAGAATTATTTATTTTGTAAAGTGTGACCAAGGAAACACTGGCAATACACATAGATGTACTGGCACAAACAGCCAAGAAAAAGTTTCTCTATTTTTTGTGAACTCATAAAACTAGGCTGTACATAACAATTTTATAGAAATTTTAGCATTTTGTAAAACATAAAAAAGTAAATAAATTTACAGACATTAAGATATACAGCAACACTTTCAGAAATACCCATCCCCTTGTCATAGAAGGTTCAAAAACTCATTAATAATCCATAAGCCCATTGACCTATCAAATGGTTTTAAAACTGGATATAACCTCCTCCTTATTAGAATGTGGTGTTTCATGTTTTTCTCATATGCTAATTTCCAACGTTCACAAAAGCATCATTGTTATGAACTCTCTTGAAACAGGCTTTTCCAGGAATGTTTTTGAAGCCGTTCAAAACACTTGCAGCACATGTTTTATCGGGTCTAAAACCACTCGGCTGTGCCTTGTGGTTTTAAATCCCGATAAAACACTGCTGCTCGTGTTTTAAACATTACTTATAAATTGGCCAACAATAGGCCAACTTACATGAAAATACAAACTTGTGCAAGGTACAGTATGCTAATGCAAAGAAGCTGTAAGTAATTCAAGGGTTTTATGCAAGTGTGTCATAAGTGCATTTTGTGCCTTGAAGTTGAAGTTTGCTCTAAATAAGCTGTATTTTGTTGCAAACTGATGACTCCTTATCATGTAAGAAACTAGACTTCAAGTTGTATTTAGCACTGTATTTAGGTTTTGAGCAAAAGGCTACATAAACCCAAGAAAGAGAGAACAATGTTAGACTGATTTCTTTCTTTTTTTTAACACAAACTTAATGAACGTTTCGTTTGAGTTCAGTAATTTTCATAAACAAAAGAAATCAAGTGACATTTCCTCTTTTATGTCAGTCACTTGTGTTTAGAGAAGTGTAATACAAGCTAAATTTCTTGGACCAAAATGAAGCATACATTCAAGCTGTTTTGCAGTCTAGACTTTTGGATCCTCGTATGGATGTACGACTGGTTATGTACTAAGAGTTTCTCGTTAAAGATAAGATATAACAAGACAGGTTGTTCAGTCAAAAAATACACAAACTCAAGTCTTTTGGTGACTATGTTTTCTGCTTTCTACCTAAAAAAATATTATTTACATCCCGGACAAGTATGTACAGCTATCTATTGAATTCCCCTAAGAGCGTGGTTGCAAATGGTTCCTGCCTATGACTACAGTTTGAGACGGGGGTGGCTGAAAGAGGAGTGTTTCTTCTTCTTTCAGCAAGTAATGGAGAAGTCTCGCTTACTGAAATCTTAAATGATACAGCAGTTAAAGAGTTAAGTGATAGCTCCTCAAGATCACTGCTGTTTGGAGGGATGGTGGAGCGACGACAGAGATTCAAAATATGGCTGCAGAAAGATGCAAACTGCCTGTGCTGTCCATATACAAAACAATTTAAGATTCCTTGCAGTGGGTTTATGGAAGCCTGTGAAAAGATGAAAGCAAATTTTACTCATGACAGGTTTTTTTTACTCAAAATACCACAGTAATGACTCTAATTATTGCAGATCTTCTAATACACTTAAACTTAAACATAGTTGCCATCTGTCATGAAATATCCAATATTATAATTATAATAATTATTATTACAGGATACAACTAGTGGATATACAATCCATCCAAAAACTATTGGATACAACTACTGGATATTAAACAATCCAATAATTGTTGGTTACAACTACTGTATATACAGTCCAATAGCTATTGGATACAACTACTCGATATACAATCCAATACGTATTGGATACAACATCTGTATAATACCATCCAATTACTATTGGATACAACTACTGGTCGGATATATAAATTATCCAATAACTATAACATCTGGGCCGGGTTGTTCGAAAGCGTCTACGATTAAAAGTTAAGTGAGGTTTTCATCCCGCTCATTCAAAATGGTTTTAAGAGCAAAATTTAAGCTAAATGTAAAGAAAAGTCTAAGTCAAAACTGAGGGCCAAGAATCTTTTGTAAGGATTTTTTATTGATTGGTAATTAAACTCGAATCAAAGTTCGCGTTAATCCAGGATTAGCTTAATCAGGCTTAATTGAACAACTGGGCCCTGTATATACCATCCAATTACTATTGGATACAACCACTGGATATACAATCCAATAACTATTGGATACAACTACTGGATATACAATCCAATAATAACTATTGCATAGTGAACTACTGGATATAATATTATAATCCAATAATTATTGGATACAACTACTGGTGGTGGTGGTGGTGGTCGTCGTGGTCGTCGTGGTCGTTGTCGTCGTCGTCGTCGTCGTCGTCGTCGTCGTCGTAGTGGTGGTGGTGGTGGTGGTGGTGGTGGTAGTAGTAGTAGTAGTAGTAGTAGTAGTAGTAATTGCTTTATTTGCATGACCACAAGATTTACAGTATTGCAAAAGCTTATATAATCTAATTACTAACAAACAGTGTAAAGTATCATAACAATATATAATTAATTCTAAGTTACATCATCAATATCCAATAATAGCCTGTCACGTATAATCATACATCATTGAAGAAATAAACTTCATAACCAGTTTGTTTACATTATAGTCTTTAGAGTTCATCAGTAGTTTCACAATGTCTGATGTCGATTTCGTTTGAATATCAGGTATCATTTTACTTATGTCTTCATAGAATGTCTGCCTCTGTAAAGAGTAGCAACTACATTGAAACAAGAAATGAGTTTCATTTTCCACTTGATTTGATTGACACAACTGACATAATCTTAACTCTCTAGGAAGATGATCTTTCTGATATCTACCAGCTTCAATTCTGAGTTTGTGGTTACTTAATTTAAACTTAACTAGGTTTCGTCTATCAGGAAAATTTCTTAAATGAGTTAAATAATTAGACGAAGAGTATTCATTCTTGAAAACCTTATAGAACTGATCTAACTTTTTTGAGTGTTCAAGGTTGTGTTGCCAGAAACGTAGATACTTGTTTTTCATATTAGTTTCAATTTGCCTTATTGTCTCATTGCTAAAATTTTCAGGATTTAGATCAGATGAATAGTATTTTTCTAACATGCCCATAAAATTGGAGTAAAAACCGGAATTATTAATGGAGTGTATTAAATGTTTTGACATCAGAAAAGATTGCTTAACGATAGAGTCATTCTCCTTATTGTTTAGGTAAACAAAGCATTTCATAATTTTTTGGTTTATTGCAATAAGTAATGGATATCGCCCTAACTCAGCCCTACATGCTAGGTTAGGAGTGATAAAAATCTGCGAGTCAGCGAGCCATGCGAGCCAAGGTGTGAGCCATGCGAGCCATGCGAGCCGTGCGAGCCGTGCGAGCCATGCGAGTCACGCGAGTCATGCGAGCCACAGTATAAATGGGTCATAAATGTTAAGAATTTTTATTTGTTGTATTTACATTCACATAAGAACAAGAACAAGAGCATGGGAACAAGATGAATAACATCGCAATATTTAATTCTTACAGTGGGACAACGCAAACCATGATACTTTTTGTTCCAGTCAACCCAGGTCACGCGTGAACGATATTTTTAAAATTTGAACGGAGTTTTGAAATTTACATGTCAGTTTTGAAAGTCGCCAACGAGATTTCAGAGTTCCCGTATAAATTTCCCTAGCTTATTGACGGTATAAAGCTATGAATTTTTCTTTACACTGCAAAATTGAATATTTCAAGAATAACAATTGTTTCCCAAGTATTTTGAATCTTTTTTTTTTCAGTTAATGCGTCTTTTTCGGAACGATCTCCAACATTCCATTCACACGTCGGACATTACAAAGAGAAATTCGAATGTTCATTTCATTCTTGGAAATACTGTTCACGCGTGACCTGGGTTGACTGTAATTGACACGTCAGGGCTGATTGTCAGTGTCATTCCAAACTTGTAAGGTATGATAAATGAGTACTCAAAGATGAGCGAAGTCAATATTGTCGCCCAAAATTCAATTTGAAAAGAAGCAGCGTAACAGAAGCATTGTTTTTTTTTTTTTTTTCTTGAATGAAGTTCCACGTGGATATCAATGAATGACATGTATCAATAGATACCTATTCGAGTAGTGGTGCTGCCGTATGTTTTTCTCGGATTTTTTTCCTGAAGTCTTGAACCTTAATAAATTTTTGCGTATTGTTTTTATTTTTTTGCGCATCTTGGGTGATTTTGAATAGGCAAAATTCTCTCCAAAATTATAACAAAAACGAAAAAAAAAAAAACAAAACAAAAAACAAAGAAAAAAATTCGTCCAAAATTTTCTCACGCGAATGTAAATAAAACAAATAAAAATTTTTAACATTTGCACTGTGGCTCGCATGACTCGCATGACTCGCATGACTCGCGTGACTCGCATGGCTCGCACGGTGGCTCGCATGGCTCGCTGGCTCGCAGATTTCGCAGACCCCTAGGTTAGAGGCTTTGTTGTTTACCTCCAAATAGCGTTTGCAAAACTTTAAATGTACTTTTTCTAATGGGGAATTATCCCATGTTTTGAACTCCTGCTTCGTGTACATACCCCAAACCTCACTGTTATAGCTTAAGATCGAGAATATCATCGTGTCGAAGATCTGAGATGCTGTGTTGGGATTTAGTTTACTGAGGAGTGTGTGTTTTTGGATGTTAGAGAAGGCGTGCATGGCCTTTTCTTTTAAGTGATCTAACGCAAGAGTGAAATTTCCTGTTGGGGTTAAACGAGTTCCTAAATAAGTGTATTCCTGAACAAATTTCAACAGGTTCGGTGTCTATTTTAAAATTAGTAGTAGTAGTAGTAGTAGTAGTAGTAGTAGTAGTAGTAGTAGTAGTAGTAGTAGTAGTAGCAGTAGTAGTAGTAGTAGTAGTAGTAGTAGTAGTAGTTGCACACTAGAAGCTATACTAGTGGTCATCATTGTTGTCTGTAATAAAAATGTAATTTGATAATAAAATAAAATTGGATAGTTTTCCAAATGTTTGTGATTAACATTTCCCTTCCCATTGTTCTGCCATTAGTTCCACTCAGATTTGGAGACAAAAATAACACTAAACAGTTTATACCTCTACCATCCAAAGACCAAAGTGGTTAATACCGGTATCGTCATCACTAAAATTGCTTTTATAGGTAGCCATATCATGAAATCCATCAACAAAGTTTGGCAACCAGCTGAAAAAAAATCATAGCAAGCCTAATTATATTGCTATTCAGAAATCCCATTCAAGCAACCATTGTATTATTTGTAAATTTTCAATATCTATCCAAATAAATTTAACTATTAATTTGGATACCCATCCAAATATTTTGAAATAATATATTCCTGACAAAATCTTTTTACCCTTAAATAATACACAATATAATTAATAGGTAATAGGACTACATGCTTTTCCAATTTGGAAATAATTGGATTCAAAAAATTCCGAGGACTGCCAATTTCGCAGTCCAAGAAATTTTTGGAATCCAATTATTTCCAAATTGGACAGCATGTAGTCCTATTACATATACTAATTAAGCAACAACAACAACAACAGATAATAATAATAATAATAATAATAATAATAATAAAATCTTTATTACAAAACCTCAATTAAAATCCTATTTACAATCAACTTGCTGTTACAAAAAAAAACCAATCAATTCATCGAAACACTATTCATTCACAAATTCTAAAAAAAGAAGTAACTTAATCTAATAATGATAATAATAATAATAATAATAATAATAATAATAACAATAATAATAATAATATTATAATATTTATTTATTTCCTCTTCTTTTATGTAAGGTTAAGTTACTTCTATTTTTTAGAATTTGTGAATTTTTGTAAGAGCAGGTTGATTGTAATTATGATTTTAATTGAGGTTTTGTAATAAAGATTTTATTATCATTATAATATTTAATGATAATAATGATAACAAAAATAAAAAAATAATAAATAATAATAAATATTGATAATAATAATAATAATAATAATAATAATAATTATTATTATTATTATCATCATCATCATCATCATCATCATCATTATTATTATTATTATTATTATTATTATTATTATTATTATTATTATAACAACAACAAATGAATGAATTTTTAAGGAATGACAAAGAACATCCACCTTTCCAAAGTTTTGGAGAAATCCAGAAATCCAAGGTGGCCACCTTTTGGAAATTATGATGTATCATAGTAATTATTGTCTTCATCACTTTGTGATGCAGACCTCAGAGGAAACATATCTTTGTAAGCACTATCCATCTTCATATAGTGTCATAGGATAGTCATGTCTACTCAGAGTTAACACTGTGGGGGGGGGGGGGGAGGGATGGAACTCCCACCCCCTGGCTACAGAAGATGAAAGAAGCGCCGCTGCTTAGAGCATTCTCGTCCCCAGAACCAATTCCTTCTAGCCAGCACTGGCAAAAAGGAATGCAATTCTGGGGATGAAAATGGGTCTTAAGATTGGGTTACTGCATGCACAACATAAATTACATATTATATTAAATTACATTTTTTACTACAGTTGTTTAATATTATGTTGCAAGAAAAGTTACCCTGTGTTACATCATCAATTAACAGAGCCTAAATGGCTTACCAGAATAGAAAGACAGACACTATGGCACAGAATTTTTTCCTGACAGACTTTTGCATGTTTCTCTCATTATCTGTGAAGGTGGCAGTTCTTTTCATGTTTTGTGACACTGAAACAAATTAAAGTTAAACATTAGAATTGAGAAGATTTCACATGTCAGTAAAAATGCTGAAAATTTACCATTTTGGGCTCATATTCTATAGGCATTTATTTTATTTTTTTGGTGTACATGTAGTGTACCTTTTTGCGTTCGACATAGAAAGAATGCACTCTTTGTGCTTGGAGTTGAGGTTGTATGGGACAGTCAACGAATGAACGAATGAATGAATCTTGGGGTGCATATCCGGTATCCCCTGCAGATTTTAATTTGCAGGGGCAGATGACATCATCACTAACTTGGCAAAGGAGAGAGAGCCTGGGATTAAGATCATTCAATGCACTCCCTTATCTTTGATTATTACTCGTTTAATTTTCAAATCTTGCAGATGCTGAAAAGCCCTATTTAGGGGTGTTCAATAATAAAAGTGTATGTATCAGGACTGTCAACTCTCCCGGATAAATCCGGGAGTCTCCAGATTTTGAACCGTATCTCCCGGTCTCCAGATTTATCTCTTTTATGTCTGTAATTTCCCGGATAATTGACGAAGTTTGCTATTTGTCGTAGACTTGACTTTCTGACAAGAAAATCTGAAATGTGTAGCGTTGTTTCTAATTAAACTGTTTAATGTACCTCTGAACCTGTGAATTTGGCCTTGATGCGATGCCTCTGTAAGGCGCTTTGTTATTGCTGGCCGGGGAAGTCATATTCTCCGGCATATTTGAAGACGTGTGAGGTTGACAGCCCTGATGTATGTGTGTAAAAAAATTATATGTAATAATTGTACAATTGAACCATGTATAGCTGTATGTATGCATTGTATTAAGAACAGCTGGTGCAAATTATGAAGTACCTCTTTTATAAGCTTTCCAGTAGATGACAGGAAGACAAACCATAACCAACAGCAATGGAATATAGCAAACCAAGTAATGAAAAAGAGCTTCAATCCCAGATGAGCAACTAAAATGGATAAAATCTATTCAGGATTCAAATGACTTGAATGCAAAATAGCAGTTTTTTGCACAAATTCTATGTCATCTAGGCTAAACTGTTTACAGTTTGCTGGTAATTGCATGCCTCAATCAAACTGCCGCCATCTTTGATTTGAGCACAAGCTGAGGAGAACACCAAAACTACCATTAGGGGACCCTTGTCAGGTTTTATAGTGTAAAGGAGGAGGGGTGGGTAGTTTTTCTTCCCATCTTCCCCAAACTCCAGACCCCCTCAGTAGGTTTTGCACTCTCCCCAGGTCATGCAAGCTCACCATAACAAACCAAGATGGCAGCTAGTGGTGCAATTGAAGCACATGACCTCCACAATCACTGCAAACTGTTTTCTTTGAAAGAATTTAATTGCATAAGTTTGTAAAACAGACCAATTTAAGCACAAAATACACATTTGTTTTCACAGCTCCAAACCTGTGCAATTCATACCACTGACAGTTTAATGTGACAGTCTCTAAGCATCTATAGTCATCTACTTTGCAGTGGACTTAAATGCATGGTTTTTAAATATACAGTAACCCAAAAGTTAATATCTTACTGAATTGGATCACTCTTATAAACAGCATATTGCGTACAAGCTACAAGCAAAGCTGCCAGTGGCCAGGACATCACATGGTAAACTGCACTGTGAACACTGCAAAATAAAATGAAATCAACAAAATGTGAGCTAATACAGACTGCAACTTTCAAATAACACGCAGACTCTGAACGTCAAAGCTTGCATACTGTGTAATTATTACTAATAAAAAAAATTGTCAATCATAATTATAGTACAACAACCCACAGTCTGACTGCAAAAATACAGAAATCAAGAAAGTGGATTGATTTGAAATCTGCCAATCATGTCACATGTGGACCTTTAATTTGGACCCCACTGACCCTTGCAACTTTGTTTCTTAAGAAGTCTGTTGCAATAATTGGCAGTAGTGAAAAATGTAACGACTGGTTGAGTCTTGAACTCCCGAAGGAGAGGGGGGTCAGTCGCCCCCTCCAGCTTGAACTTCAGCATAATTACTTGTTTACATGGGATTCATCTTCTCTCTGACCCCCCACCACTCTAGAAATCTATTTTACCTTCATACGTTTCTTTAAAAAATTTTTGCCTTCTGAGAACCCCCCCCCCCCCCCCGCCAACTCCCTGGAATTTCCAATGTGCAGTTCCAGAAAATATCCATACCTCCCCCACAGAAGGATTTTGGTTTTGCACCCCCCATCCCCCATGAAATTCCAGTTTAGCTTCATAATTTTGTTTGCTTCTTAAATTTTGACTTCTTAGAACCTCCTCCGCCCTAGAAATTTCCGATGACCTTCCATGGGGTGGGTATGGATTTTTTTCTGGAACTGTATTAATATTTTCTGGAAAATTATCCGTACACATAGTATCAACTCAATACATCCAGTGCACTTGCTCACAGCATAAAAGCTGATAATTTCTCACAGCCTTAGTTAAACATTGCGGGAAGCTTAAACATTTATCAATATAATTACATGTAAAGAAAAATGTAAGAAAATAATTACCGTGAATGTTGATCATGAACCTGAAGGCAGATATCAACTGAATAAAACAGTGTCCACAAATAGGAAGTTATGTATGAGAACATAGTGAATGACTGAAGACACAAAACAAAAGCAAATTTATTTTAATATCAATAATTTATGTTGATTAAAAATAATTGATATTATTGGAATAAAGCCCCAAGTGACTTCTCATAAATTGTTAGATTCTCCTTCCAAATTGCCCTATATTTACTTGTGAAACAAAAGGAGAATTTGGCCTTCCATCAAAGTCACTAAGGGCCTTATTCACCACACCCCTTCAATTGCAGACAAACTTAATATTTAATTTACCAATAACTCAATAGTCGGGCAATGTAAACTAAAGTTTCTCCTCCAGGATGCACAAATCAGCACAATATTAAGACTTGTATGTAGCATTAATTTTAATTTCTCTTACAAATTATTAATTCTTAACTGCTTACAAGTAACATACAGTAACGAGAATACAGGAATTCATCACAAAATTAAAAATTAAATCTTAAGATTTGTAAACAAATTTTTGTAATGTACATTTTTTTATTTAATTACTACCGTAACAAATATCCATAAACACACTTAATTAGGAGATTGGATGTTATTGGAGCATACCTAAAAAGGGTTATAAACTACAGTGTACCAACCACCATGCACCAACCTAGTTTTAGCTGTCAAATATATAACTGGCATTATTATAACAAACTTGGGACACCACCCCCCCCCCCCCTCCTTCACCACTGCCACCAAAAAAAAAATGATGAAAGTGGGAGGGCATTAACAGTGTTTAAAGAGGCCAAAATAAGGTGATGTTCATGCTTACCAATACAAGAAAATAACTTGCAAAGAAGTTTCATTTAAAGCTGTTGTCTCCTTCTTAACATAAACAATATGCAACATTTCCCTACATAATTTCTATCTGAATCTGACAATTAAACACCCCCTCTGCATGAAAAGCCTGTCTTTTTAGGGACATTTATGACAGACATGTTTATTCAACAGGGCATTTTTACTAGTAAACAAGGATTACAGGAAACAAGAAGCAACTTTGGAGTCTGAGACCCTCTACCCATCCAAATTTCCATGGGTGGGGTGGGGTATAGATGCAAATGTAATTTTTATTTACTTACAAAGCACCAAAAAGCTCTAGGAGCTCCTTCAAAGGTCTTCATGCGTTCCGGGTCGAATTGGAATTTGGAAATGTTGGTTTTCGTGGAGAAAGAGAACTGGAGAACCCTCGGAGCAAGGACGAGAACCAACAACAAACTCAACCCACATATGACGCCAAGTCTGGAAATAGAACCTGGGCCACATTGGTGGGAGACAAGTGCTGATCTCACCACTGTGCCATTCCTGCTCCCCCTTATATGATATGGAACCACACAATGAACTGCTGACAATTTACCTCTATTGCCATGCCAATCCACATGTAAGAATTAGGGTAAAATGGTTTTATTTTATCATGTGTGATCTTTTCTGCAGGATGAAAGATAAGCAACAAAATGGACATCGCTATTGCACCTGGAAAAAAAAATTACAAAATAATGCATCAAATTATTTCAAATAAATGAAAGTGAGGAAGATTAGAAGTGCTTTAATTTATTTACCAATCTTTTAAAATAATTAACCTATTACGTAATAATCAATGGGTAGGAGATCCAGCAAGCTCTGTTGGGCTTTTTAAAAGATCCCCACATAATCCATGTAAAGTAATAACAGAAGTGATCCTTGGAAAAGGGATCGAAACTCATGTAACAGTAAATCACGGCAGATGAATACCGGATAAAGCAGCCGATAGGCCACTCCAAAAATTTGTACATTTGATGCATGCACAGTTGAGCAAAGAAAGGAGTTGAGTACTAGACAAAAACTTCTTTTGTCTAGGCCCCCCTAAGGCCTAGATAAATATGCACATAAATAAGACCTAGATATATGCGCAGAAAGTGGATTCTGATTACTTAGTCCTTTGTGAAGACAATGAGAACAATAGGGGACAAAACAATCCCTTCTAGGGGAGGTATAAGGAACCAAACATGATCGTCCATGAAATCACAACCCCCTGAAAAGTAGTCTCTACCTCCCCCCCCCCCCTCCCCTTGTCTATCAGTTAGTTGGGGGTGGGGTATCAGATGGGTGCTTTCAAATCCAATAATTTGGAGTTTTGAGACCCCCTCTCCCCTGGAATTTCCAACAACCCTATGGGGTGGTGGCCGGAGAGAGGTTATGGATATTTTCTGGGGCTGCAGAATATTTTGCAAAATATGTATAAAAATGGTAAGAGCGACAAGTAATAAAAAAGGAATGTAAGAGTTAACAAGGATTGAATGGTAAACAAAGTGGGAACTGGGAAGTATATTACAAAATATTCCTAGGGTCATTCCCCTATATATCACCTCATGACAGTCAAGAATGTCGAGTTTTCATACAAACTACGTACAAGTCATGTGAATGCACATGATGGTCATAAGACTGTACTTAACAGTCTCTAAAATGTTAAGCTTTATAGCCCAAAAGACCATAGGATTTTAGATGTTGCTATCACAGTTTAATTTATTTAAGGCTCCATTTTTTTTTTCTTCGATTTTTATAAAAACAAATTATTTATTTATTTATTTATTTATTTATTTATTTATTTATTCACCACGACATACAAACATAGAAAGTTACAATGAATAATAGACTATAGGATTACAAGTACAATAAGTTTAGAGTAAATAATAATAGTAAAAGAAGTAAGAAGTGGCGAGGAGATCTCAAGAAACCCCCGGGCTTTTCGAGAGGTCTCCTCGGAGATATGTTGGGACTTTAAGACCAGTAAAGACATTGTATTGAGATTTTTTAACATACGGTGGTGGTAAGACTATAAAGACATAACAGAGTCGGACGTTTCATGCAATTAACTGAGGAAATCAAGAAGCTTTCTTTTGAAGGTGGATAGACTAGGGGAAGACGTAATTGATAAATGGCAAAGCATTCCATATTTTTGGCCCTCTATAGAGTATAGTAAATTGCTTGATATTAGTTCGGCAGGTATGAGCTGAGGTTCTAGTATCATAATTATGAATTTGACCACCAGTCGGAAATAAATTTAGAAAGGGCGAAGGCAGCAAACGTTGGTGATAGGAAAACATAAATTTTGCAATATAAAAGGAATTCACTTTAAAAATATCTA